>NC_138087.1:24665115-25042615 GCF_964212035.1 Myotis nattereri | reverse complement strand
ATACTGATTAATACTGAGATTAAATCAGTTTTAGTAAACCACTTTGGCTAGAGCTGGTAATAGGCAGTGATATGAAAACACTTAAAGGAAATAAATGCAGAGGAAAGGAATACTACTCTAAAGGTGTGCTTAGAACATTATGATAGGACAGAACTAACCAAAGGAAAATTCTGTTTGATTATAAATTGTTAGCAGCACCCAGTGATCCTGGGAAATTATGCCATAAGTATAGTGTCAATTTTCACTCTTGACTTACCTAGACTAAACTGTGTGAGTGTGTGTTTCTGAAGAGGAAGTGGGCAGTAGGGGATGGGTGGAGAAATGGGTGCGAGGAATACCCAGGAAACTTAGCTTGGTTCCTAATATTTCTGTTTATGTCATGCATGTCCTTGTTATAACTTATTTGTATTAGTTCCTAACTTACATTTCTCTACAAAATTTTGCAATCACCCTAAGGGTCCAAAACATAATTTAGGACTTGAAAATGGTCCCCTCATCCAGACTGAGAACCTGGTTTGGCATAGCTGGGGGAGGGAACAGGTGTCAGAAAATATCCCTGATTGTTAAATCAAGAATAGAAACTCTCCCTCACCCACCATGTGGCTCTGCATGCTGAACAGAAAATGATCCCAGACCCCTGTCTTTGTTAGCCCAGAGCTCACCAGGCTTTATGTGTCAGGTGTGTTGTAAAATTAAGCTTGCCAAGCAATAGTCTCCTCTCTTTCTTTAGGTTAGACTCAATATAATGTTAAACAGAGATTACACACTCTTGAATTTACTAACATTGTGCTCTTTATCTGTAATCAACAATTTCCATTCGGCAAAGTTAAATGTTTATTTCCTATGGGGAAGGTTCTTAAGTTTTAGTGTCCTTGTATAAAAACCCTCTGACAAATTAGCATTTCTGGAACAATAAAAGGACAATGTCAAGACCAAAGATCTCTTTATGAGAAGAATGAATTAGAAGAACAGTGGTAAGAGCATCAAATCTTATGCGCACAAAGTTATTTTTAAATAACAAGGTAACATCTTTTCCTCAGTGACAATGTGACTGTGGTTTATAAAGCAGAAACTATCACTCTCCCCCTAAATCTTCACCTAAATCTCCCCATGATCACCAAAAAGGAATAGAGACCTATTTGCTCCATGCATGTGGTACTACGACACTATTAAATCAGTCTACAGAATATGTTGTTTTGCAATGCACCAAACCTTCTGCATGTAATTAACAAAGATGGACGTTTTAATGAGGAGGGGATACAGTGAAATAAAGAAAGGAAATGGGAAGGAAAGAGAGGGGGCCAAGAAGGGAACACTTCTTGAGGAGAGGGACGTAAAAGGTTCTAAATATTATTTGTGGGAGTGAAGTAATAGGGACAGGCGGGAAGGAATGTAATTCCTGCTCATATTTCTAAATTATTTTAATTGAACCTTTTGCAAAAACTAACGAATTTACTGATGAACATAAAGTTATTATGTACTAGGGGCCCGGTGCACAAAATTCGTGCACTGGGTGTGGGGGGGGGGGAGTGTCCCTCAGCCCAGCCTGCCCCCTCTCACATACTGGGAGCCCTCAGGCGTTGACCCCCATCAACCTCCGATCGCCTGATCGGCCCCTTGCCCAGACCTGATGCCTCCGCCAGAGGTGTCAGGCTTGGACAGGGGACCCCCATCTCCCCCCGATCACTGGCTCTGGCCCCCGCCCAGGCCTGAGGCCTCTGGCCCAGGAATCATGCCTGGGCAGGGACCCCCATCTCCCTCTGATCGCTTGCTCCACCCCCCGCCCAAGCCTGACGCCTCTGACCCAGGCTTCAGGCCTGGGCAAGGGGACCATCATATCCCCCCAATCCCTGGCTCTGCCCCCCACCCAGGCCTGATGCCTCAGCCAGAGGAGCTGACCCTCATCACCCTCCGATCACCAATCACCGGATGGGCCCCTTGACCAGGCCTGAGGCCTCCGGCAGAGGTGTCAGGCCTAGGCAGGGGACCCCCAGCTCCCCACGGTTGCAGGCTCCGCCCCTGCCCAGGGCTAACGCCTCTGGCCTAGGCGTCCGGCCCAGGCAGCGGGGACCTGCAGTGGCAGCGGGGGGCGCCGCGATTGTGGGCTTCGCTTTAGGCCCAGGCAAGGGACCCCTAGCTCCTGGGACTGCCAGCTTCGACCGTGCCCAGCTCCCATCGCTGGCTCCACCCCTACTTCCTGCTATCACTGACCAGGGCGGCAAAGGCGCCTGATTCTCCGATCATGGCTGGGGCCCTGGGGCCGCCTTTGCCCTCCCCCCAGCTTTTAGCTCCCCCCTGGGTTTCAGATCACTGTCAGTGGCAGGGGGCTTCCTCCTGCTTTCCCTTTCGCCTCCCTGCATTGTGCCTACATATGCAAATTAGCCGCCATCTTGTTGGCAGTTAACTGCCAATCTTAGTTGGCAGTTAATTTGCATATAGCCCTGATTAGCCAATGAAAAAGGTATTGCCGTACGCCAATTACCATTTTTCTCTTTTATTAGTGTAGATAATATAAAAATCCCATTTAACTGATTTCTGACATCTAAAAATTTGTTTCTGTCTGGGATGATTTCTTTGCTATTCTCTTCTGGAGTGAGAAGTGAACTTGGAAATTTCCTAATGGATAAACTCATAATAGGCAGCAAAAGGATGTTATTATTGTACTCTGTAAAACAGAGAAAAGAACACAGGCAAATCCTAGTGTAGCCACCTTTCTGAGCTTCAGTTTCCTTGTCTGTAAAACAGGAATCCTATATAATAAAAGCCTAATATGCTAAGTGTCTGGTCGTCCAGTCATCCGTTCAACCAATCAAAACGTAATATGCTAATGATACACTAAGGCTGCTCAACCACTTGCTGTGACATGCACTGACCACCAGGGGTCAGAGAGCTGACCAGTCGACCAGTCTCTATAACATGCACTGACCACCAGGGGGCAGACAGTCAACTGGTCAACCAGTCGCTATGACATGCACTGACCACCGGGGGGCATACACTACAACTGGTAGGTTAGCTAGCTGCTGGGGTACAGCAGAGCGGGACTGAGCGAGACAGGCCAGACATGCCCTGGAGCCCTCCTGCAGTTCCTCCCTAGCTGGCCAACCTCCAGCATCCCTCCCCAGCCCCGATCATGCACCAGTGGGGTCCCTCGGCCTGGCCTGCATCCTCTCACAATCCAGGACCCCTCGGGGGATGTTGAAGAGCCGGTTTCGGCCCAATCCCGCAGGCCAGGGCGAGGGACCCCACTGGTGCACAAATTTGTGCACCAGGACTCTAGTAATAATATAAAGCATAAAGCAAAAAGTAGGTAGACTATAAATGTTACATAAGTGTAAATTTCTATTTACAAACAAAAAAGGGTTTGAGTATGTTTCTGATAGTTGCAAGTGTTAGATATATTTCAATTTTCAACCTTTAAAATGTTGCAAGCACTTCACAAATAAATGAATATAGACAAATAAGTTAAAATAGTGACTGCAAATTCTCTTTTGTAAGTCTTACTGAGATAGAAAAATAGAGCTAGGTAGACAGACAGGGACAGGGACCACGTGGAGGTAGGCAAAGGGAAGTCAGACATGGAGGCAAACAGGACCTAGAACTAGCTAGGTGGGAACCTGGATGGGTGGGGAAAACCTGAGGTGAAGTGGTAGTCCTCAATCCGGTACTCTCACAGGAGGGAACTTAAACTTTGGTATAATTGGATATTGCCAGAATTCCTTGAAGGGACCAAGCAGAAGCTAGCAGAGTATATGCATATCCCCTAGAGTTTAAGAGGTAACCCACTTGCATCCCCTTCCTACTGCCAGCAGAAGACCACACATCATGCCCCCCCAAGCTTTGTTCCCCCTCAAGTTTTGTTCCCCACCCCCCCAAAAAAAACAATTTTTTTTGTTTTCTTCTCATCATTTTTGTCCATGGATCCAATCTTGGGTTTTATGAGACAAAGAGCTCAGACCCAACCATATTTTGGGTTTTATTTTTCATATTTTGGGTTTCATTATCATCCATCATTTTCATTATGACTTCTTTGATTTCTTTAATTATAATTTGTTATTGACAAACAGCAGAGCCCAGAATCCTGTGGTCCTTCAAACTGAAAGCCACAGAGGCCAACAGCTGTTGGGTCCTAAGTCACACCAACTTTGGTTCCTATCCCAACTCGACTTATTTCCTATGGACTGCAATCTTGGCCAAGTTACTTTTTTCCTCTACTACCTCAATGTTTTTATCTGTAAAAGAGAAATAATGAGGAGTGTGGCTCCAATAAAAGGTCTCTAGGCCCTGGGTTGCATAATAAAAAACAAAATCAAAGACTAATTATCTAATGAGGCTCAGAGATATGCAAAGCAACCTGCCCAAGGCCAGCAAGCTGGTGATGCGGACAGGGAGAAAAAGCAAATCTCCTGCCTTCACACTCCAAAAACACAGACGCTAATATTCCTGATTAGCCCACAAAGAAGACAGCCCCACCTCCTCCCTCTCCCACCAGCCAGGCAGTGGAGAAAGAATCACCTTTGTCATCTGACAGAAGTCCATTCCTAGCCTTGGAATTAGATGCAAAAACATCTGTTTCCATATGACCTCCTAGAAACCAGAATTTGTTCACGTCAAATTCTAAAGAGAATCGGTTATTTTGGTTGAGGTTTTAATAGCCTGGGTCTAAGTGTCCTTTGTCAGAACAAGGACTTTGTCAGACAAGCACTGTCTCTGAGCTGCATGTGCTGGGGAATGCAGGCTTGAGGAAGGCCTGTTGACAATGAGTTAAGGACAAAAAATAAAGCCCCTGCTAGGTGCCTCTTTGCTGACCTTCTGAGAAGCCCTAAGTGTGCTGTCACTCCACACATGGGAGCTAGGATAGATTTGAAAACATCAGGAAGATGTTCAGTTTTAAATGGAAGGGGAAAAAAGGCCTTTGACTGCAGAAACCCAAAAACTTCAGTCTTAGAGAAAGAGCCTAAGATTGAATGAGGAGCAAGAACATTCTCAGTTCAGTTTTTGCCTCTATCGTGGCCCCAATTAAATAAGTAGACAGCACTTTTATTTCAGCATCAGCTTTCATCAGATCAACCCTGGTACTTGCTGAATTCCTTTCTTAGCAAAACAGCTCAGTGCATGACAATTCAGCAGTATCCAAACCAAGACCCACTGTGTTGGAATGCAGGGGGTATGGATCTTGGTTTCAATTATCATATTTATCCATGACAGAAAGGGGTCCTCAAAACAAACCCTACCATCCTCATAAGAGTGCCACAAAGAAGAGTCACCTTAGCAACCACGTAAAATACCTGAAGCACTTTAGTCAGTTGTGATATATAATTCTATGTCTCCTGATAAAACAGCATCCATAATAGATTTGGTGTTTTATACGTTTTTGTGTATATATGCATATATATATATATGTGTGTGTATATATATATATATATATATATACACACACACACACACACACACACACAATATAGTTTCATGAGATCTTCAGAAATCAATGACATGGGGATGGGGATGGTATTTCCATCACACCCATTTTATTGATGGGAAAACCAAGGCCATATATATATATATATATACTGTTCCACTTCCAATGGGGTTACATCCTGATAAACCTATTTTGGGTTCAACCCAGAAGTCCACAATGCATTTAATACACCTAAACTACCACATCATAGCTTAGCCTAGCCTACCTTAACTGTGCTCAGAACACAATATTCAAAAACAGCGGGCAACACAGTACACTGTAGAAAGTCTGTCTTTTACCTCATGATCGTGTACCTGCCTGGGGACTGCAGCCTCCCTGCTACTGCCCAGAATCATAAGAGAGTGTATACCACACATCACTAACTCTAGAAAAGATAAAAATTCCAAATTCGAAGCACAGTTTCTACTGAATGCACCATCGTGGTCAGTGGGAAATTCATAAGTGGGGGACCATCTGTAAAAGCATGCCTAAGTTTACACAATAAGAAAATATCTGTGGCCAGGAGAAGCCACATCTTCTGACTCAAATTCTGCTCCATCAACATCACAAAGGAATACAATTCAAACAACTGAATATAACTGTGTCATTTAAATTGTGTTAAAAGAATGCTTTCTCCTTCCTTATTGATGGCCAGGGTCCTGATGAGTACTGATAAAGGTGGAGATGATGATTTAAAAAGACCTTTAGGTTTTTTTTCTGCCCCCTGCCTAGTACCCATCTTAGTTAATGAGAATTCAAAAAAAATCTGTAATGCAATTGTAAAGCCACTAAGGTATGGTTAAAAACTTGGTTTGCTTTATAAAAAAGAACGACATTGTCACATGAATTGTCCCTGATACCTGTCGACTAGGGCCCACTGTTATGCAATCTGTAGGACAGGCTAGGGGCAATATCCACAAAATAGCATATTCCGCCCTATTCATTCATCTTGGCAGGGGTGGGGCAATTAGGCTGTGGTAAGACAAAAGAAAGGCATTCATTCTGCCTTTGTCTTCAGTGCCGCAACCCAGGAGTCCTGAAAAAGCAGCCCTCACCTGGATACCCACAGCCTAAAGAGGCTGGGAACTAGACATCCTACTGGGCTGTTGGGTTCCTTAATGTGAATGACAATCGACAGAGCCTGGGGGAATAGACAATACAGGATCTGGCCAGCAGAACCTGCAGTGACATCCAAGGCGATGATGTTTCTCAGACTGCGTCACCTGAACCAGTGGATGGCGAAATCATTTCAGTGGCATTTAACATTTATGCTTTAATGAAACAGAAGAGAACAAAAATGTATGGCATGTTGCAAAGATAAAAACTGTTTCACACATGTGGATAATTGGTCAGAAAGGCTTGAAAGTCATTACTCAAAAGGGAGAAGCCTCTCTGCGGCTCCTGCACCTCATATACACATCCATGCAGATGATATATTGCTAGTCCTCAAATTTTTCCAAGAGAAACCAGAATCCTGAACTGTCGTATGCAATCTCCGCAGATTTTTAGAGAAATCTCACACTGTTTTAAAACAATGTACAGGCCAAACCAAACCTATCTGAAGCCTGGACCGGAACTGGCTGTCCTTGATTTCTGGCTTCAAAGAATTCCATAGCCGTAAGGAGAAGAGCAATTGGGAAATCATAGTTGGAGGCATGCCCAGGAGGCATCTGCCTGGCAATACCAGTGTTGAAGGGAAAAGAACAGTCGCATGATCAGGTGAGGAAGGAAGCATGTGGCCTACCTAGGCGATAGGGGAGTGATGGGACCAAGAAACAAAATAGGCCCCGGCGACGTGCTCAGCGGATAGAGCGTCGGCCTGTGGACTGAAGGGTGCTGGGTTGCATTCCAGTCAGGGGCACATGCCCGGGATTGGGCTTGATCCCCAGTAGAGAGTGTGCAGGAGGCAGCCAATCCATGATTCTCTCTCATCATGGATGCTTCAACCTCTCTCTCTCCCTCTCCCTTCCTCTCTGAAATCAATAAAAATACATTTTAAAAAATAGTGGTGAGCCTGGTCATTTCTGTGAGTCTTCCTTAAGTGTGTTAGATGATGTGGGCGGGTGGAACTCTGAAACAGAAATCAACCTTGACCGCTGCTAGGTAGGTAGGTGGTAGGAAGTAGGTAGGTAGGTGAATTAGACAGAGTAGATCAATTTCTTCTGGGAGGTGTGAAAAGGGTTTCAAAGACTGCCCTCAGCAGTCACCTTTGGGTGGCATCCAGGAAGGGCTCTGTCTGCTCCGACTGTTCACCACCCTCACCTACCTAGAGTTCCGCTGAGCAGTTTCAGGGGCATGAAGTGGGACCTGGCCGGGGAAGAAGCCGTTCACACACTTACCTTTTGCGGCTACCTGGCTGGACACAGGCACGACCTAGAACTGAAGTGGACAAGAATCCTCATTCTCTGGGCTTCCTACGCAACACTTGCTTGTCAGGAAAAGCTCTCCATTATTGTAAGGGACTTGGGCTTGGAGGATGGTGGTGCTGAGCTGAGGCTTCTTCACCTGCTCCCTCCCAGGGGAAAGGTTCACAAAACCAGGGGATGCTACCCGCCCACAGTCCCACGTGCCCATTTAAAAGCATTTGGAGTCTTCTGGGCAAACCTGTCGGCCCCAGCCTGCGAGCTGGTCTTGCTGAAAACAGAAAGCAAGGCCAGACGCCAGCTCCAGACCCAGCTGTTCCCCAGGCTCGAGGTGCAGGTGTGAGAGCATCCCCATGAACCTCACCTGCCTGCCGTTTGTCACCTCAATGTCATTACCACAGGCAGAGATGCGGTTGGAGCTTTTGTTTTACTTCACACCAGGGGGAAGTCATTTTTGGAATTTTTCATCTTAAATAGATTTTTCTTAAATGTATGTGACACATATTCCTCTCAGGACTTAATAAAATAGATATTTCTCATGCCTGGAAAGTAAACTACAGCTGCACAGATTGAAACAAAATTTATTTTTTAAAACTACCATATTCTACTTGGAACATTCAAAATACAAATTTAGCTATAATTTCTTTAAAAAGTTCAGACCCAGTGAAAACAGAACTTTCTCAGCAAGTAGTTTTTATTAATATAATGCTAATTAATGGGGGCGGGGGGAAACCGAACAAATATACACTTACTAATATATCTGGTATCTCTTTATCTACAAGGAAAATAATATAATTTCAAAACAGGGAAAGTTCCTAAACTTCTTTCTTCCCACCGATGAATTAAGGAGGCTTTTTTTTTAATGGCTTTTATTTTCAGATTCTTAAAAATCCATTTTGAGCCCTGGTCAGTATGGTTTACTGGTTAGAACATCAGGAACCACCACCACCCCCAGATGGCAGGGTCTCGGGTTTGATTCTCTATCAAGAGCACATACCTGGGTTACAGATTGATCCCTAACCCAGGTCAGAGCTTCTGCCAGTGGTAACCAATCATATCTCTCTCACATAGATATTTCTCTCTCTTTCCCTGTCTCTCCCTCCCCCTCCCTTCCACTCTCTCTAAATAACAATGGAAAAAAATATCCTCAGGTGAGGATGAACAAACAAATGAAAAAATCTATTTTGAGTCTGATATCTCTGTAAGAAAAGGAAGAAGTGATCAGTGTCATTATAAAGCTTCTAGTTGCTTTAAAATGACTCCTCATTAATACAAATAAATAAAGCCCATTTCATGACAAGAGCTTAGGTTGAACTGTATAAAGGGAGGTAGTCTTGTTTATGATCTTAATGCAAAGAACATGGGTGCTTTCATTTGGTGGTGGTGGTGGTGGTGGTGGTGGTGGTGTGTGTGTGTTCTATTATAAATCAAATGTATTCCTAACCAGAAAATGTTCAGCAGAAAAAACAGCAGTGGGAATGGGGTTTTCATGACATCCTCAGATGCCTTCCAAGATCTCCTTGTCACAATCAAGATTGTTACGACAACAAGAAACAAACCTCGGGGACTCCATAGCCTCCCCAGACACGGTGTACTAAAAGGACTTGCTTGTCTCGTCTCTCATGATTATACAATATATGCTAGAAGCAGAAGACTGGTGACACAGACCACTGGGCTGTGGACAATGTTTTCTGGCCCCACTTGTTTCATCTCCTCATTTACTATTTTGTGTGTCGCCCTGACACTTGCAGTGAGAGGGGTGAGGGTGGGCCTAACTCCAGGCAAGAGCAGTAAGGGCTGTGCCTTGTCTATAAGTAAGGAACGCAGGGGGGTGAGGGTATATATTTAAGTACTTGGTGTGGCAGCATATGAACACATACATGTATGTACATACACACACACACACACACACACACATTTATACCTAGGCACTTAATAGGTCATAACTGGCATCGAGATACAGGCATATCTGATTTATACAATAGATGTTTTCCTTGAAGTTATGATCAATATTTTGCAGCTGAAATATTCAAAGGCCCTACAAAAGCTTACTACTTAATAGAAATTTGTTAGGACTCCTTTCAATATTGCTAATATAACCCCACCTAAACTGTGCAAGTTTGGACTATTGATGTATTCTATGCAAATACATAGAAGTCATAGTCAAACTGCCATGGGATGTGTCCTCCCTTTGTAACATTTCACCTCAGAGGTAAGCAGGTGACCAGCACTTCAAATGGTAGTATTTGAAGTAACAGGTATCAGCTACATATAGCTCAAACAAGAAAAACAGCTCTAAGATTCTTATTTGAAACAGAAGCTGGGAGACTTAACATAATGTGCCAACTGCCACACCCACAGAATATGGGGTGAGGGGTGAGGGGGGGCACATGTTCTGCATTACAGGCATTCTACCCTCTCAAAAGACTTACCAAGATAAATAAACCACATCTGTCCACTGGGATTGGCAAGTGCCTTTTTGTTCCCTATTAGTTCTACGGCACTCAGAGAGATAATGCTATTCACTGTACCTTATGATCTCAAAGAAAACCAGCACTTCAAATGATGATCTCTATGTAGTTTGCCACACCCCCACCCCTCATAGTATAAGCATTTAGTGTACAGAACAAGCTATCGTGAAAAGTAATTATAGGGAAGTAAGACCCCAGGAAATTACTGAACACATAATCAGCAGGACTTGTTGGGCCAGCCTTCTAAAACAGGCTGCTCAAATCAAACTCTTAAATTAACCTTGGAATGATAGTCCAGTTATGAGCCTGTGAGGGCTGAGGTTGCCAGCATATTCAAAGCCAAAAGACAGCAGGACACTGCAGGGTCGGATATGTGCAAACTGTCTTTCAGATCATGTGATGTGCATTTTATGAGATCATTTGAAGAAACATGCATAGAACAGTCTGAGAGTACTTCAACCACGCTCAGCAGAGTCCTGGCTTCTGGTTACTGTAGAGCAATGGACATTTTACTGGAGCTTGAAGGCTACTTCAAAGTAAGGTGACTAAATACATATATTTTTAATTTTAAAGTTTTATACTCTTTTAAAATATTAACTTACAAAGTCATTCTTACTGAAAACAAATTCATTCTTTCTGAACAAAAAGGAAAAAAAGAACCTAAACTTTCTAGTCTATATTTTTCAACAAGTTTTCATTTTCATTATTATAAATGGATATCCAACTCTGATACTCAAATTTGCTTCCTCCTTATAATAAAGGGAAAACATAAGGTAACAAGCATTAGGGGGATAATTGTCTACTCAAGAAAGCAGGACGATTACGTTAGCAGCTCAGAGCACATGGCGCTGAAAGTGAGAGACTAGTCCAGTCTTCCTTGACGTGAGGTCAGAAACTGCTCACCCCTTTGTTCCCTCATTTGAACAAAGTTTTCTCATCTATTAACACCTTTATTTACTAATTTTCCTTACCCAGAATCACTGACGTCAAATAGCTAAAGGGGTAAAAGGAAAAGAGGGACAGGGACACATAGGTGGAAACCATAATCACCACAGATTAAAAAAAAAATAAAAATAAAAATAAAAATACACACACACACACACACACACACACACACACACACACACACACTGAGTGGCCAGATTATTATGACCACCTGACATTTGTAGGCAGATTAGCTATAATTTCGCGCTGAAGTTACTAGAGGGCCAGACCATTATAAATAGGGAAGCAGGTTGTTTTTCACGACAGAAGTGATTTTTTTCTGAAGATATGGGTAAACAACGCGATTTAACAGCCTTTGAACGTGGGAGATATATATATATATACACACACACACTGAGTGGCCAGATTATTATGACCACCCCATCAGTATTTCGTTGGGCCACCTTTTGCCTTCAATACTGCGGCAATTCTTCTTGGCATTGACTCCACAAGATGTTGAAAGGTGATGCGAGGAATCTGACACCATGCCTGATGAGTAGCACTGTCCAGTTCTGTGAGATTTGATGGTTGTGGAACCAGCTGCCTGATGGCTCTTTTAAAGGGCCCAAATCATGCCAGGAAAACATGCCCCAACCATAACACTGCCCCCACCAGCTTGAAGGGTTGTACTCATGCATGTGGAGTGCATGCTTTCATGCTGTTTCCGCCAAATTCTCACTCTGCCATCTGCATGATGCAACTGAAAACGTGATTCATTGGACCACATGACTTTTTTCCAATGCTCGACTGTCCAATCCTTGTGTTCCTGTGCGAATTGGAAACATTTTATCTTGGTAACTGCAGACAGCAAAGGTGTTCGTTCGAACAGGCCTTCGGCTTCCATATCCCATATGATTCAGTGTACGGCTAATTTGCCTACAAATGTCAGGTTGTCATAATAATCTGGCCACTCAGTGTGCATATACATACACACACACACACACACACAAAAGCCTAAGCGACTGAATAACCAGTCGACCAGTTGCTGTGACATGCACTGACCACTAGGAGGCAGACGCTTCCCCCTGGTGGTCAGTGCACTCCCACAGCCAACCTCCCACTGCCGGCCAACCTCCTGTGGCTGGCCGGCTTCCCACGGTCCCTCCCCAAGACTGGCCGCCACCCTGCCCCCCATGCACCCTGCATCAAACCCAATCGCCAGCCAGGCCGAAGGATCCCACCCGTGCCCGAATTTGTGCACCAGGCCTCTAAAAATATATTTAAATCTAATCTTTATTGTTGACAGTATTACAGATGCCCCCTTTGTTTCTGTGTTTTTTTCTAATTGACCCCCCCTCCACCCCATACCCATTTATTTATAAACTAACATCCATGTAGTATTATAAGTGGTGTACAATAGACATATGTGAGCCACCCATGTAATTTAAAATTTTCTAATAGCGACATTAAACATTTTAAAGATCAGATTAATATAATCTATTTAACCCAAATTATCCAAATATCATTTCAAGATGAAATATATGTTAAAAATTAAGATATTTAGCACCGTATTTTTCCTACAAGCTTCTGAAATCTAGTGTGTACTTTATACTTGTAGTACATCTCACCTTGGACCAGCCACTTTTCAAATGCTCAAGAGCCTCATGTGGCTAGTGGCTTCTGAACTGCATGGGGCAGGCTTATGAGCTGCCAGGTGCTACTCTCAGTGCTCTAAATGTACAGGTCCATTTCATCTGCACAACAGTCCTACAAGGTAAATACTATCATTGCTCTCATTTTATAGATGAAGAACTTAACCAAAGAGCAGAGACCCCAAATTACAAGCTGGTGGGTAACAGAGGGGAAGTTCAGACCTTGACCAGCTGGCTACAACTACTATGCTCTTTATTAAGAGCCCACTGGGTATATGACAGGCACAGAGCTGCATATCTCAATAAATTCTCCCATGTGCTCCTGAGAACAATCCTAGAGCAGTGGTCGGCAAACCGCGACTCAAGAGCCACATGCGGCTCTTTGTCCCCTTGAGTGTGGCTCTTCCACAAAATGCCATGTGCGGGCGCGCACGTACAGTGCGAAGTTGACTTAAAACTTTAAGTAAAGTTTATTAAGGTAATTTTAGGGAACGTTGTGAAGTGAAAGAAGATGTAGTGCCGAGGATTGAGAAAGGTATGTTGAGATGGTTTGGACATACAGAGAGGATGAACGAAAGGAGATAGACGAAACAAGTATACAAGACTAGTGTGGATGGGAGAGTTGGAAGGGGTTGACCTCAGCGAACATACCTCAATCAGATTGAGGACGTTTTTAGCAAAGGCCGGCTTAGGAGTACCCTAATTAAGTTAATAACGATGTACCTACCTATATAGTTTAAGTTTAAAAAATTTGGCTCTCAAAAGAAATTTCAATCGTACTGTTAATATTTGGCTCTGATGACTAATGAGTTTGCCGACCACTGTCCTAGAGGATAAATGTCAACACCCCTAATTTACATACTGTTCCATCCTTACTAGAAGACATTAGAGTAGGGGCAGCATGACTTCACAAAGTAACACATCTGGGAGACAGCAAGGTCCCTAGGTCCTACCCTAAAGAAACATGTAGTCTAGTAAGAGAATATAAAACCATTACAAAAGTTACTATACTACAAGGTATAAGAAACTAAAGGAGAGTTAGAAAGTTCTCTTTAGAGTTAGAGGGAAGAACATTATTCTCCCATTAAGAGAAGAGGCAAAGCCATCACAAAAGAGGTAACATTTAAAAAGAACTGAATTAGGAACCTAGAATAAAATGCTCCAGGAGTAAAAGAAAGGATACAAAAGAAATGAGCTCTATAGGATATTGAAGGTATGGCTAAAATAGTTCAAAAATGGCTGGAATGGAGTACAAATAGAGAAAAAACACATTATCGGATGTGGTGTTGAAGTTGGCCATGACATGGAAAAACCCAAATCCTTTGTATAGTTTAAGGAAACTGAGTAGCATGATCAAAATTGAGCCTCAGGTAAAATCACTCTAGCAAGGCTGGACAGAACGGACAGTAACAACAGATTAGATGTGGAAGGTTGGCGAGGATGCTGTTAAAATGATCCAGGGAGGCAACTGCAAAGGTCACACTCAATATTAAAACAGGAGGTGAATATGAAGCTTTGTGTGTATGGAATCCTTAAGGCCTGGGGTCTAATGTTAAGTCAAAGCTGACAGAGTTACAACACTTGGTGATGAGCAGAGTAGTGAAACCACTGACCGAAACTTTCCGATATCTATATATACAAAAGCCTAAGCAACTAGAATGTGGGAACGCAGCCAGCGGCCAGCAGGAAGGCCCTGTTCGGCCCTGATTGCCGGCCAGACCTAGGGACCCCACATGTGCACGAATTTTGTGCACTGGGACTCTAGTAACATAATAAGTATGAGGTTTTTTATTCCCACTTTTTATTTCAGCCTAAACTTCCTGCTTTATCTGTGCTTCCCACATCAAGATTTCTACTATCATCTACTGACCTTATATATATGGCTATTGTTTTAAAGAACTCCTTCCTTAGCAAGCACATAGTGGAAACCAGAAAATAGCAAAAGACATTATCTTTCAACTGAGAAAAACTACACTTCCAAATTCTTCAATGCAAAGACAGAAGAATCTCTGATTCCAATTTCCAGCACAGCTGAATAATGCTCTATAAGAGCTTAACCAACAGCCATGCCTAAAATATTGGCCTTCTGCTTGAAGTTCTTAATGTTTTAAAGAGAAAGAGCTAAAAACAATTTCCCTACTGCCTACCTCCCTTTGCATTCATTTATTATTTTTCATGTATAATTAAAAATACTACTACTTTAAGCAAATATTTCCTTTTTTCCGCTTTAATTACCTTACAAACAGTAGTAGAGCTGCATAAATTTTGCCTGAGGTTAAAGCTGGAGTAGAGCCTAATCACCAGCTTGAGACATTGTTCTGGCCAACTAAAGCAGAACACATTTATCCCATGTATTTGAACAATGCTGAGGCACTTCTGCTAAGACCTCCTTTACCCAGTATCGATTCTGATTAACCCTCTTTCTTGATTTATGTGGGAAATCTGGGTGTTCTTCACACCACCACTGCAGGATTAAGGAAATGAACCCCAATGCAGTGGAATTCAGGGGTGTACACACACAGTCTTCAGGAAAAAACAAGAACACATACACCATTTCTACTCCGTTAAATGCCAACTTGGGCCGCCTTCTCCTAATTCAACTAATTTTGTACTGGACAAACCTTGAGGTTATTCGACTGCTTTCCATAAAGAAGGTATTCAGTAATGAGAGCAGGTTAAAAGTCAAGATGAAAATATAGGTAAAATAAACACCAAAAATAAGTATTAAGCAATTAAGAATGACTATTGTAAGTCTAAGCTAAGAAACATTGGGTTCTTACATAAAATAATGAATCGCAATACTAAATAAACACACACACACACATAACCTGTGTGTGGTGTGTGTGTGTGTGTGCGCGCACGCGCGCGCTTTTTATTTTTCTTAAGAGGCCTCACTCCAAATTCCCAGGCTCAAGTATTTAGTTTTGCATGTGTGGTCTAAAGATGCTCAAAGCACTTTTCTTATCCTACAATTCAATCTAGTAATAAAAGTGTGGTGCTCTGGAAGACGGAATTCAGGGCAGCTGGGAAGTTTCACTGGAATCAAATGATCTCATCCACCAACCATCCAGGACTCCCCAAAGTTTGGAAGTGCTCCTATGTCACTGAAGATCTCTCCAGCAACTGACAAGGGAGGTGGAGAGGGTGGGGAGGCAGCTACCTTCCCATCTAGGGAAATCTTCCTACATTTGAGTCCACTTTTCCATCTAAGATATAAAAACCACATAGGCAGAAAGAACACCTGATCCCAACGAGAAAATCTATCTTTGACATGGGTAGTTGAAGGGTTCTCAGGTAACCACCTACTCAAGTAAATTTGTGTACACACCAAATAGTGTGCAAGGTCCTCTGGATACCTGAACCATTAATGCCCAATCTTATTTCGAGGCAATAAGCTGCTATCTGAGGAAAACCTCAAAGAAATCTAGAGGCAACGATGACAATGATGATATGACAACTATTCAAGACAGCCATGGTAATAACCATGTCTTGTGGGTCTAAAGATGTCTGGGAAACACAAGGCTTCGGATTCAGAAAAATCCTAATTCAAACATTTTGGACAACTCAAACTCTCTGAATTCCCATTTTTTCATCGAGAGAGAGAGAGAGAGAAGTGAAGAAGCATAAACCTTAAAAGCTGTTGTGGAGATAAATTTAGCAGTGTTGATGGAAACACCTGGCACACAGAAAGTGTTTCACAAATATTCATTCATTACTTTTCCTTCCAGAGTACAGTTCACGGTGCCTTAAACAAATCGGAGAGAGCTGGCCCACCAACAAGAGTAGAACGAGGATTTATAGCCTTTGCTCCTGTGGAGGCTTATATTCACTCAACGAGTACTGATTGAGTACTCATGGTGTGCCTGGCACTGTTTGGGATATATCTGCTTTAATTTCTATCTTTATGGAACTCAGTTTACTTTTAATTTTTAAGGTCAAAGATTGAAAGCAAAATTTCCTCACAAAAGCGTATCTATTTTTAGGAGCATGATGACTGTGTGTTTGCCTCACTGTTTTGAATGAGGCATGATTCGTATTGATTATTTGTACTATGCATGTGATGCCAACCCAAATGTCACAGGACAGGCAAGAAGATCGAGGGAGATGGGTCCTGAAGAAGGACCAAAATTAATACAATGGGGAATCCACCAACAGAAACGGTAAATGTGCAAATGTGAAATGAAAAACAAGCTAAGCCCAGACAGGAGGAGGTGCAAGGAAGAGCCAATATGGAAGTTTAAAGGGACTACCAAAAACGGGAGCCCACAATGAACTCAACGAGCTTGGGTACCTCTGGAAATTCCATTGAATCCCAGGTGAGGAGACCAGAATTCACAATAACCTATTTTCAAAAGGTGACGGCCATGATTGCGGTGACTACTATCTTGAATTTACCTCTCTGCGTCTCCGTTTTCGCAATCATCAGAGACGTGCTGACTGGATCTGCAAATTTTAAGGGTGGGGAGTTTCCATCTTTAAATTCATTAAAAGGGGGCAGGCATTTTTTAAGGTGAACAAATACCTGGGCTGGAGGACACTGAAGATCTCTTCCTTTCTATCCGCTTATGACAACATACTATGGCTTCACTTGACCTCAGCGTTTTGGTAACAGAAGAAGTAAGTCCCTTAATCACTTGTCCCCAGCAGAAAAGCAAATTCAAATATAATAACAAAAATAAATGAACAGAAAGGGGGTCAGTGTACATATCAATGAGGAAAACGTCTATGAATTAAGAAGTGAGATTAATTCACCCCTCTGCCTGTGTTTTAAAGAAATATATAAGCTATCTCTACCACATATCCTCAAGAAAAAGCAAGTAACTTATGA
This sequence comes from Myotis nattereri, assembly GCF_964212035.1. NCBI lineage: Eukaryota > Metazoa > Chordata > Mammalia > Chiroptera > Vespertilionidae > Myotis > Myotis nattereri. The sequence goes on along the minus strand of NC_138087.1, from coordinate 25,024,922 downwards.
GAGATGACATCTGTTAGATTTTATATTCATTACGTTTTTATGATATATAGTGCAGCTATATCTCCTCTTAAAAAACAAAAATACTAGTTGGAAATATATGTCGTGGTTTTTAATGAACTCTGTCATAGCAGCAGAAATGATGTCCGACTGATGCTGGAGGATGAAACTCCCTTGTTGCTCGTGGGAGCCAGGGATAGATGCTTGGGTGCCACTGAAACAAGCATTTTAAGAAGCCCGGATGGGAGGATGGGATGTGGAAGATTTTATGGGCGTCGAGTTGCATTGCTCAGTTTGTGATGTCCCATTACAAGCCAGTCCTGAAAGAGGGAGAGCGTGGAGCTGAGCAAAGCCAGAAACAAGGCCAGTGTCCAGAGCTGCCGTGCCATGTAGTGGCCAGGGACGGCTCAGCATGTAAGTTCATTAAAGTCTCTGAGCCCATGTGTGAAGCGCCACATGGCCCGGGGACACGTGCACAGGGGAGCGCAATCACCTGCTGCAGGTGTCCCAAGAGGGAGGAGAAACAGAGCCCACTTCTTTGTTTGGCAGTTTAACTATTCAGGCTTCCCTGAGCTTGCAGGGGCCACATCCATCCTGGCCACGGACTGGCTTTCAGGTGTGACTGACGGGCAAGCCGGTAAGCACCTTCCCACTCACTCAGACCTCACTCGGAATGCGTCTATCTGGTCTTCATATTACTCCTTTTCTATTCAATAATAACCAGGTTATTACAAGGGCATCACTACTAGAACAGAGTCCAGAAATGTCAACTAGCAGAACCACAGTTATTTATTATTGTACTTACTTATTTTAAGCTTAATCTTACTTACAGTTGACATACACTAGATTAGCTTTGGGGTACAACATAGTGATTCAGCAGTTATATACCTTAAAAGGTGGCCACCACAATACGTCTAGTAACCACCTATCCCCATGCCTAGTTATTAGGCTACTACTGACTCTATTCCCCATGTTCTACACATTTAGATTGGCATCAGAGGAGTAGCACAACATTATTTCTGGACACTGATGAGAGATATGCAGTCTAGGCCAATATCCATAGAAACTCAAGGACTACATACTTTTAAGGTTATATTTATGTTGCATAACAGGCACTTGCAAATTTCAGCCCATTTAATTTCCACCACTCCTTGAGATATGTATTTTTTAACACCTAAAATGGCAATAATAAGGCCCAGAGAAGTTAAAAGCTTTGCCCAAAGTCATAGTGCTAAAAAGTCAAAGAATCGAGATTCAAATGATAGTATTTGATTCCACACCCCTGCTTTTTAGCTATGCCTCTACTGTCATTAAAAACCTCCCCAGAAGTGTCACTTCCCAGGTAGCAGGCTTAACTTTCAGAGTATGTCATATTTTGTTCCATACTGATGACTGTCTGAATATTAAGTTTAGTGAGGTCACTAATATCTTGGTCCTAGAAGAGAACTATTTCTCACAAACACAGATTACACACACAACTGAGATTTTTCTGGAGTTGATAAAACAATACCTCACATTAAACTAAAATGGACTCAGTATATAAAGGCAGAGAGATAAAAACACGAAAGGCCTGCAGTGGAGTGGTGCTCAGCGGATGAATCCCAAACCAGTGGTGGGCAACCCAGCAATGAGCACAGGAAGGGATTCAAGTAGGAATTGCAGTGATACTATGAGTCATAAACAGCAACTGGGTCTGCAGGCCTCAGATGTGTAAGTTTACTTTTAACTTGCTACATCCTGTTTTCTTGGGGCTGGGGGAGACAGGGTAGTGGCTACAGGTATTTGTTTGCCGTAATAACTTAATGATGCTTACATTTTATCCATCAAAGAGAGAAAAAATTCTTTTAATTTCTGGTGTAAGGCAATGATTTGAAAGCTATTGGTTTCTTAAGAGAAATACCTCTCTTTTGTGTAGATATAGATGAATATAAAGCATGCCCTAGCAGTATCTTTTAGTTACCTCCACAAGGGTAGAGCTTATAAACAGCAAGGGGTTAGGGTGAATCAGGTTTAATACAAGCTGCAAGGAGTTTGGGAAACACTATATAACCAAATCCCAAGGCAAAGGTTCCTTACCAACTCTGCAACAAGTTACAGAATAAACAACCAGAGGCCAGTCTTTCAACCTCCTTTTTCTCTATTTTCATATCTCTAAAATGAGAACTGTAACTTAATATAATGTGAACAACAATACAAAATACAAATTGTTAGCACTACAATAAATAAGCATGCTGAAACTCGAGATACGCAAAAGAAAAGCAACAACTAAAATCACCTGTATAGTGTTTCACACGGTTGTATATTTGCCAAGCACATCGTCTCATAATTGAAAATTGATCAATATATATCACTAAAACTATTAACTAACTCATTAGCCATTTCCATCCAAATGGAAAGGGAAAGAAAGAATGCCATGCCCCACATTAATAAAAAGTGACAACTTTTCAGTTACCAACTGCATACAGATGAAGGAGGTGGGTCTTTGACCAAACAAGCGACAAACAACTCTTCCAAATATGAATATTTATGAAAGGCCTAAAAACAGTAGAATTTCTCAGCTCTGATTTATGAATCTTTACTCCAAAAACCAGGCTCTTGGGATATTTAGACTACGTTGAGAGATTCCTTGGTTATGTGTGGGTATGTGTAAACATACAAATGCAGTGGTGTGAGTTGAAGTGTTGCCCACCCCCCACCCCCCCAGTAAGCTAAATAAAAACAGAGTATTAAAATGTACTAGATTTCTCAGACATGTATTTTCAACTTAAATCATTATTGTTTTCTCCCACCTTCTTTTTGATTCTCAGCAGAGTATCTGTGGTGGCTCAGTAAACTGAGGAAAATGCACGGGGAAGTTACACTTCAGCGATACAAATTAAATGAGGCATTGTGGTTACCAGCGGGAGAGGATTGGGTGGGGATGGGGGGTGGGTGGGGACTGAGTAAAGGGGTCATATATATGGTAAAGGATGGTAACTAGACTTTGGGTGGTGAGCATGCAATAGAATATACAGATATCAAATTATAATGTTGTACGCCTGGAATTTATAAATGTTATTAACGAATGCTACCTAAATAAATTTAAATTTTTAAAAAGAATATAACTTGCAAAGCAATGTACTTAGCATAGGACCACTCCACAAATATTCATAGTCTATTTAAATTTCACGCCAACTTTCTATTTAAATGATAATACTAATGATCAAGTTCTGCACCTCCTTCTATTATATGTTAGGGTCCACACTAGGTTTTAAATTCAAATATTATCTAATTTCATCCTGACCCCCCTAAAAATACATTAAATAGGTCTAAATATAATTTTAAGAAAGAAGAAAACTAAGATGAAAAAGTTAAGAAACTTGCCCATGGTCACAGCCCACTTATCTAAATGCATTGAATCTAGATGCAGAAACTCGTGCTTTTAAAGTCCCAATGGTATTTAAATTAGAGTTAGTACAGCAATATATAGAGGACGGGGTAGTTTTCTACTGCATAGCTTTTAAGGAAGAAATTTATAAAGGGATATATAAAGAGAGGACAATCCATTAAGAACTTACTGGGAAACTGCCTGGAGCTTCTCTGAAGGCTGATTTCTTGACTCAAGAATCATTTTAAAGCACCAAAGTTGTTGTCATTTACCCAAATGTGTCAGATGTGATAAAGCAAATTCACATCAAAAATTTAAATTAAAAAAAAACCTGTATGTGACAAGTAGGTAAAAAAGGATGAAAACGGTGTTGATAATTGGAAACATTCTAGCTGGAATCGACAAATCAAGTTCAGAAGTTAATATATAATTTAATGAGGAACATTAAAAACTAATCAAACATTCTAATCATTATATTCAATAAATGTATATATACACACACATATATATATATGTGTGTGTATATATATATTGTAAGGCAAGAAAAATTACAGAACCTCTGAAATAAAAAAAGAGCTCTGAATTTAATACTAATTAACACATACTCCTTTTCAAATTATTGTAACTGGTCAAGTAGTTTCAAGAACTTAGAAATGGCTTTGTTGCCGAAACCGGTTTGGCTCAGTGGATAGAGCGTCGGCCTGTGGACTGAAGGGTCCCAGGTTCGGTTCCGGTCAGGGGCGTGTACCTAGGTTGCGGGCACATGCCCAGTGGGAGATGTGCAGGAGGCAGCTGATCGATGTTTTTCTCTCATCGATGTTTCTAACTCTATCTCTCTCCCTTCCTCTCTGTAAAAAATCAATAATAAAATATATTTAAAAAAAAAAGAACTTAGAAATGGTTTTGTTCATAGATGTAAGTCTTCCACAAGACAAACCATATTAGGCCTCTCCTACATGTTATCAAATAGATCTTTTTCATATTAGGAAATTGAGCTAAGTTTCCTGAAGAGGATCATCTAAGTTGTTTTTGCTGTGTTGCTTTACCTACAAGAACTATATTAAATAGTTTACTGTTTGCCCTAGCTGGTTTGGCTCAGTGGATAGAGCATGGGCCTGAAGACTGAAGTGTCCCAGGTTCAATTCCAGTCAAGGGCACATCCAGGGTTGCTGGCTCGATCCCCAGTAGGGGGCCTCGAGGAGGCAGTCGATCAATGATTCTCTTTCATCACTGATGTTTCTATCTCTCTCTCCCTCTCCCTTCTATCTGAAGTGAATAAAAAAATATATTTTTTAAAAAGCAGTAAACTGTTATATTTAATTAATACTCTTATTAAATTCTGGTCAATGAACTCCCTAACCAACAAATCCTTTTTCTAAAATTACAAGTAGAAAAATCTGTTTGCCAAACATTGTAGTATATCAAATAGTTCTACAATGGCATATAAGAGTTACAAGTAAACTTTTACCTTAGGGAAAACAAAATGTAAATCCACTCGGGAAAAAATTTGCCTGCCTTAATTTCAGTAATAGCATTTGGTATGTAGAAATTGTTTGTTTTTTAAACAGGTGGGTTACAACCTGAGTGATCTTTGACTAACCATAGAAATGAACTATGAAGGGAAAAAGTGCAAGAAGTAATTTCAAACTCTGCCCAAAACAACATTCACTGATTCCCCTGAAGGTCTTTTTCCCTCTCTATGGAGGTACTTCTGAAATTTCATTCAAATCCCTAACAGCTTCTATCAAATTATATTAGAATTGTGACCTTATGATAAGATGCCTACAGATGACTAATTATAGTTTGTAGAAAGGATTAATAAATGCATTTTGTAGTTCTTTGCAAAAGATTTCATATATGTTCATTAATCAGTAGTGAGTATTGAAGAATAATTCATGGAAAATCTACAAAGATACTCAATGGGTAAGAATAATAAGAAACTTCTGACGAAGTCCTTTGGGACTCAATATATATAGATAGATATATAGATATATAGATATATATATAGAGAGAGAAAGATATATATATATATATATCCCTGACCAGTTTTACTCAGTGGATAGAGCGTCAGCCTGCGGACTGACAGGTCCCAGGTTCGATTCCAGTCAAGCACATGTACCTTGGTTGCGGGCACAACCCCAGTAGGAGGTGTGCAGGAGGCAGTTGATCAATGTTTCTCTCTCATCGATGTTTCTAACTCTCTTTCCCTCTCCCTTCCTCTCTGTAAAAAAATCATTCATATATATATATATATATATATATATATATATATATATATATATATAGAATGCTATTCTTGAAGAGGTCATGTATCAAACAACAGTGAGGGAAAATATTGTTCCCTTTCCCTGAAGTGTACAATTGAGAGGACTTTTAAAATGTGTGTTTGGTCATTTTATGACATGACAACACACAAAACAAGTGTAAGTCTAATGACAGAATTTAAGACTCATCAAAGACCCTTCTGCAACTCTGGACATAGACTGCCTGTGTTCCTTCTTTCTTTTTTAAGGCCATCTCTGGTACACTCTTTCAAGTATGCCTACTGCAGGCGCACCTCAGAGATTGATTGGTATGCCTGTGAGTTTGGTTCTGGACTACCACAATAAAGTGACCACTGCAATTACACTAGTCACCAAACATTTTAAGGGGGGTTTCCCAGTTCATATAAAAGTTATGTTTACACTATTTGTAGTCTAGTAAGTGTTCAATAGCATTGTGTCTTTTAAAAATGTGCATACCTTAAAACATACTGCTAAAAAACAATAACCATCATCTGAGCCTATTGGGGGAAAAGCATCAATAGACTTGCTCAACGCAGAGTTGCTGCAAACCTTCAATTTGTAAAAAAACAACAACAAAAAGCAGCAGTATCTGTGAGGCACAAAAAGCTAAATGCAATGAAATGGAGGTATGCCTGCTGCACAAGATGGTAAAGGGGAGAAAAGGACTTGCTTGTCATCAGTCACCTCCTGGTCCTCTTCTCCTTAACTATTACTCCAGGATAAGAAAAAGGTGCTTGAAGGTGCTCTCACAGTCTCAGTGCTCCAGCAGGAGTGATGACTGAGAGGCCCCCCAGGCACTGCAAACCAATGCTGTCACTTCTAGTCACTGCTTGGCCCGCTAATGCCATGCCTGTCATGACAAGCACCAGTCACCTTAAGGCGCCACACCTCTGCCTCGACAAAACATACCTTTGAAAAGGTATGAGCCACAGAGGGAACCTGTTTCAGGGGTTGCTAAGGGAAGACAACCTTGTCTATAAACAGCAGAGGAGCAGTGAAACAGCCTACAGGCACAGATATAAGGAGGACTGCTAGCCCTGAGTGCAAATAATTGTTCTACTTCCTGTGCGTGGACAGGGGAAAAACGACATGTTAAGATACCATTTGGCCACACTAAAGTGGGTTTAGTTGTCAGCCTAAACCTGCCATCTGGTGTTAAGATATAGCAGATCACACCCCAGATGCGTTCCTTCAAACAAATCACATCTTTTTTCCTTACTCCCCTCTTTTTTTTTCTTTCTGTAGAGGTGCCTGCCAAAGATACAAATCAGCTGAAGTTTACTTTAAACTAAAAACTCCTGCTAATTTACTCAGCCAAATGAGTAGGTATGTCATTCCATGCACCCACACCCCAAAAGCAACCACTTTTCAGAATAGTATCTGGAGATACTGAGCAGAAAATCATTTGTTTGCTATTCATCAACCCTAATAGTTGAGGCTATCCTTAGTCATCCAAAAGCCATTTCATCTGAAAAAATGAAATTCGTTTCAGTGAAGGAGAGTTCCGAAACCCTTGTCTTCCTCTTCATTTTTGACTCAATATCTCATTCCACAACTGGGGTGGGGAAGGGTTATGCTGTGCTATCATTTGCACCTCATTACACTTGGGGCTGGAGCTTTGAGAAAGCTGATATTCTCTCTAAATTTTTACAGATGCTTCTAGTTTACCAGTTCATGACTGCTCTACTAGAAGAGACTTCCTGCCTCTAAACTGCTTGCTGGCATGTATGCTGAATTTCAAAATCCCTGAAAAAAGTAAACCTTTGTGGTGTTCTCTTAACTTTCTTGCTGGGGGAGAGGGGGAGGGTCACCAACACCACACGAAGCAAAAGCTTTTTCTCCTATAAAGTTGAGACTAAATCTCTCAGAAGTAGCCCCTCTTAACTAGTGACTGTTCACCTTGGTTTGGAACCCTGCCCTCTGCCCCCCCCCACCCCCCCCACACACACACACACACACAAACTGTTCATTAATGTAAAGTTATTGTGGAAGGTGTTTTTCATCATAACCTGTAATTATGACATGTACAGTAAGTGGAAGAAATAATGCAATCACAGACAGCCTTTCACCTGAGCCTACGGGTTTCCTTTTATTTCATAGGCATCATTGGAAAAAACTACTCCGGAACAGAGAAAAGGGACACTTTCTACCCCCAAACCCCTTTTGTTTAACAGGTCTAGGGTTTTTCAAAGTTCAGGGCAGGTGACACTAGTCTGTTCTTAATCTTTACTGCTTTAGCAGCGTTCAGGCTGATGACGAGGGACACAAATCCCCTGATGGAACTGAATGCATTCCAAGCTCCCCGACCCACTCAAAGCCATAATCCCCTGCAGCTGGATCTTACTTACCACCATGCACAGCTAATACATTTTTTAAAAGCTAGTCACTGGTGACAAATGTAAACTGGACAGAGCAGCAGCTCCCCCTTCTCCCTGCCTCACTCCCTCACCCCTCAATCTTCCCCCATAACCCAGAGACATGCTGCTTCTGTGATGAATAGGACCTGCCTTTTAGAACCACCAAGCCTGTGCCATATAGCTCTGCTGTAAGTGACTAGAAGGTTTTAAAAGCATCTTCAGCTGTCAAACTGTAACAGAAACAACAAAAAAAGTCATCCCTAACACAAACATTTCACAACTGAGAAAACCCTGTAAGTTGAGATTATCAATGCCATCCTGAGTTCACTATTTGTTTAGCTATCACATGCAGACAAGCTGTTCTGGTACCTTGCCTGCTCGACTGATATAAGCTGACTGCCATATTCTTGGGCATAATAAAATGAAGGCTAAAGAAAATTTGAAACATGAGGATCTCTTGTGACACATTTTGTTTGGTCCCCTTCACTTTTTTTTTTCTTTTGGAAGAAACTCGAGTCTAATATAGGTAGTAAACAAGTAGTCTTTTATGCTGGGCAAATACGTTTTCACCATGGACTCTGATCATCCACTTAGAAAGGGAAACCAAGTCACCCAAGTAGGTAATAGCTCTGTACTGGATGAAATCTCCAAAAATCAGGGCAACGAAGTATGGAAACCATGCCTAAAGAAAGACAGGAGGAGCAATGAATAGCAATCCAAATTAGGAGGGGGAAAAAAGGTCTCAAATGCTATCAAAATACCGTATAACACGGATGACAGATTTTGACAAAGGAGTACGCTATTCACTTTGATGCAGAAAAACCAAGCTTTAATATATGTGACTTTTTGGATTTATTTTAGTTCCCAGATAACTAGCAATAAGTGCTATGATTTTTAAGTGATAGTACCAATTAGACTTGGTGATGGCAACCACAAGCCTGACTACAATGCTTAGATTACATTAGGTTCATTTATTGCAAAGTTACATCTGAAAAGGGAAGCATAATTTTATAACTTGGGCTCAGTCCCTGCATGACACACCCAAGTTAACAGAGACCCTGCAAGGCACCACAGTTAATAATGTATAACTAGCAAGACCATAAGGCGACGTGACAAGCAGCTCTCCGTGGATTAAATTCATATATGATTGTGTGACCTCCTGGTGTCCTCCTGGCATTGCTGAGAGCAGGTACTCCAAAGCAGCCTGGTGCCCAGCCGCAGCAGGACCCATGGGAAAAGAATTAGGACAATGTGCTTGAAAGAATCCAGCTCTGATTTTCCTACTTGTCACCCACTGTCACATTCCCAGAACCCAGACAACTCAGTCAACATGTGAGTAATCCAATCAAATGGGGAAAAATACAAACTCTGTTGTTCCTGGTGACTGTGTGCAACTAAGGGAATTTGTGAGTTTTAGTGACAGAAGAAGGAAAAGAGATGGAGAGGTTACTAAATGTACATGTGTGTAAAAGAAGATGTTGTGATGTATGAGAGGAAAATGTGAACTATGTATAGGTGGCTACATTTTTCAAACCTGAGAGTATAGGAAGACCAAACCAAAGAAAGGAAAGAAAATGGGCCCCTGTGATTCATAAATTTCAGTGATGATTAATGGTGACACGTATTTCGTATGAATTCATATTATATGTTCACTCATCCAAAAAAACATTTATTAAAGAACGCTGTATCCTTCATATAGTAATCAAAGACGGCAATGGTTTACAACATCCCCTTATACATCTACCCTAAACTGCAAGTAGTATTCCCACTTCATAACACAAAATGATCTAAAGTCTACATTCCCATGTCCACAATGATATGTTCACACTATAAAGTTGTCAAAAAAACTACACAAAATGTAAAAAGTTAAGCCTCTGGGGGAAGAAAAACCTGAATCATAACCAGACCTTTGTGTGATAAAAAGCCATTTGCTTAATGAGTCAAACTTTTTAATACTGAAATAAGCTATACTTGTGCCCAAGAAAAGCACAGGGAGAAATCAGTATAACTAATCCGGTGACAAATACTGATTATATTTGGTAGGAAAACCACAACAAATTTGTATTTTACTGAACTTCCAGACACCAATTCATAATCCTCACCAAAGCCTAACTTAAAAAAAAAAAATGCTTAGCCTTGAAGAAGCATAAATCTTCCCGAGGAAACACACACACACACAAAATGAATACGGTCCCTTTAAGTTGAAGGACCTATTACTATAGCTAGGTAGTACGAAGCCAAGAAAAAGTTCTGAAGTTTAACTCTCAGGAGCAAACATTTTCTAATTGTGAAGTAAACTCTGTTGAAAGACAGCAGACTACGGTCCCACCAGTAAAAACAGGAAAGGTTTCAGCCAGTGACAGCTTTGCCTACAGAAGAGGGGGTGGGGGGGAGAAAAGTGTCATAGACTCACTTTATTAAACCATATGCTCATTGCCCTGTGAAGAAAGCAGGGTCACTAATTAGTTCATTCTGTGAAAGAAGCCCTTCCTGATCCCTTGACTTTTGTCCCCCTGGTTAGCTCCAGCTATTTCTGTCATGCAACTTGAAAATCACTGGAGGGAGGAAGATCGCCATAACAACCGCTGAAATGATCTTGTGGAATGTGTCTAGTGGCACTGGAATAACCTGAATATGTGCTCCAGATGTGTCGGCTGTCAGGAAAAAAGTAAACACATCTGATGGACAGCGTATGACTAGATGGCCTCGCAGCGACTCCAGAGGCTCGGGCCGGGGGGAGGGGGCCGCATATGGGAGCCGAGGGGCGGTGGGGTGGGGTGGGCAGAGGGGAAGAGAGCGAGTCTGCAGCCGCAGGAGGCATTGCAGGGCCTGGGGGCCTGGGGTGCCCGGGAGGACTGAGTGCAACTGTTCCGCCCGCGTCCCTCCCCCGAGTGGCCTCTGTGGGACTGCAGCGGCCTCTGCGAATTTCCGTCTGGCACGGTCTTGGGAGCACTTGGGAGCAAACTAAAACATGAATGCTGAGAGGAAGGGGAAAAAGGGAGGAGGGGGTTCAAAATGCTGTCTTAAATACTAATGCTAGCATGTGTGTAAAGCATTCTATCTGCAGGGGAGGGCTGTCTCCAGGCCTCCCCCTCTACCAAAAGATTGGTTTTGCCTTTTTGCCCAAATGCATACTGGAAGCTCCCTTTTTATTAGGTGACTGGGTGATTACATTCCTGATCTGAAAATGTTGTTGTTTTTTATACGGGTGTTGTTCCATAGACTTTCACATGTTGAACAGGCGGGTTGGTGCCCTGAACCAAAATGTTTTTTAAAAATATTTCTCTAAAGAAATACATAGGAAGGACTAGAAAACATGATAGAGGCCAAAACACATTTTCACCTTAGGTCCTATTCTCAGAGTTGTTTGCAAAGCGAAGGATGTAGATCTATGCCCAGTGCTTATGTTCACAAACAAAATAGCAATTCTATAAATACATAGCACACAGTAGGCACTTGTTAAATAACTGCTGAATCAAACTAATTTTTATGTATAAGATGCAACTTAAAATGCTTCTTGGGTTCTACATATAAACAGTGGCAGAGAGTACTTAGAAATAAGTAACCAAGTTTTAAAATACTTAAGAAAAATAAGTGGGAAGTTTATTTCCCTAGGGGCACAAAAATGCCTCCCCAAAGAAAATAGGAAAAACCATATACCACTATAGTACACAAAGAAACCACTTACCTGTGCATGAATCTACATTTTAATGCCTACTCCTACTCCAATAGTTTGTAGAGAGGACTTAAGTTTTAGAGAATATGTAAAAATATAGTCACTACAGCCTTTCCATAAATGCTTACATCTGTGTAAAGGCTACAAAGGTTCGTACAGAAATTTAGAATCAATGTCAAAAGCTTTTCAAGCAACATAGTCCAGATTTTTCTTCCAAAAACTCCATAAAATCATATTTCAATAAAATTTCTAATACTTCTCCACCATGGTCTAAACAAAGAACAAACCTAATTGGAGGGTATTTATTTAGATAAAATACAGCATTAAGATATAAGATTGCTTACTTTAAATTGCTTATGTTTAACGTTCAATAGGCTCAATAAATTATATCACCTGGGCTGAGGGGGCAGCAGCATTCACCTGGTATGTACTTTCAAGTCGATCACCAATTTATGAATCTCCTTTCAATTTCTACATATATAATAAGTACATGTTCCTCCTTTGATAAAACTCATTTAGTGACTCAGACTCTAAAGTAGATCATAAAAGGGAAGAAGAAAACTGTGAAAAGTTATTATTTGAGAGCAAGAAATGGAACAAATCTTCACCTCAATCTCTACTCTGTAATTCACACATGTAACCTACCAGAAGAAGACCATAAGGATGCTTGGAGGCTGCAAAGTTTAAAGGAATAGGTGAAAGAACAGCAAGAGTGAATGGCACCATTTCTGCCTTCTAGAAATTGGATTCCACTGGCAGCTGGCTGAATGAAGCCAATAACAGATTCACGGCTGTGGAAAATGTTTCATACTCTTCTAAGCAAAAACGTCGTTATTTCCTTGTAACAGAAACTGTACTTCTTGACAAGTTAGACAACCTAAAATAATCATTGCCAAGGTGCAATTTATAAAACTTGTTGGCAACCTATAAAAAAAGAAATAATCTTGGTATCTGCTATTATTTGCAAACTATACTGTATTATTATTCCAGAATAATCTAGTCCTCCCAAATAAAAAGTCTTCAAAAAGGGCTGACAGATTTCCAAATAAAAAGCCAAATACTTAAAAGCTTTTATGAGCCAAAATCACAAATGTGCACATTCATACAATGAAGTGCCAAATGTCCAAAAGATGGATGAGATCCAATGACCACTTTCATTTGCTTTGACCTTAGTATTCAGCCAATAAACAAAAAGATCATGTGTATTCAAAGAACTAGAATTCGTTTGTATCCATTCAGGTGACATTTCTTTCCCATCTAAAATTTCTTACATTGAACTTGCAGTTAACTTTTATAAGAAAGAAGACAAGTAAAGCACTGGATCTTTCCTCAAATTCAGAGAATGGTTTTTCTGTGGGAATACTTGCGTGAGTGTGTGTGTGTGTGTGTGTGTGTGGGTGTGTGTGTGTGTGGGTGTGTTCTAAAGGGCATCAAAAGTTTTGAATGGGATGAAACTTGGAGTTAATGTAGGAAGTATTCAAGTTCCAAAAGTTACATGATACCCATATGAACACATTTGGTGGCTGAACTCCACATAAGCCTGTGGCTAAAATTAAACTATATATATATATTATATATATATATATATATTATATATATATATATATATATAATATATATATATATATAATATATATATATATATAATATATATATATATATAATATATATATATATATATTTTCTGTCCCTATTCCTTATTTCATTGTGTTCAAAACCCAATCAAGTGTACATGCATTATGGTTTCTCAAACCACCAACTTCTCTTAGACAATGCCGCACAAGTAGCACAAGCTCCATACAGACTCTTCCTAATGCTTTTCTAATTCACTCCACTGAGCAAATAATGGTGACACTTATAACACACTCAGGACTATTAGATCAGCAAACCCACCAAGCAAGATCTAGGGAACTTTAGAGAATTTACCAACAATTATTTTACCATTCAATATAGCGTTATAGACTAGCAAGTTAACGATGGCCAAGTTAAGAAGTTGAATACTAAAGCCAAAATTGAAAAAGGGAGGGAGGGAAGGAGGAAAGGAAGGAGGAAAGGAAGGAGGAAAGGAAGGAGGAAAGGAAAGGAAAGAGAGAACAAAAACTTAAGAGGGCAATGAGCAAGTCAATCTATTATCCTTCCAGCTTGCTAGAGTAAAACACTACAATGCAGTGTTCTAGCTGCAGGAGTTTTTGAACAGACCACATAGCAAACTTCATTCATTCACATGGCACCATGTCTTGTACAGAAACAAAAGAAAATTACAGGAATGAATGAAAGCAAAATCTAGACTTACAGTAATGATTTTGTGATTTCTGTTGAAGAAGGGAAGTTGGATTCTTCAGAAAAGCTTTTTAAAGAATGTAAACAAGAGTCCTTAACACTATAAGGAAGCTTTCAAAGGAAAAAATGTGAAGCTATTACATGTACTTAAATGCCAATAGAATAAAAGAAGAAAATCCAGAAGGTCCTTTGGCATCATCATGCTATCAGGGGAAAAGAAGTTACAAAGCAGCACAGAATTCCAGAGAAAAACAGGCAATCTATTAAATGGAACACAAAAAAACACAGTATGTTTTGCCCAATTTTAGAGGCCTAACAATTAGATTCCCTTATCAAGAACAAATAGCTATAACATTTGATCTGTTTACTGTAATGTCATCAATTTTGGAAGAATTTCTAAAACCACTCTTCTCATGCCCTGACTATAAAACAAATAACTCAATGAATCCCAACCCAAATTTTGCAACAAATAGAATATTCTTTCAAGGGGTCTGTGAATTCCTCAAGACAAAACATAACAATGCACATTCATTTTTAAAATAAACATTTTTTCATATAGCATTTAGAAGGAAGAAGGAGAGCTTGGGTGGGTGGCTCAGTTGGTTGGAATGTCATCCTAAACACCAAAAAGCTGTGGGTTTGACTCCAGTCAGAACACATACCTAGTTTGGAGGTTCAATCCTCTCATGGGGGTGCCTATAGGAAGCACTCGATCAATGTTTCTAACATTGATGATTCTCTCTCTCCTCTCTCTCCTCTCTCCCTCTCTCCCTCCTGCCCTCCCTCTTTTTCTAAAATCAATAAAAATATATATCCTTGGATAAGGTTTTTAAAAAATGCAACAAGGAGAAACAAGTGGAAAGAGTTGAATAAAACTTGAGAAAAGTCACTGAATCCACATTCTTTCTTATTACAGACAAGGAATTGATTTTATAAAAGTTCAGTGATCGGTGCCAGGTCATAGCTATGTATCTGGAGAAAAATGAGAACAAATCCCTCAAAGCAGTGATGTCCTACCACAAATCCAACCCCATCTTGCCATAACCCACCTCACTCCCTACTCCCAAATGATAACAGATTTAAATTCCCCAGATAATGAATTCTTCTCAGAAGCTCTACCTTAACAGAAAAGAGACACTAATAAAGAAATCCAGCAAACATCCTTCTGGACAATTTCAACCTTCTGTCCATATAGGCGTTTTACCAGGATTGTTAGGAAATAAGGAAAATGCCTGTCTACTTTGAGTGTGAACTCCATTCTTTTTCCATTCCCTGGAATAGGTGCTCCCAAGCAATGAAATGCCAAGCCAGAATGAGAGAGAGCGAATTGGGGTCATTAGCCCCAGAGTAGTAATGGTTGACTACATTCTTTTATTGTTCCTGTATCCTTAGTTCACTGAGGGCAAAGAGCAATGTTTTTCCTCCACTGTTTTTCAACGTTATTGTCCTGGCAGGGCCATCACGGGACCCTGACATGCCAGGAAGTGCTGGTTACTTGGCTGCTTGCCATAAGGAATCATCACTACTACACTTGGCACAGTGTCCCTGGATCCAGAAAAGGATCATCTCAAATGGACTCACAGGTGGCAGAGCAAGACCTTCAAAAAGAAAAAAAATTTCTAAGCGCAAACCCTGTTTACAACTTCCAACGGCTTTCCATTTTGCTTAGAATAATGATGATGGTTCTTCACCGTGGCCTACCAGCTTTTCCCCTTCCATGGACTGGCACTGGCTCCTCGGCCTTACCTTGCCCTTGTCTCTCCACACTAGCTGCAATAGCCTTCTGGACACACTTCCAATGCTCCAAGCTCCCTCTGAGCTGAGGGCATTGGGTCCTTTTGAAACACTCAGCGCCCTCCACCTTACCTTCAAGCAACCCAATTTCTCTTCATCCTTCAAATCTCAGCTTAAACAGCCCTTTGGGAAATCTTCCCTGACTCCACAACTGCGTTTGGTGGTCCATGCTTTATATTTTGGAGACCCAAAAGGATAAAGGATTGTTACTCTTCTTTCCCTATGATTGAATCCTTAGAGCCTAGTACAGTGTCTGCCTTATATATATTAGGCAACAAATAATTTTCATATAAATGAATAAAAATATAGTGCAATATGCAATTTGGTAGTTGTGATTTCTTTGTTAAATGAGAAGTTAATGATGCTAATACATATTTGGCATTCCCACCTGTGTATGGTTGGTTAATATTCTTACATATAAGTCGGTGTTCATTGGGACAAAGTTAGTCATGTATACCCATGAGTACTTTAAAAAAGTCTGGTCAATGAGTCTGAGTGATAAATGGCTTCATTTATTAGGACCACGCATTTCATGCCACTCTTCAAAAGAACTGAGTGACAGAGTATGTGCAACAATCAGCATTGTCCCTCTGCACAATTGGAGAAACAATTCACATTAATGAGATGTTAGCTGCAGTGACTTCACATAATAACAATAGCAAACACTGCCTAACTATTCTGTGGCAATAAAAATTGTTTAATATTTCAATTAACAAGTGATTGATTTTTAATCAATCAAAAATGTTTGCTTTTTCTGTGTGTCGTGCATGCAGCAACTCTTTTAATCCTCACCGCCACAACCCCATGAGTTAGGTACTGGTATTGTCCTTATTTTATAGAGGTGAAATTTGAGCCTGCGCTGCCTTTGTGCTTATAAAAAGATTTTTTTCATTTAACATCTATTTAGGAAAAAACTAGTAATGTTCAAGGCAGAGTTCTGATATCATATTTTAAATATGAGATTTCAATATCTTGCCAAGAAACACTGATTTAAGTTAAAAGAGGTTTTAAAAGAACTGGTGTCTAAAGTTGTACTGTTTTTCCCCAGTCTTACCAGTTTTGAGACTTGCCCTAATAGGATAAAGCTTTCAACCGCAGGGAGCCTTCAGTAAAACACAGCACCCATCTCACCTAGTTAAGGATCCCAGCACTAGAAATCCATTTCACCCCACTCAGCAGCAGGCTGCAGGACATAATTATTTTCATCTGGTTATAACACTGGGTGGTGAGTTTAATCTCTAAAACCCTACAGGGATTGGTTTTAGCAGTCTTAGAAATTGCCTCTCATGCTATGAACGTGCCATACAGCAAGATGGCCAGGCTAATGGTTCCCAGATTAGGATTTGGAGGGACCAAAGATATGGCTCCCTTCTTTCCATAATTTCCTTTCCTTTGTGGGCTTAGTCTATAGTCAATATCAAGGTAGCCTCGCAGCCCTGCTTTCTAAAACAACATGTTCTGATTTCGACAAGGAATGGAGGTCATTTCTTTTGTAAGTTATAATCAATGATTACTATTCACAGAGTCAAATGAAGTCATGTATAATGTGGGTCATCAGTGACATAGTTTTAAAAACATTAAGATGTATATACAGATGAAAAGATTCCCAAAGAATAATGTGGTCATGAGTGTGACAAATCTCTAGTTTGCCTTGAGTTTTAAAACTTTTGCTAAACTCTTCCTGCCAGGAAAAAAAAAAAAACACCTAGAGAACTAATTCAAGGATATAATTTAAAGTCTCCCATATTTTTTATTAAACCGACCCTATTCAGTCAACCTTAATTTCTCCCTAATTAACCCTCACCATAAGGAACAAAAAAGATGACAATTTGCTTATCACCTTTTAAAGTGAAACCTCTACAAGGACTAAAACTAACAAATTCCATGAAGTAAAAATAATGATTTTCTTCAGTTTATAGTGGAGGAGCCAACCTTAGGACATCCGTACAAATTGAACTTCCCTGCTCAGAGTATTCAGAAAAGGCCCTTGGGCTGTCCACAGCATTTTGAGTGATAGTAAGCCACTTATATTAATAATGACAACTTCAAGTCTAAAAGTTATTCAACTTATACATTGGTTCAACACATGTTAGAAATTTTGGTTTGGCCACAATTTTTTTTTTATCCTATCTAATAATAGACACAAACATGGTAATTGACCATACCTTTGCTATGCCTCCCATTGGCTAATCAGCACAATATGCAAATTAACCACCAACAAAGATGGTGGTTAATTTGCATGTGTAGGCTCCAAGCGGTGGAGCGAAGCCTGAAGGCCCGGGACCAGTGGAGCAGCGAGGCCTCACAGCTCCAGGGTGGGCGGTGCAGCAAAACCTGACGTTTCCGGGGCCGGCTCCAGCCAGAACTCAGCCAGAGCGAAGGCCTGGGCCCCGGGTGCTGGAGGCAAACCGGTGCCAGCAGCCAGGGGAAAGGAAGGCCTATTGCACGAATCTCTTCCTGCAACAGGCCTCTATTCATATCATAAAGCCCCTCCCACTGTCCTACTAGATGGTGTAAGGCAGTGGTTCTCAACCTTCTGGCCCTTTAAATACAGTTCCTCATGTTGTGACCGTACCATAAAATTATTTTCATTGCTACTTCATACCTGTAATGTTGCTACTGTTATGAATCGTAATGTAAATATCTGATATGCAGGATGGTCTTAGGCGACCCCTGTGAAAAGGTCGTTCGACCACCAAAGGGGTCACGACCCACAGATTGAGAACCGCTGGTGTAAGGGATTCTAAGAGTCAACTTTATATAAGGCATAGTGATAGAGAAAGGACAAAAAATTCTCATATTTTTCCTTCGTTTTCATAATCCTGGAGCTAAAAATTGACCTACAGCGAAGTTCTTAATAGTATAAAATGGAAACAACATGAAATAGTCTTAGAAAACCATAAACCCTACCAGACTGCAAAGTCCTTGGGGAATTATCTCCCGCCCAAAAGGCAATCTCTAGTATAAAGAAGGTCCTCAAATAATATTTGTAAAATGAGTTAAATAAAACCCCAGAATTGCAGTCTTCAAAGAACACGTTATCACACGGATCCACACCTAAGGTACACAAGGAGGTATTCTTACGCCATTTAAGACGAGGAATCAGAACAGCAGAGCCACAAGTAGCCTGACCTTTAGGGCTCCCAAGGTGCTGCTTTCCACGACCATCATACCTCTGTCCCAGCGTACAAAAAGCTCAGGGCAGCCGCTCTTTCGCTTTTGCTCCGCTTTCTGTATTTTATGATCTGTGGTGCAAAAACAGCAACAGTGGAAGGCGACCAAAACATTCAGATGCCAAACCCTAACAAGATCCACAACTGTCCTTAGCAGCTGTGCAAGTCTGATGGCTCAGACGACCAGATGTTTAGGTCTACTTAAATAATGCACACATCATACTATATTTATGCTGTATACAAGTTTCAACTTACCACATATTTTTAACCAAAAATGTTTCTTTGAGGTTTTTTTCCTCCTGCAAAGATCTCTGACATTTTAAGGCTAGATAAACTTTTACAGGAAAAACAGAGCAAAGAAAGGCAAGTTATTACCACTCACTTTCCAGGTTTCATGTATTTCTCTTTAAAAACTGGTCACAACAGTACATGCTAACCTCCATGAATTGCCCGATGGAAACCCCGGTATCTTTACAGATTCCCCAACTTAACTTCAAAGTGAACATGACCTTCTTCTGGTAACTCACGATTGCACTTAGGTAAAGCTGAAATTCAGCAACTGAGTCAACATTTATGGAATTATTGTATGCCAGGCTTCTGCTAGCCTTCGTGATTCAAACATGAATAAAGCATGACTCCTGCTCTTGGTTAGGGACAATCTTAATGGGGGTTGAGGCAGATACGAAGACATTTTTAAAAGCGTGTGCCACAAACATGTTTGTGACATGTAATGTCTTAAATGCGCATGAAGGAAAGCTACTAATTTTGTTGGTCAGTGGGGGTGAGCTAACAGAAGTTAGTTCTTACATAGATCCCTCCTTGCATAAAGGCCAAATGTATAAAAGTCACTAAAATATGGAGTTTCTAATACAGTGGATTAAGTCTTTAACAACTCACATAATTTTCTTAGAAAATGAAAGATGTTAGACACCTAAGGATTCTTTTCTTAAAGTCAAGCAACAATTCTCCAACAGTCTTTATATATTATACCTGGCAAGCAATGTTATTTGTCTTCAATATTGCTGAACCAGTCATAACTGGCACTCATTGCTAGGGATTCTGTATCTTTTAATGTCCTGTGATATTATGCTTTGTATCAATGTAGCAAAAGTTACAAACCATCACCAATTCTCCTACCTACCTTCCTTTCTGCTTGGTACTGAAATACAACCCAAAGTCCTACTTGGGTGTGAACGTTATCCTAGAGTTGAAATAAATGCTTCATACCAAATACTACGCAATGATAAACTTGTAAGTAACTGTGGTTCATTCTATGGCTCACTTTACCAAAGGGACCCAGTAGGTTTGAGTCACTCGTTTCAAATGAAGGTTAGGAGGGAACCCAGATGCGTCTATGTAAGGCATGCTATACACTCCTCAGCTCTGGCAGCAACCACTTCACTCCTTCTCAGATGTCATCACTAATGCCTACTGGGCAGCTGGCTCTATGGCCTATGTTTTCCTCCCAAAACTAGAAGTACACTGGCTACATGCAGAGGCTGATGAGAAGATCTTCTCAGCCCTATAGTTAAGAAAAATAATCTCTGATGTATAATTGGAATGGAAAAGGATTAACTATGTGTCAACAAATGTATCTACACAGGAACATGTATGCCTGTAAGCACACACACACACACACACACACACCCCTATGACAGTCATCAGCAACTGCTCACCTCTTTCCCAATGGCCCAAGGCACAGTCTCAGAATCCTGCTCAAGCAACCATTACCAATCTATCCATATTGCAGGAGAGCTGATGCCTGTTTTCCATCCTTCCATTTGTCTGCTCTTCAGATAAGGCGCTCTGAAGATGTACCAAAGAAGTTACAGATCAAACAGCTAGTCAGAGACAGAGTCTGGGCTAGAAAAAAAACAGACACTGTGCCTTCTAGTCCATACCACAGCCTATCTGGAATGTTTATCTCACACACAACCTAACCCCTACTATTCCTTGGATTCTTTGTGTCCTGATCATTTAATTTCTTACCATCTCATTTTGGCTGCCACATATGCTCCTTCTCTTTGCTTTTAGAAAATTTGGCATCCCTGGCATTAAAGGGGAAAGCGACTGTCATTTCATATCCATGAAGCTAATGAATGCCCACAGTTGACCTGGCATCTCCCCCTTAAGCCATGCTAACATTAGCTGTCATTCAAAAGGTCACTCCATAGCTTGACCTTTGTTTCTGCTCACAAGTATTTACCCTCTTATAAACAGTTTTTTTCCCTTTTAATGTCACGATGGCAAAATATTGCCATCCGAAGTCAGATTTGTGACAAACACTGAGTAGTTTTGTCGCTAAGACTCAAGAACTCAGACAGTAAGATAACCAAAATTTAAAAAGAATTACCATGTCGAGTGACTGGGAAAAACTGGTAATCCTTTGCTTGTCGTCAGCCACAAAAACCATATATAATCATGTTTTATGAATCTGACACCAAAAGAACATTTCCGTCACATTTAACTCAGCAGTTCTATTGTCAAATGGGACTTAGACTACTCATCGGAGAAGGGTTACCACATATCAGTATATTTTCAAATTGGACCTTTTCTTTCATAAAACATTTTAGCCATTTCACAATAGGCAGGCCTAACTATAAAAAGTATTACATCTTTTAAAAAAATCTGCCTTTTTGGGGTGAAATGATCCCACCAGTTCCACCAGTGTGACCTCAGTTAAGGTAGTTAATGCTGTTGTTGCTCTTCAGATTCTTCACTTGAACACTGCAGTTCTCTACGTCACAAAAAGAAATTACCAAATGTGCAAATTCCAATCAAATAAAAAGGTCACAAGAATTAGTCAGCATCACAGGACTACAGAGTCCTTTCGTTAAGCAACACATAATGACACCTGAGCGACATCCACCATTTTAGAGGGTTTTTATTTTATGCCAGGCATGTGCTGATCCTTTCCCACACTGTGTTTAATTTAATCTTTACTCCAGCCCTATGCCCGGAAGCTAATTATCCTCCAAGTTTACAAATGATGAAATTGAGGCTTCAAGGAATGTTGTCCTTTCTCTAACTTCCCATAGCACAGTTGGGATTCAAACTCAGACCTTTCTGCCTCAAAGGCTTTCTATCCTACACTACCTATGCTGCTTTCTATTACACTGTAAATATTTAGAGCATTGGCAACATTTGTGGTAAGGCAATCAGAACCACAACTAACTATTCCTCAAAATGCAGATACCTTGGCTAAACAGTATACTCACAATCCAACTATCATATTATCAAAGTCTAGTCCAATCCAGATCATGAGGTGTTCATACCTGTCATTTAAGATAACAATGGAACCCTTATGATACTTTGACTGGTTTTACCACCCTATGGTACCTACCATGCCTTGTTAGGAAGTAAAACATACAAAGTTTGAAAATGTTTAAATAACGATTACATAAAATATATTTAAAAAGAGATAAAACTTCAAAAACCAATCAATGAAAAGATCGGCAGACATGATGGACACCCATTTGAAAAAATATTTTTCCCTAGCCTATGTCTGCAAAACATTACTTTACAAACATATTTTACCTTACATAAGCTACTTTAATGTAATTACCTCCATTATGTTTTTGAGTGTCTTGGAAATTCTTGGTCTGCTAAACTAATAAGAGATTTCCCACTAAGAAACAAACAGTTCCTCTCACTGGCATCACAGTTTCCAAAATAATTCGTATACATTGAAGTATGATACTTTCTTTTCCTATAACAAGCGAAAAGATATTAGTGGGCACTTGGCTTGCATTAGACCAGCGGTTCTCAACCTGTGAGTCGCGACCCCTTTGGGGGGTCGAACGACCCTTTCACAGGGGTCGCCTAAGACCATTGGAAAACACATATATAATTACACATTGTTTTTGTGATTAATCACTATGCTTTAATTATGTTCAATTTGTAACAATGAAATTGGGGGTCACCACAACATGAGGAACTGTATTAAAGGGTTGCGGCATTAGGAAGGTTGAGAACCACTGCATTAGACAGACACATGCATTTTCACATGTTATCTCAAAATACTTTAGCAGTAATACTATTATATTTCACAGTGGATCAAAGTAAAGGATGCCAAGAGCTAGGTGGAGGTGTGAATGGAGAGTTACTGCTATCGGGTGCGGGTGACAAAAGTGTTCTAGAATTAAATAGTGGTGATTGTTGCACAACCTTGTGAACATACAAAAAAGACACTGACTGTACACTTTAAAATGTTGGATTTTATGGAATATGAATTCTATCTCGATTTTTAAAATTGCATGGTCATGGTAAATGTTAATATTTTGGGAATCTAGATGAAGGGTATATTGAAATACATTATACCATTCTCCCAATTTTTCTATAAGCTTAAAATTATTTCAAAATAACATGTGTTTTTTTAATGGCACAATAATGTAAATATAGTTAATGCTGCTGAACTTTACACTTAAAATGTGGTCAAGCCCAGCAGGTGTTGCTCAGTGGTTGAGTGTCAACCCATGATCCAGGAGGTCACCAGTTCGATTCCTGGTCAGGTACATGCCAGGGTTGCAGGCTCAATCCCCAGTAGGGGGCATGCAGGAGGCAGCCAATCGATGATTCTCTCTCATCATTGATGTTTCTATCTCTCTCCCTCTCCCTTCCTCTCTCTCTAAAAATCAATATTTTTAAAGTATTCAAGAGAGTAAATATTATATTATGCATGTTTTTTACAACACATAAGCAGGTAAAAGAATTTGCACAAGTTTCTACCTTAGTAATTAGTAGTATCAGTATTCAAAAGCATGTCTTTTCAGCTCCAAAGCTAATACTCTTTGTTACAAGACCCAAAAAATGTCTGTCGGTCCTGTGATTGTATTGAGATGTTACTTATGGCCGGCCACTCTTAAGTTGCACACTAATACACACACGTAAGCTGTTTTTTATAAATGAAACTCTACCACCAACTGAATGGGTTTTATTAAACGTGTCTGAGCTACGTAAGGCTGTCACCTGACTATAAATGTGTGTGGAAGAAGAGAAAGCGTTTTAGTACTATGCTATCCATCAAAGAGTGATTCCTGCCGAAACCGGTTTGGCTCAATGGATAGAGCGTTGGCCTGCGGACTGAAAGGTCCCAGGTTCGATTCCGGTCAAGGGCATGTACCTTGGTTGCGGGCACATCCCTACTGGGGGGCGTGCAGGAGGCAGCTGATCGATGTTTCTCTCTCATCGATGTTTCTAACTCTCTATCTCTCTCCCTTCCTCTCTGTAAAAAATCAATAAAATATATTTAAAAAAAAAAAAAGAGTGATTCCTGACCAAGTATTACTCAAAAAACAAGGCCTTATGTTATACTTTTCTCTTCCCAGTAGAAATTTCAGAACTGGTACTGACATGAGAAAGCAATGAGTATGTGAAAATACTTGCTTCTATCTAATAAGGTTTTTATTTAAAGTATTTTGTTGATTTAAAAATCGTTTAATGGTTTAGCAATTTCTCACAAAGTTAATTATTTTTTCATTACAAAAAAATAGCAACATGAGTTTCAACCGACTTATAATGTGTGCTGATTTGCCAAACACTGACACACAATATGATGGGTATCTGCATAAATGGGCATGCCTGGGTTTGACTGGGGGGGCTCACAACCAGATATTCTGAATATGCCAAGTGTGTAAAATATCCATATGCCTTTATAAATAACATTTATTCAGAACATTAAGAAGTGGAATTTGGAATTCCATTTGTTAAGTTGCAATGAAGTATATACTTAAAAACAACAACAACAGAAAGAGTCCTTTTAAAAAGAAAGACATAAGGTGGGAATTCTGGGGGTCAAAAGTCCTTTTTACCAAGATTTTTCATCTTTTACATTACTAACTATCCAGTGACTCCCGGGAAGAGGCACTGATATTTGAGGTAAGAACAAGTCATCATTGGGTAAATTCTGCAATGGGGACAAATGATGTATCCTTTGCCCACCACCTGGCAGGAGGCACCCCAATCCAGTCATTTGTGACAAAAACACCTCCCAAGCACCCTGTGGAGGTGGCAGCACCCCCAAGTTCATTATGGCAAACAAGCCTTGACATCTTCCACCTCTTAATATTCCACAGTCAGCTGTTGAGTGGGAAGGTGGTGCTCCTATCAGTCGGGCTGGAGGCCAGCCCTCCCATGCACAGGGCCAGC
Organism: Myotis nattereri; assembly: GCF_964212035.1. Classification (NCBI taxonomy): domain Eukaryota; kingdom Metazoa; phylum Chordata; class Mammalia; order Chiroptera; family Vespertilionidae; genus Myotis; species Myotis nattereri. Next base: position 24,999,846 of record NC_138087.1, on the reverse strand, counting down.
ACGCCCTACATTTTGAAATAATCCTTTCTCTTATGTGGCTTTCTGGTTGCAAATTCAGATTTCCATCATCAGTTATTCCTAAAACCAAACACACCTGCATTAACTTGATTGACAACTCTCTAGGAGAAATGAACATTTAAAAAGTAGAAAGACAGTTTCATTATTTAACACATGCTTTTTACAGTCACAGTCTTCAAAAGTTAGGTGGCCTAGACCATCTAACATATTTTTGTTGTTTTGTTAATCCTCACCCAAGGATATTTTTCCTTGATTTGTTTAGGGAGAGTGGAAGAGAGAGAGGGAAAGACGGAGAGAAACATCAATGTGAGAGAAACACATCAACTGGTTGCCTCCTGCACAAGCCCCAACCAGGGCCTGGGCGGGGGAGGAGCCTACAACCAAGGTATGTGCCCTTGACCAAAATCGAACCCGGGACCCTTTGATCCACAGGTTGACACCCTATCCACTGAGCCAAACCGGCTAGGGCTAGACCATCTAACTTTTTAATGTAACAGGTCTGGATATACTGATTAGAAAGAAACCACTGGGAGTTCAGTTTTCAAAACACAACGATTATACCAAGAATCCAAATCTCACATTTCAGAATGCAAAACATTCAAGCTCAATGCCTCTGCCTACTTAAGTTAGCATTATGACAGAAACAACCCAGAATTTATAAAAGCTAATTTAGTCTATAATAACGAAGATGGAAATAAGTTTGAAATGCAATACTGAAGGGTTTCATTTTTAACTAGAATGAAAGAAACATCACAGCCAGAAATACTTTGACTTAGCAAGAGAAAAGAAAATCCAGCATTTTCAGTGTTAAATTTTAAACAAGGATCAATAACAGCATGGCACAATCTCTTCACTATTTCTTTAAGCAAAAGACCTGCTCATTAGTAAGGAAAGTCATTGTATTTTTCACTTTAAAAATATTTACTTGCAACAAGTTCTTTGGTGTATTCTTGCCCAAGTTCTGACTAGAATGAAGGAAGTCTACGGAACTAGATCACCACAGAACACAGCACAATGCTAAACACCACAATCTCTCCGCAGCATTAACTGCTCCCAGTCCTAAGACTTTAATTGCGACAAGACTGCAGCTCAGAGACTGAAGACGGAACAGTCCTCCTTCAGCAGGCATGGACAAGGACCACATATTTTCGTGCATGCTGGTGCATATAGGAGACTGTTGGCTGCCCCAGTCACAAGCATGTCCAAGACAGGATTCCTAAGTTAGTCTGTGCATTTTCATAGAACAAGCCCCAAATTATTTTAGACCAATCTATGAAGATCAAGTGTCCAAAGCAACGGCAGGTTTGCTGCAAGCTACAATCTTTTGACAAACTTCGGGTAAAAAGAAATCTTACAAAATGTTGCTATCACAACACAAGACCATTCTAATTCACAGTTGAAATAACTCAGTCAAAACTGCAAAGTGAGTCAGTATGATTGTATAATTCCTGGTAAGGACAGTTGCCCTTGTTAAGAACCCCTGAAATTTCTCTGCCCTTGAAGTGCACCATTTCTGCAAAACACCAAGGGGATGATATATTTAAAATAGTAATATCGGTTTACAATGTCAAGTTGCTGCATAGTAGAAAATGTGATTTCTCTAGCAGGTCCTCAAGATAAAACTAAATGTTAAGTTGTATACTGCGGTAGGTCTACTTTCCAATTACTAGAAGTAAGCATACAAGAGATATAATTAGTTATGACACTTAGGACAGGCATACATGTTTCAACACACACGCAGCTCAGAACAAAGTTTTTGGCATTATATGACAGAGGACTTAAACTAAAGACTCAAAGAAAGGTTATGCAGTGTGTATGCCTTTTTTTTTAATTTAAAACTTGCCACATCAAATTATTTCTTTGAAGTTATAAGCATATTTTGATTTGCTTAAACATTTCTTTAAAGATTCCTTGGGGGGCGGGGGGGGGGGGGGGACTACACTGTGGCTTTCACTGAGCCTGCATTACAAATTAAGGAAGTTGACTTTATGAAATTCATTTGGTAAAAAAGAATCGCCTTCCAAAGAAGGCTGCATGTTGACCAAACACATTTAGAAAAGTTAGATTGTTCTAGTCATGACTTTCTCAGTCAGGGGTACCACTGAACTCTAACAACAGAATGTACAAGGCAGTATAATTTAACTTTGTTCAAAGGCTTGTCCAAGGTATACTGTCAAGATACCCCACAATCGTAATTTTTGAACAAAGCCTTATAAAAAATAAAACATGAAACTATTAAATAAACTATTTCTAAATTAGGGTCCATTTAGGGTCATTTGTTCCTTGATAAAGATAGGAGGGAAGATCATAATTATAATTATATACCTGAGACTCTTCAGAGCAGTGTGCATAATAGATGCATAAAATTAATTATAACGAAGTGTGATAAGCTCAAATGAGAGACAATTTCAGAAAACTGAAGAGACAGATTACACACATCCATAACTAAAATTCCATAAGATCCTAGGTCTTTAATCTCAGAGGAGTGCAACAAGAAATATTCCAAAGCACCCCTTTTCTAAGGAAGGGTCTCAATTTAGGCATGCATTCAGTCAGATTTTATTAAAACAAAACCTATAATGCAGTAGTTTAGAAAAACACAACAAAACTCAATCTCTCACTATTATATACTGAGAAATACCCAGTAATAATAAATGGTGCCTTTTCTTAGTCTCTTAGCAAATATAAACTCCTTTTCTCAGATAATTAACCCAAAAACAGGTTTTAAAGAGAAAGGTCCACAATCTCAAGGTGAAGAAAGGACACCAAAAAATTGAGGTAGGTTTCAAGTGTGACAGCTTCCATCTTCCAAGTTATATACTGCCCTCAATCTGCACAGGAGTCCATGGATGAAGTCAGGTGTAGTGAAGAGGAGGTATTCTGAATGGGAGTTGGAAAACATCAAGCTTGTAATTAAGTGCATTCTCAAGTATAATAATCCACCTGGAACAAGATAAAACATTGAGAACCCATCCAAGGTAAAGCAGCTAGACCTTATACTCCCACAGGAGTTACAGCACAAGACAATGCATTATGACAAATCCCACCTCATGAGGCAAATGGTCCATGAACACAGAACACGTGGTCCCTCCAAAGGCAGTGTTAATGACGCATTTAGGTTTTGGCCCAGCAAAGCCTTCCACCTTGTAACAGAGCTTGCTAAGAGCCCTCTCTACCTCCACAGAACTCTATAAGAAGCATGGTATGCTATTTATATGTAAGCATACTTTTGGATTTGGCTACAGAAAACACCCAGCAGATTCTAGCTAACACAAGGAAAAGCTGACCTTATGTTTATTAGTCTTAACTTTCTTTCAAATCAGAAGGTTCTACCGTTTTAGAGAATGAAAAAACATCTAAAATAAACCCTTTTGAAGTTAAATATATGTCATTCCTTCTTATTTCTTAAATTCTCACTCCTGAAAAAATGTCTGCAAACTTTTTAGATAGGGTGTGGAGTGACTTGATAACATTAAAATCATTCTGAGATGTACAGATTCCCTGCAAAATTAGCATGTTACGCTGTGGACAAAAGGTTCGTAGATGAATCAGAAGGAAGTTCATCAATACAAGAAGGCATTAACTAATGCTATTCTTAATTGATAACCAGGAGGTAACCATAGAGAAACTGAATTTTAAGTGTTACTTCAAACCACAACTCACAGGAATTCGAAAATCAATCTTAAAGAAAAAAAAAATCATATTCCCTGTTAGCAACTACTTTTCCTTTGACTTCTGTCAAATATCAGTACGAATAAGACTGCCTCTGAAAGTCTATGTGCACAGATTTGTACTTCACTAGCTTTCTCATGTCCCTAGCATTTATTCATGCCCAACATACAGATTTGCTGAAGAAAAAATATAAACTATAGTCATGTGACAACCTATCTAATTTCTAGCCAAACAAACATATTTAAAATTATTTAAAACTATATGTATCATGGAGCATTTATGTGAATCTTGGTTAAAATTTTTCTTGACATCCTTGCCTTCTGAGGCCTCCTCAGCCATGACCTACAGTAATTTTAGTCAGATTCCACAGATTTACCCTGAAACAGAATTTATCAGGTACTTCCCACATGAAGCTGAGTTTCATAAGACCACAAAATACTGCCCTGATGTGTGTGGCTCCATTGACTGGGCATCATCCCATGCACCAAAAGGCTGCCGGTTTAATTCCCAGTCAGAGCCCGTGCTGGGGTTGTGGGCTCGATACCCCTGTAGGGGATGTGTAGGAGGCAGCCAATTAATGTTCTGCTTTCATATCCATGTTTCTGTTTCTGTTTCTCGCTCTCTCTCTCTCTCTCTCTCTCTCATTCCTTTCTCTCTAAAAATCAATAAAAATATCTTTTTAAAAAGACTACAAAATACTGACACAGTTTCGTGGGTGAAAGATGTTTCTAAGCATGCATTTATGTATGAATTGACAACTGACATGCATGAAATCTCACAGTGATTCTATTTTTTTATTTTTTAATATATTTTTATTGATTTCGAAGAGGAAGGCAGAGGGAGAGAGAGATAGAAACATCAGTGATGAGAGAATCATTGATTGGCTGCCTCCTGCACATCCCACACTGGAGACTGATCCTACAATTCAAGCATGTGCCCTGACAAGGAATGAAACCATGACCTACTGGTTCATAGGTCAATGCTCAACCACCAAGCCATGACTGCCAGGCTCACACTGACTCTTACATAGCTAAACGAGTTTCCATGGGTTTCAAAAACTCCATTGCTAGCGGGGGGAAATAATAAATATGTCTTAGTTGTTACTTATTCCAATGATGTAACTTAGTTTGAAATATTTCTGAAATTCTTCATTTGTAACTATTTTCAAAGGCAATTTATAAGCTATATGAAAAAAATTAATTGTGCTAATTTTTTCTTGCCAAAAATGGAACTATCTGGCCATTTCATCAGGCTTAACTTCTCAACAATTCAGAAAATTTGCTAGCACTGGACATACTTAGAAGAATTAGACACAGGATGTCTAAAACCAATGTCAAATGAAGAGCTCCAAAAACATTTTAAGCGATGCCACCATCAGGGAATGATCTTCTAGGATGACTTTATGAAAAATAATAATTATTTCTGCTTATTTGTGGTTTTTAAGTTTCCTTAGCATATTCATTAGCACATTACGTCAGTGCTTCATTCATGTTTATGAAACCTGTCAAATATTGTATTAACAAGTTCTTCATGTCATAAAACTTCCTTTAACTTAAGAAGGTATTAAAATGAGTACTTAAAGAAACTTGCATCCAAATTCTAAGTTTATCATTTATTTATTTCTCTGTGTCTTTAAAATTGCATAAGCTGTAATTATAAAATGGAAGGTAAAACTCATAATGGTGAATTGTACACTCTGTGAATTATATCAACTAGAGGCCCGTTGCACAAAATTTGTGCAAGGGGCTTGGCCCTCGCAGCCCAGGCTGGCCCTCATAGCCCCAGTTTCATCTGGAAGGTCGTCCAGAAGGATATCCGGAAGGTCATTCAACTGTTCGGTCTAATTAGCATATTAGCTCTTTATTATATAGGATAAACTTTTTAGAAATACTGAAGACACAGACCAACCAGTATGGCTCAGTGGTTGAGCACAGACCTATGAACTAGGAGGTCACAGTTCAATTCTCAGTCAGGACATATGCCTGGGTTGAGGGCTGGATCCCCAGTGTGGTACAGGAGGCAGCCAATCGATGATTTTACTCATCACAGACGTTTCTCTCTGTCCCTCTCCCTTCCTCTCTGGTATAAATAAAAATATTTTTTTAAACTGAAGACACAGAAATGCAAATATCCAATTAAGTTTCATTAAAAAGCCTAAGTTATTCAAAATGAGGGGAAGGACTTATTCAAAGATTAACCAAAAGCTCATTATCTCCCAAAAGCAGACCAATCAGATGTCAATTTTGAATCATCACTGAAATAACTCACATACTTTCACAGGTGCACTTTCACTAAAAAGTATTGAAAGTTCCACCAGAAACTGAATATTAAGAAAAAAATACTGATAGACATATGCATACTGAATTTCATATATCTCACTCACAACCAAACATTAGATCCCTGCGATCTTCTGAATAATGAGAAGAATTTTATGTGGTATCACCACCTTATTACTCAAAAGCAAAAAAATCTGTGAAATAGCCAGACTGTGGAGATAAATCTTACTTTAAACAAAGTTCCGTCCTTGTCCAGATTATGCTAATTTTTGGCTGCATCGTAAATCCCTTATATTTGTACTAAGGTATCCTGCACCTTATAAAACACAAACATAAACACAGAAGATTGAGATAAATCAAATTTCCAATATTTCCCCACATCTTATAGGATGATCTTGGCATACCCCTTGTGGTGTTTACATCTACCCTGCAAACCAAAGCTCCAATAAGCAGTTCAAAACAAAAACAGCAGATGCCATAACTAAGAGTTGATAAAAATAAATAATTTGCTTATGAATGAAAGAATGTATATTCATTCATTCAATACCTATCTTGTTGAATGTTTCCCATACCAGGCACTGCTAAAGGTAGTGGAAATTCAGAAATTATCCAGACAGGCAAAGTTCCCTGTTCTTATGGAGCCTGATATCCTTGCAGGGAAAGGGGCAGCAGACAAACAGTAAACTACATAGAAACAAAAATTTAAATATATTTTTCAAGTGGTGATAAATGCAATGGAGAAAAAGAGCAGGGTTAAGAGTTCAGAGATGCATACAGTGTGGAAACACGGCAGGGGGAGGGAAGCTGTCTTGAAGTTATCTTCGAATAGGGTGACATCTGAAAGGAGGACTGAATGAAACGAGGGAGGAAGCCATGCAAACATCTGGGAGAAGGTCAGTCAGGCAGAGGAAAACCACGTGCAAAGACCTGAGGTAAGCACACGGTTGGCATGTTCAGTGAACAGCAAGAAGGTCAGTATAATAGCAGCAGAGCGAGCAGCGGTAGGAAATGTGGTTTGCGCACTGGGCAGCGATCTCATCTCACATACCCTTTCTGGTCACGACGGGAGTCTGGACTTCACTGCAGGTGTGGTAAGAAGTCACGGGGAGGTTTTGCGATGGGGCAGCTATTTCTCTGTGAAGAACAGTCTGGATGTAATGGGCAGGAGAGAGGCAAGAAAGGCAGCACGAGGCCAGTTAGAAGGTGCCCCAGTTTTCCAGGTAAGGGGTGATGGTGCTTTGGACCAGGGTAATAGCAGTGGGGTAGTACATGGCGGGGGAGGAGGGGGAGATAATGGGGAGGCAGATCTAGCAGGACTCTGCCCAGTACACGAGGGGCACAAGAGTAGGAGACTCTGAAAGATCCTAGAAAAAATATAGTGAATCTGGGTGTTTGGAAGCGCATAAAAACAAGTTTCATGCCACTCCTTTTAACGGGCCCTTTGTTTTTCAATGTATGTTTTGAACTACATTTTTATCAGTGTTCAACATTTCCTGTGCAGTTTCTCCATTCTCTTCATCATCACCCCCACTTTATTTTCTGTTCTGACACCTTCTCAAACTTAAATAATTTGGAATATATTAACCCTTTGCAGTCGTTTGTCTGCTCTCAGCCACCACAGCAAGGAGCCGTACGAATCTTAACTCTATTCATTCATGTATCAGTTCATAATTTCTCTGAAAGCTCTTAAGTGTCTAAGCGACCTTGTCACGAACCAAAACATTGCCCCGACAAATCGGAGATATTGAAACTCAATATAAACAAACGCGGTCGTTCCACACTCGCCATGCAAAACACCGTGGCGAGTCAGTCGCCTTTTGAGAGTGAAGAAATCGACAAGCTTTGGAGATACTTCGCAGAATTTCAAATAAAGCTTTACAAATTACGTTTAACTGTAATTAGGCATTCTCGCTTGTTATTTCAAAATAATACTCCAAAATGGCAAAAAGAAAGTTACCGAAAGAAGTGTACTGCGAATCTGAAAGTAACGATGAAGAGTTTTATTTTGGTACCTTGAATACTGACTCTGACGTAGAAAGTGATAACGTTTGTAGTGATTCTACTAGTAGTGACGTAGTTCCAAAAAAGAATGAATAAAGCTTGTTTATCCTTCATAATCTTGCATGTTATGAATCACTGCTCTTTCAATGGAAATTAATTCCGACCAGTACGACACCCATGTCCAAATTTAATACGACCGCAGAGGGTTAAACCCAATGGGAGTTGAAATAATAAAATTCTCACATTACACAAGTGTTCCAAACTACACACTGAAAATATAAATGTAAGGATAAAAGTTAGACTGGACCTAAGGAAACCACAACAGGTGGTTTCCTTGTCTACCAGCATCTTCTGTCCTTCGGTCATCCAGTGGATATTCAGTGCCTCATCTTTCTACCTTCTCTTCCCTTAACAAATTTTTCTCTTCAGTCAGAATCTAATTGATATTAAAGTGTTTTTAAAAGGAACAAAAACTAAAGTAAAAAATTAATTGGGCCCGGCTGGTATGGCTCAGTTGGCTGCAGCATCATCCCCAAAGTCATTGAGAAACTTGCCTACCACACAGAAAACAGATTCAGAGATTAAGTACACACAAACAACATCCCTATTGACTTCTAGGTTGCAGTTTATTACACCTATGTGTAAGGCCAATAAATGAGCAAAATCTTTTTTTTTTCCCCTCTAGAAAACTCTTGTCTTATCCTATGGCCTCCCACCAGTCTTGCCCATCCCTATACAAAATAATTACATGTAAGGTAGTCCCATGAAGTATCTCCCAAGAAATTTAAAATGAGTGAAATGAAACTGCCATCTGCATTAGGTCCATAAAAAACCAAACGGAGTCAAAGTCACCTTAACAAGTAGCTCCCAGGACAGTTGAGAGTATCTGCTTGAGAATATTAACATATTTAGAGAAAAAAGCATTTGTCAATCAGGAAAGGGAATGGAAGCAGAAATAAAGCAAGGGGAGGTACATTTTGTCAATGCTCTTCCGGACACAGTCCAAAGTATACTTTGTGAATAATACAGGCCACTGGTAACATTTTCCCTATATTGTGAGGAGGCCCTTACCCTTCCACTTCCATCCCTAATACTCTCTGCTTCACTCCCAAACTCTTAAAGCAATGAGCGACATTTTGATTATAATTTGGCTGCAAAGGAGAAAATGTGCTAAGCATGCCAATACAAGTATGTGAGTATGCAGACTAATACGGTATGCAGACATATACATGGTCACACACCATGCTTGCAGGTGTGTGTGTGTGTGTGTGTGTATTCTCCACCTCTCTGTCAGTGAATACTGAACTCTTTCAAAGGTGTACTGACAAAATTAGATTTCTAAGCAAATGAAGACCAGAGACAGACTCTAGACTATGGTTATTCTTTTTAATATAATGTATATCTTCCTGCCAATGAATTGTGTGCTCCTTGGTGTTAGGGTTATAGCTTCTGCTTCATCTGTAATACTTACAACAGCTAACAGCGTGTCTGTCATGTGTCTCAGAAACTCAAACGCCTATTGTTATATTTGAAAATAAAAGTGTGTTAGGCTTTGAAATATGAAGACGACTGAACTCCCAAGCCTATCCCAAATGTACAGCTTGAACACAAAAACCTGAAAAAATTTTAAAAGCATCTTTTTTATTTTTACCAAATCACTACACTACTGCCTAATGTTGTCTCATGCAAATCTACAGCAAGTTATTCTACATATAGTAATCAACTATTTACTTGCTGGCTGTTTTTATTTATTACCCAGGCATATATCCATTTCAGAAATACAATTTGATATTAGTAAAACGTTCAGTGATACTCTCAATAAACATCCATGCCATCCATACATATATCGCACACTACAAAAAAAAACACACAAAACCATACCAGGTATTACTTACTTCAGTATGAAAATATAAGTGTTACACCATTCCTTTCCACCCCAAAATAAAATTTCAGTAAACTATACTATCCTGTCTTCCCACAAGAAAGTTGTAAACTATCAGTTTCTCATGGATACTTCTACACACACACACACACACACTTTCATTTCATTAGCTCTAATTATTGTTGTACTTTGTACACAAAAAATGTCATGTCAGTGACTGGTTGCTGTTGAGGGACACAGTGAAGCTACAAAATCCAATGAACAAACACAAGTCCCTTATGTCAAACTATTTCTTACCAGAGATAGCGACAGGCTGAAAAATATGGCTCAACACCTGGCAGAAGTTCTAGGTTTAAAAAATATTTATTTGGTAATATCATTTCAAGTTAATGTCCTCTGAAGCAAAATTAATGTTTTGGTCTGTCAAAACCAATTCAAACAAATTTAGATTACAGTGTTTTGTTTCCAAATCACCATTCTGAATGAGAGCAAACTCCTGAACACACTGTGCTTCCACCAGCATCCCTAACAGGTATGCTGACAGGATAAACTTCCCTAACCCACTAGAGAGTGATATGTGTATTACAGGGGGATTACATACCACAGGCCAGAGAACTGAGTGGACTTTCTTTGTACGGCTTTATTGGTCTAATTAATTGCCTCTTTATGTCTTCAAACTATGCAAGATACCAAGAACAGCAAAAACAATTCTGTCATTCTATATACATATGTGCACATGTCAAAACATGTTAAGCCCTAACCGGTTTGGCTCAGTGGATACGGCGTCGGCCTGCGGACTGAAGGGTCCCAGGTTCGATTCCAGCCAAGGGCATATACCTTAGTTGCGGGCACATCCCCAGTAGGAGGTGTGCAGGAGGCAGCTGATCGATGTTTCTCTCTCATGGATGTTTCTAACTCTCTATCCCTCTTTCTCCCTTCCTTCTGTAAAAAATCAATAAAATATATTTTTTTAAAAACATGTTAAGGACAAGAAAGTAGCATTAATTTTTTATTCAACATTAACAAAATGTGCCATGGGAATAATAAAATGTATATGTAATCAATAATTAAGTGTCCAGTAAATATATATTTTTTGACCATATCAATTTCTATAAATGATTTTAAATCCTTTACAGAATTTTCACCAGGGGAAATGTAAATCCTCAAACTATGTCAAGAGCTACAATTCAAAATTGGTTAACTTTTAAATATGTAAACTCTGATGTGGGGGAAAAAAAGACATACTCTGCACATATCTATTTAATCAGCACATCTAATTAATAGTTAATACTGAATGAAAAATAAAACTTTTGTCCAAAACAACTGGCAAAGAACAAAAATAGACAAAGAAGTAAATCAAGACTGGTCCATCAGAATAGCAGAAAAGCAATTACTTTGGTTGGAAATACAGGGTTTTACTACCATGAATAAAGAGAAATTAGAACTTTAAGGGAATAATTTTTTTTTTAATTCAACAATGACACAACATGGCTGCTTCGAAATTAGGTTACCTTTCATTTGCTCTCCAGTGTCTCTAAATTTTAAAATGAGGTATTTTAATTACAAATTTTGTCAGGTAAACTTCAAAATAAGCTCATGTTTCCAAATGTGCCATGCTAGATGTGAATATGGTATTTATTTAGAATTCAACTGGACTAGTTAGTTTGGGTTTGAAATCCTACAATTTTTAGTTTTAATGACTGTTGGTGTTTTCCTAGTTACTACCAAATGTCCAGGAAGAGAAATTTTCACAATCATAACTTTTTTCTTCCTTTGCTTTGACATATTTATAAAACCAAAAACAATTATTTCTAGGTACTTAATTCCACCCTCCCGGGCATGAACTGTCTCTCTTATACAGAACAACTAGAATTTTTTTAAGTGCAGTGATAATTAAAAAACATCAAAGTAAAACCAGGGTGTTTCACAGGGAACTAACAGCCGTAGTCTTTTGGCTACCACATGACGTATTTCTGTAGTACCACCAAGAGCTACCATAGTACCCAAATAATAGATGTACTTTCTGAATGCAGTCTTTCCTCTTTTAGGATCAGATAAATCTGTTTTAAAGAAAAACTGATAAGGACAACAACAACAAAAGAACAGACAAATGAGACTACTTAAAAAACTTCTGTATAGTAAAGGAAGTAATCAAACGTGTGTAAAAGCAACCTACTATATGGTTGCAAATCATAATTCTGATAATGGGTTGATATCCAGAATATATCAAAATACAACTCAACAATTTAAAAAACTCCAATAAAATGACAAAAATCTTGAATAGACATTTCTCCACAGAACACATACAAATGGCCAATAAGCATATGAAAGAAATGATGTTCAGCATCACTAACCACCAGGGAAATACAAATCAAAACCACAATGAGATATCACCTCAGACTAATTAGAAAGGCCACTATTTAAAAAAAAAAGAAAGAAAGAAAGAAAGAAAGAGCTGGCAAGGATGTGAAGAAATTGGAACCCTTGGTGCACTGTTGGTGAGACTGTAAAATGGGCAGCAGCTATGTACAATAGCATGAAGTTTCCTCAGAAAGTTAAAAATAAAATTATTATAGGATCCAGCAACCCATTTGCAGATATATATCCAAAAGAATTGGAAGCAGAAACTGAAGTTATTTGCACATCTATGTTCTGCAGCATTATTCACAATAGCCAAGAGGCAGACTCAACCTAAATGTCCATCTACAGATGAATGGGTCAAGAAAATGTGGACAAATTGTAAGCCTTAAAAAAGACGGAAATCCTGTCACCTGTTACAGCATAGGTGAACCTTGAGAATATGATGCCAAATGAAATGAGCCATTTACAGAAGGACAAATACTACATGATCCCACTTACATTAACCATTTAAGATAACCAAACTCTTAGAAAATAGAATGGTGGTTGCCATGGGCTGTGTGGAGACAGAGAAAAGGGGACTTGTTGTTCAACAAAGTTTCAATTCCGCAGGATGAAAAAGTTCTAGAGATCTGTTGCACAAGACAGTTAATGCTACTGTACCTTAAGAACAGTTAAGTTGTTCAATTTTTATGTTGTGTGTGGGTTGTTGTTTTTTTATTGATTTTAGAGAGAGAGGAAGAGGGGAGAGAGAGAGAAACTGATGTGAGAATCATCGATCAGTTGCCTCCCATATGCATGCCAATCAGGCATTGAATCCACAACCTAAGCATGTATCCTTAGTGGGAATCAAACTCACAAGCTTTTGGTGGATGTGACAACGCTCCAACCAACTGAGCCAGGGTTTTATGTTGTACTAGAGGCCCGGTGACCAGGCCGGCGGGGGGGGGGGGGGGGGCAGGGGGAGGCGGGGGGGGGACCCCCTCAGCGCATCCTGCACCCTCTCCAATCCAGGACCCCTCGGGGGATGTCCGACTTCCGGTTTAGGCCCAATCCCTGGGACATCCCTTTCACAATCCTGGACCACTGTCACTGACTCCTAACTGCTCAGCTGCCGGCCTGCCTGGTCACCCCTAACTGCCCCTGCTGCCAGCCAGGTTGCCCCCCAAATGCCCCCTCCCTGCTGGCCTGGTCGCTCCTATCTGCCCCCCACCCCCCCACCAGCCTGGTCACCCCTTACTGCCCCCCTGCCAGGCTGGTCACCCCCAACTGCAACCCCCCACTGGCCTGGTCGCCCCTAACTACCCCCCGCCGCAGGCCTGGTCGCCCCCAACTGCTTCCCCTGCTGGCCTGGTTGCCTCCAACTGTCCCCTCCCACCGCCGGCCTGGTCACCCCTCATGGTCCCTCTGCCGGCCTGGTCACCCCACACAGCCTGCTGTTCAGTCGTTTGGTCGACCTCACCAACCCCACTGCCAACCTGGTTGTAGGCAGCCATCTTGTGAGGGTTAATTTGCATATTACCTCTTGATTATATACAATGTATTTTACCACAATAAAAAAAAAAAATGTTTAAGTAAACTGCTAAGGAACCAAAAATAGCTAAAATAATCTTTAAAAAAAGGAACAGAATTAGAAGACTCACATTTCTCAGTTGCAAACTTAATGCAAAGCTACGTAATCAAGACAGTGTGGTATTTGCATAAGGAGAGTCATGTAGCTGAATGGAACCAAATAAGCAATCCAGAAATAAACCCTTACACCTATGGTCATATGATTCTCCACAAAGGTGCCATAGTAATTCAATGGGGAAAAGAACAGTCTTTCAACAAATGTTGCTGGGAACAACTGGAATGAAGCTAGACCCCTACTTCAAATTATACAAAAGTTAACCAAAAAGGATCAAAGATTTAAATGTAAGAGCAAAACTATAAGACTCTTGAAAGAAAATACAGGGATAAGTCAGCATGACCTTGGTTTAGACAATGGTTTCTTCATGTACCAAAAGCACAAACAACAAAAGAAAAAATTACGCCCTGGACAGTGTGGCTCAGCTGGTTGGGCATCCTCCCTGTGCACTGAAAGTTTGCCAGTTTGATTCCGGGTCAGGGCACATGCCTGGGCTGCAGCTGGACCCCTAAAGGGGGTGTGAAGGAGGCGGCTGATGGATGTTTGTCTTTACCTCTCCCTTCCTCTCTAAAAATCAATTTCAAAATCTTCAAAAAAAAATTAATAAGTTGGATTTTGTCAAAATCTAAAGCTTCTATGCTTCATCAGACACCAACAAAAAAGTAAAAAGGCAACCCACAGAATAGAAGAAAATATTTGTGAATCTTCTAATAAAGGACTTGTGTCCAGAATATATAAAGAGCTTTTACAACTCAACAATGAAAAGACATATAATATACATTTTTTAAAAAATGGCTAAAGGGCCCAGCCAGGTATGGCTCAGTGGTTGAATGTCAACCTATGAACCAGGAGGTCATGGTTAGATTCCCGGTCAGGGCACATACCCGGAGTTGCAGGCTCGATCCCCAGTTGGGGGGAGGGGGGGCATGCAGGAGGCAGCCGATCAATGATTCTTGGTCATCACTGATGTTTCTATCTCTCTCTCCCTCTCCCTTCCTCTCTGAAATCAATAAAAAAATATATATTTTTTTAAAAATGGCTAAAGGATTTAACAGATATTTTTCTGCTGGGCAGAGAAGATATACAAATGACCAATAAGCATATGAAAAGATGCTTAACATTAGCCATCAGGAAAATGCAAAGCAAAACCACTTCACAACCACTGTGATGATTAAAATTAAAAGACAGACAACAGCAAGTTTGAAGTGGATGCAGAGAGATTAGAAAGCTCACATACTGTTGGTGGGAATGTAAAATGGTGAGGCTGCTTAGGAAAAGTGATTTGGCACTCTCTCAAAAGGTTAAAGATAAGTTGCCATATGACTTGGGAATTCCACTCCTAGGTATGGACCCAACAGAAATGAGAACAAAACACTTGTACACACATGTTCATAGCAGCATTGTTCATCTATACATATAAAAAGCCAGCTGCCAGAATGTCTAACTGTCTAACAATCAGAACAACCAGTCACTATGACACCCACTGAGGCCAGCAAACTGGCCGGATTGGGGGGGATTGGGGGGGGTTCCCCTCCCCCGCCGGCCAACCTCCCGCGGCCCCTCCCCCCAAGCCAACCCCAACCTGATCGGCCTCTCCCACCCCATCAGCCCGCAGCCCCTACCCTCAGTCAGCTCCACCCCCGATCAGCCCCCCACTCCAATCAGGGGCAGGGCCAGCCGGCCAACCACCCATGGCCCCTCCCCCAGGCCCCTGGCCCCCAATCGGCCCCCTCCACCCCATTCGGGGGCAGGGCTGGCCGGCCCACCACCCACAGCCCCTCTCCATGGCCGGCCCCACCCAAATCGGCCACTCACCCCAATCGGGGGTGTGACCCACTGGCCAATCACCCTCAGCCCCTCCCCTCAGCCGATCTGGCCCTGATCAGACTGACCAGGGCCAGCTGGCCAAACTCCCGCTATCTCCTCCTCCCGACAGGCCAGGGCCCGATCTGCCCTAATTGGGACCAGGCCAGTGGGATCCCATCTGTGCACAAATTCGTGCACTGAGCATCTAGTTATTCATAATAACCAGAAGGTGAAAATAACACAAATTTCCACCAATGGATGAATGGATAAATCAAAGGTGATATATCCATAAAATGTTATATTATTAATTGTATATTTTAAATGGGTGAATTACACAGCATATGAATTATATCTCAATCTAACTATTAAAAATATTAAGGTGCTGTGACAGTATAGTCCTGTCTCATAAAATTGGAAAGAACATTCGAAATGGCGAAACTCAGTTGTTTTACAAATGAGGAAAGGGAGGTTCTCAAACCTAGATGGAATAGCATGGGGTCTGTCTGCAAACCCGGACCCAGGGCTCTTCTCACTGAGTGGACAATGGTGCATCCAGTCAGCCAGCTGCACTGAGATACTGGCTGCATGGAGAGGTTTAGGATTCCCAAAGAGAGGAGCTACTGCATGGATCCCTTTCTCTTTAATTACCACATGGCTCTGGCCTATTTTCTAAGTTGTTTTGTTTTTGTTTTTATTTGGGGGAGGGGGGAAGCGAGGGAGGGAGCGGTGGCTAAAATTATAGCTCACAAGTCCCTCCTTCCTCTTCTACTTCACCCAACACAAACCATAATGAATGGA
This sequence comes from Myotis nattereri, assembly GCF_964212035.1. Taxonomy (NCBI): domain Eukaryota; kingdom Metazoa; phylum Chordata; class Mammalia; order Chiroptera; family Vespertilionidae; genus Myotis; species Myotis nattereri. Next base: position 24,983,408 of record NC_138087.1, on the reverse strand, counting down.
AACAGGACTACTAGAAGGGAGAAAGTTAACATACCCTTGTCTTGTCTGGAGGAAAGCCACCTGGTCACCTCAAATGATCAAGGCAAATTCATCTTAAAACAATGAACACAGAACTCCCACCCAGTGGCCAAGAGACTGGAGCATGGCCCTAGGCTGGCTAGGCACTGAGCTGTCAATTACTGAATATATGTTTCACTGGAAAGGAGCATGCCACCTGAGGGAAGGAGTATGAAAAATAGCTCCTCTCTCTTCCCTGAAACAAAGACAATTAAGCCCTTTAAAACAGTCACAAGACACCATAAAAAGCTTACCAGAGAAAGCATCAAATACAACTATTAAAAAGTGAAACGTGGCTTTTTTTAAAAAAAAAGGTAGGGTCAAGTAAAAATTACAAATAACTTTATAAGGATTGGTAATAAATCATGAATATGTTTGCAAAGTTATTGGCGAGCCCCCAGAGAGCTTGGAAAACTGACAAGAATTATTTAAATTAGAAAGACCAAAATATTTTTTATCCACTCTTGGTAACAAAGTTTTCCTAGTTAAAAAACAAATAATAAACTTTTGGGTAGAGAGAGATGAAGGTGTGGTAATTTACCATTTTCTATTCAAATGTTTCGAGAGTTCTTAAAAAGTAACTCTATGAATCTTCTAAGATGTTGAAGTAATATCTTCCGATCCAAAAATTACAAATATTCGTCTTTATTATTATTTGAAAATGACCCAATGATCACTGTATTTTTTCCTTTACATCGAGGCAGCAAGGCCAATGCATTTCTAAATAATCAAATCATTAACAGCAGAGGGAAATCCAAAGGGGAAAAGAGTAGCATAGGAAAATTAATAGGCCACATTATTTTTACACATATTTTAAATATATATTTGGCATCGACGAAATATCGCAATTCTTTCCTAGATATGTAAGAACTAAGATAAATTATGTAAATGATTCAGGCCATATAAAAATTGTTCTAATACACTAAGTAGTCACCAGAAATCACACTTTTCTCCTCTGAAAGATTAAAAATGAAAATAAGACTTTCCAATGCTGTCAAACGTATTCAATTTTCCCCTCAAATGAAGTTTAGATGAAAACAATGTGACTGACAAGCTCCGCACAGGCAAACCTTGGCAGCCCTCAACTCTGTCTATCTCCTTGGCCTGTTAAGCAAAATTCCTTCACAAACTGTTGGTCTTTGCAATAACTCCTACAAAGCTCATTACTGCCAGTGCCGGCCTATCCCCCATGTTGTGCATTTATCCCTGGGATGCATATCAACATGTGGCACATGTCCTTGACATGCACAGAAGAGCTGCACCCCAGGACAGCAGTGTGCGCGACAATAGTGCCGACTCTCACTTCTTTATGGTTGCTGGGATGTAACCGAGAAATCTAATAACTGTGACAGTGGGGCCTTTCGGTTTTTCCCTGCCTTTCTAGACAGTGAAGCTGCACAGACACTAATGAAAGGTTAAATGAATAGGAATAGCTGACAAGAGGTACAATAAAGAAGGAGCTTGGTAATCCACAGACACTGAGCAGAGATCCTTGGCTCAAGCAGAGAAAGGACAGCACATCGTCGAGTCACAATATTTAAAACAGCTTGCTATACACAGAGGCTTTTGTGTCTGGGTACACGTCTGGCTTCGGACTAGAAAAAAAAAGATACTGAAAAGGAATTTCAGCATGGGGCACTTTGGCAAATGTAAGGTCATAATAAGAGAAAAAATGTTTTGTGTGGGTTGTTACATCTTTGTACTAAACACACACACACAAAAAGCAGGGACTATGAACTCACGAACCACAAGTTCCAAGACAATACTATGCATTTTGATAACTATTAAATACTGTATCTAGAGGGCTGGTTTGGTGCAATTCCCACTGGTAAGATACACATGCAGTGACTCATGTAACAGTTCCACATTCTGCCTTCCTTATGGAAGGATTCCTGATACTCATTTTAGAGTTTTACAGTCAAGTTCTAGTCTTTTGTGAACCTGATTTGTTACAAATATCACCAAAACTCTCAAGCCATCTTCCTTCCACTCAATGCAAAACTTCCCAGCAGTTTACTGTAAGGAAACTGAATCTGTATGCTAGCAATGTGTGACGTGCAAGGCAAACTTTTTGTAATTTCAAGTGACTGCAAAGTGAAATGTCCTCAAATAGAATTCTTAATTATTACATTTGGTTTGTTAGTGCCCTTCTGAACTATACCTTAATGGAAGGTTGTCTTCCTTGGGAAACTGATTTTAAATTATAATAGAAAGATTATTTAAATCACCAAGGGGAAAAATGCTCCAGATTATCAGGAAACATAAAGCAAAAAGAAAAAAATGACTTTGTTAGGTAGGCTTTTTTTTAAAAAAAAAGTTACAACTCTTCTATGGCAAACCTTAAAAATGACCTATCTGTAAAATCGTTCCTATGCATAGCCATGAGTTAGAATATAGGTTTACAATAAATGGTAAAAGCATACTGAGAACATGTTTTAAAACAAGGGAGCCTCTTTGAACAGCCAAATTAAATTATAGCTGAACTCTTGAGTGTACTGAGGGTTCTAATAAGCAACAAATAAAGACTTTTATTGGCTAGCAATATAATGAGAGCTACTGTTCAAGAGATGAAAAAAAAGGCAAATCTGGGTAGTTTATCTCACCGGATTATATTATTTACTTAAATCGCAAATAAGTTTGTCCAAAGTAAGGCTACTGAAAACTAGTATATACATATTAAAGAACAATTATGGTCAATGACTCTTGAATGTAAATATATCACCATTTTTAGTGGGAAGACTGTGAAATTAAACAACAAATACTGAACTTAATACCACTTGAGTTCTATTTCTTTAAATTTAACATATTTATTGATTCCTAATATAAATGGTTTACTATTTATGCTTATACCATGAAGCATTCATCTTAAAGGGGATGTCTCTCCAGAGTACGGCAGTTGTGTGTAGAACTACTTCAAAACCATTATTTACAGAAAGGAGGTTGTCTTTAAGTGAACTGAAAGGAGGTATCCATCCCCTTCCTCAGTGACTTGGAAGGAAGTTACATTTAATAGAACTTGGAAGGTTGTCCTCCTAACAGGAGAACTCCTTCAGTTAACAAAACGATAAACAGACCTCAGCAAACCAAATCAGACTTAAAATGTATTTGGTTGCATTTTGCTTGATCTTCAAATAACCTAAAAGGTAGAACTTAGAAATCTTAGCAGACTACTTAGTCACTTTTCTTACAGGAAGTTCTGTTGCTTCTGTCACAGCTTTAAAAAAAAAAAAAAACCTAAACACCAAACCTACAATAGCCCCTCCAAACCTAAACACTACGCCAGTGTGCCAATATTCTTTATGCACTTTTTCTACAACCTTCTGATTGCCAGAGTGATTTTTTTTTTACCTTAAATATGTCCAATAAAATCATGAGGCTCCCTCTAGCTCTTCAGAATGGAGTTTACTAACCAATGACCCTATGTAATTTCCATCCAGCAAGAAAGATTTGAAAAGGCTGCCTCCCCTTCTACAAGGAATGTTTTCAACTGTTTCTTGTAAAGATGTAGATGGTAAATGAGACCATCTGCACAGGAATTCAGAAAACACTGCTCCTTATATCCACCTCAAGTTGAGAATCTATCAATTGCCTCCAACCTACGCTTTATATACAAAATTCTATAATAAAACCTTAACCTGTTTTAAACTATCTCTACATTCCCAACTTAGATTTACCCATCTTGCTAAAATCAGTTTTAATCTCAAAAAACAAGTAACAACATATATTAACATCCATACCAAATTCAAACTTGTGATCTGTTCCCATTTCCAAAAACCTACATTTAAATGCAGGATCAAAAAAAAATTAAGTTTTATTAAGAGTGTATCTGTGGGGCTTATGGGAAACAAAGATGCTCATGGTAATTTGCAGAAAACACTTCCATGTGCCATATTTATACACAACACTGGTAATGACTTTTTTATTGTTTAATCTTTTCTGCTATTCAGTATTGGACACTTCGGGATTGTAGTTATTTAGAAGACTATAAATAATACAGTTGAAAAATACCATTGATAGTTAGTCTGTCTTACAATAGCCATAAAAGCCACACAGTCCACTGGCCAATCGTTTCAAACAAGTGAGTATGAAAAATGCTAAATCGAACTCCTCATACTCACTAGGACCATCTTTCAAATACTTAGGGAATACTTAAAATGGTGTGGGACCCTAACTGTAAAATTAAAAATAAAGGGGACCACTAACTTCAAGTCATCACCTATTCTGGACTCCCTTAATAGAAGACACATTCCCAGGAACAACAAAAAGAACAGCTCCCTCCGCCTCCCAACCCCCCGCCCCTTTTTGAGCCAGTGTCCAATTTCTTCTTTTCTGAACAGCTGTATTATCCAACTTAAGTTGCTCTGCTAATTTCAGTCCCACAAGGACTAACTTGGAAGGCAAAAAAATACAAGAAAAGATCAATTTGCTGGGAAAGATCAAATGAGAAAACTGTGGGGACAGCACCAGGTCAGCGTGTGGAGAACTCAGCAGACCTGTTCTTCATTAACTGCAGCTCTCGGGGGATGTCACACACTACCTGTCCGTGGGCTTTATTGAACCGCCTAACTCGCCTCTCTGTTCCATTCTTCTGGGCCCAAGTGAATCATATCCTGCTGCTGACAAGTTAGCAGGGGACTGCGGCTGCAACATGAAAGTACTTTTCTTTCTTGTCTAAATCAGGCAGATTTTTGAAAAGACGACACAGCATTGACTCGTGACATGGCAAGATGAAACGAGAGGTCTGGGCCGGTCTTGGAGCTGTGCAGATAAAAGTAATCAAATGACACTCCTGGAATGCAAATTGGCATTCTTGACTGCAGCAATTGCACAACCATGAAACATCCCTGACAGCAAGCAAGATTAGGACAAAATGTTATGTAAAGCACTGAACTCAAAAACTCTCACTTGAGAACTCGAACTGTAACACTTACATTTTAATACAGCAACAGTCAGCTCTGCTTTTGTCTGCTTCTTTTTGTAATCGCACATCCCTGCCTGACAGACACCTTAACATTTCAGGTAAGGGGGGAGGGGGGAGAATGAGTATTTGGAATGTATAACTGCTACTAATATTTTCTTAATATGTATGGTCTAAAATCCCAAGGTTGCTTTTTTTTCCCAAGTTCAACAAGCAAACAACTCTCAACTTAAAATGCTCAAGGGGTAAAAAAAAAAAAAAAAGTCAGTTTCGAACTTTTCTCACAAGATTCTCAGAGTCAGGCTCAGCCTCACTTCCCCCAGGTGAAGATACTCCAGAACACTTTGGTAAAGTGATTAGCAATCTGGATTTTAAATACTCTGCTCTCTGGGAACCGAAGAGTAGCTACAACTGAGAACTTCATTAAGGCTGAACACTTTAAATGAAACCGCTACAAATAAAACACAGAGACCCTAGAAAGGTTCCTAAGAGATTTTGGGGGTGATTCCAAAGGGTAAAGGAAGTGCTATTAGCCTGTGCAAGCTCTCACTCCCCGTGAGTTACGCCCTCAGATCGGACACACTACATAAGAAATAAATCCCCCCCCCCTAAAAGCACGCATGTGTGTGCACAGTCACCTCTGAAACTGCAGAACACAAAGCGGGTGACAAACGGGTTTTGTCACTGTTCAAAGTGACCAGTATTCGGAAATAGAGGGGCAGACAACTAGCACCCAGGCTAAGGGAAAAGGGCAGAAAAAGAATACCTGCACCCGGCTTTGACAGCGTTCCTGTGTTCAGTGCCGCTAGAAGAAGAAAAAACTCTCAAGCGCTAAACAGATATATTCAATATTCTGTTTTGACGCCTCCACTTAAACACAGGTTCCAACCACTGTCACTGTCCACGAAGGACATAAAAAATAATAATGAAATAGGCCACTTTCTGCCACTGTAATCCTGGGCACACAGGATTATCTTGTGATGTCTTTTGTGCATCCCTTCCTCAACAGCCTGACTCTAGGATAGCTGGGAAGCACCATAAATCGCACGCTGCTTTCAAAACCACTTTAATTTCTGTCAGCGTTACTGTAACCACAGTCCTGGACGCACGCTCTTTTTGCCTGTGTGCCTGCATTTGACAGTCGCATCGCCTACCCTCCGGTCTTGACTTTGATCACTGAAACAAGGGATGTCACACCGAGGGGAACGGAAGAGAGGGAAATGCCAACCCGCTACCTGCCTTTTCCTTACATATGCCATCTACGTGCGGAGCAGCCTGTGGGATCCCCCAGCGGGGGCCACAGCAGCAGCAGCACTGGGTGGAAGCAAACTAAAAGGCAGGGAGTGGTCCAGCCCCATTCCTCACAAATCGCTTCCCCGAGAGCGGACCGAGCGCCCGTGCCCGTCCGCGGGCGAGCCGACTGCGCACCGCCTCGCCGGCCGGAGCCGCTTCCAGCGCAGCCGGGCTGTGCTGGCATCTCGCTCCGCAGCCTTCCCTTCGCCGCCGCCACTTGCACTTGGAACTTCATTATTTTTTTCATCTCAACCTCACTTCACAGGGGATTACATCTAGTTTTTTTGGGGGGAGGGGATTTTATTATTATTATTCTGCCCTCTCTCCGGGCCCCAAATGCGACCCTGCGGTCCACGTGTAAGTAAAGCAGATCGGCTCCTCCAGAAACTGCACCTCAAAATCTCTCCCTCTCTGGGGTTCCTTTTCTTGCCTGCGCTTTGCGCATTCTCCCTACAACCTCCAGGAGCACTTCCTACAATTTCCTCATTTGCAAAGGGAAGTTTTTCTCCCCCCCGCAACGTGAGGGCGAGGGGAGGGCACGGCTAAGGTGCGGGGGACTCGGTGGCCGCGTCCGCCTTCCCCGCGCGGCGCACCAGCGCGCCCCGGCGCCCACGCCCCGCCGCCAGTCCCTCACTCGCGGGCAAGTTTCAAAAGTTCCCGTTCTCTCCAAAGCTTTCCTCTCCGCCCCGGCTCCTTCCAGCGCTCCATTCATCCCCCGCCTCCCCCGGCCCGGCCCCCCCGGCCCGTCCCCAACTCCCAGGAGCCTGCCGCTCACCTTTCCCCGGCAGCCGCGAGAGGGGGCGACGCTCCCAGCGCCCCTCGCACTCCCTCCCACCTGGAACTCTCCTCGCAAACTTGGGCCAAGTTTAGAGGGGATTTCGGGGGCACAGCAGGGGCCAGGTTGGACTGGGGTTCCCCTCCCCTGCCCGCCCCCCTCACCACCCCCTCCACCCTCTCCCTGCCGGACTTGGGGAAAACACGGCCCCCCGGGCGGCCGGGGGGCTCACCGCTCCCGAAGTCTCGAATAGAAAAGGAAAGGAGGGTGGAAACTTCTTACCATCTCCGCATGCTGGTTGTCAAGTGCAGCCCCCGCCTCTTGGTCTCCTCTTAGCGGCCGCGCCTGGACCAGCCCCTCGGCCGCCGCTCGCTCCTCCGTCTCGGCCTTTCTTTCCCTCCCCCTCCCGGCTTCCTCCGGCCGCCGCGCTCGCCGCCTCCGCCTCTCCCCGCCCGCCCGCCCGCCCGCGCGCGCCCTCGCCGCGGCCCCTCGGCGCTCAGGTGACTGATTTACACACGCGCCCCGGTCGCCCTCGCTCCCCGAGTCGGAGCCTGCGGCGCTCCCCCGGCTCCACAGGACAAAAAAAAAAGAAAGAAAAAGGAACGGACCGTCGCGGGAGGGGGCTGCTGCAGGGGGGGCGGGGGGGCGAGGAGGTGGGGGATGGCGGTCGGGGGCCGGGCGAGGTGACTTAGGGCGGATTCGCCGGCCCCACCAGCGAGAGTCTCCCCTCCGCGGAATTGTCGCGACTACAATGTTGCTTCCCTTTTTGCACAATAAAGTCGGGTTGGTTTTGCTGTTGTTTGTCCTCGGGTGTCTGGGGGTTTCGCGAAGGAGCGTGTATGTTTCTCCCTCCCGCCTGGTAACTTTCCCACCCGGCTCTTTCTGGGGATGGAAAACAACTTGGGCGCCCCCGGGGGGTGCGGGCGTGGACGTGGAGGTGGCCGCTAGCGCCCAGCTGTCAAAAGGGAGCGAGCAGAGGCGGGGAGGGGCGGCTGCGGACGCCGAGGAAAGGGCGCGAACTTTATTCCGACTGCAGCCACCCGACCCGCCGCGGCGCTTTCCTTTTCGGGCGCTCGCCCGCCGCCGTCCCCTTTGCCCAGTTCCTCCTCCCGAGCCGTCGTGGCTCTTTCCCCCTTTTCCTCTTCCTCTTCCGCGCCCCCCACCCCCAAGCTGGGGAGACGGCGAGGGAAGCCAAGGGAACCCCGGGGAACAGAAAGTCGGGAGTCGGGACGAGAACGTGCTGGGCGAAAAGGCAAAAAGTTGCGCGCAGCTGGGAGGGGGAAAAAAAGTTTTTGGTGGCGGCGTGTTTGGAGCCGGCCAAGACGCCGGCTTGCGGCGAGGGCTTCCTTCCCCTTCCCCGGGTCTGGGCCGCGGGCCTGGCGCTGCAGAGACGGAAGGGGACTGCCGCCTCCGCGGGCGCCCGCGGGGGAGGACCGGCCACCTCTGCGGACGGCACTCGGCCGACCCGAGGCGCCCTGTCCCGGAGACGCAGAAACGCAGGCTGCGGGCTCCGCGCGCACACGCCTGCAGCTGAAGGACGTTTCTTCAATGCAGGCAAAACACACTCCCTGGCCGCAAGGAGGGGAGGCGGGTGACTTTAATCATCTTTCTAACGTACGTTCTGGGCCAAAAACATCTCCGCCGTGTGCAGATTTATCATCGCTAGAGCAAACTTCCCGCTTATCTGACGTGGGAGGAAGGCACAGGTTTCAAGCACACTCCCCGAGCACTTAGACAGCAGCGTCCGCCAAGGCGAAGACTCGCTTGGCAGAACAACAGGTCCGGTTACCGGTTACCACTGCGAAGCGAAAACCGTCCCTCCTTTCAATCTTCCCTGGAGCAGAGGGGGGGAGACACTGTTTAACTGCACTCAGAGGTCAGAATGCAATTCCTTTTCAAAGATGCAGCCCTGGAATTGCCTACGTTGTTGTCTTTGATGTACAGTCTGGTCTTAAGTTTAACAGAAAATTTTTCACAATAATTCACAATTTTATTTTTTTTTTCAGGAGCCACGACTGAGGAGAGACTAGGGCCCAAATAGCCACAGCTGGTCTGTGATTAGGCTTCTTAGGCACGTGGATGGGGCTTTTTAATGGCGAGGCCATCACACCTGCAGGGCAGCCTACTGATTGGGTCCCAGTTCCTGGCTGTTTTTAAAGGCCCTTTCAAAGCAGAGTTCAAGTCAAGTCCTGTGTGAATTCTGTGCATCCTCTTGCTGTGGAAAGGCTTGTCAGGTAAACACTTATGCCACGTTATTTATAGTGACTACCTTAGCAGTTCTAGGCACATGGTTCATCTGGAGGCTTCTAGTGGGAACCAGAAAGTTACTTCTCTCACGATACTATGAAAATATACACTAGATATCTAATGACTCTGTGTAGATGCATGATAGCTAAGAAGGCTCATCTTTAAATTATTTGATTAAGGTGTGGAGCATGTTCCCTTATTCTGTAAACATCACTGTAACATCATCCTGTAGTTTGAAGACACTGATTACACAAGGGATAATAACGACCAAATGTGCCTTCTGAGCAACTGAGGGTCGTCACAAGAATCCTTCAGAAATGAGCCAAGTTGCAGTGTGTGTTCCTGTATTATGGAGAGACGAGAAAAGCTAACTTCAGAGTCATTACCCATACAAATCCATTCATACACTTACCGCTTTGGACAAGTAACGGACCAGCAATTGCCAAACAGTTGTGTTCACACTGTGCATTTTGGGCCGCACACCTACACTGGCCAACAGGCAGAAGTCATTCCACATCAAACAACCTGTAATTTAAATTCCCCTGATTGGACTCAGATCTGCTTTTGATATTGGCATGCAAACAATGTATGTGAGGTGAGCGGTGTCTATTGGGGTCCTGTACCTTTCTAGAGAGTCCTCATGATAAAGATTGGGAACGTGTTAGGCTGAAGAGCAGCCCTTAGAGAAGGTGGAAGAATTTATAGAAGCAAAGCCTGGCACATAATATAATTCCAGTCTCTTATTTCCTCCAGTGGGTTTGTATGGCAATTCAAAATAAACCTGAAGTCCTTTCGATGTCCTAGAACTGTGGTCGGCAAACGGCAGCTCCCGAGCCACATGCGGCTCTTTGGCTCCTTGAGTGTGGCTCTTCCTAAGCCTTAGGAGTACCCTAATTAATTTAATAACAGTGTACCTACCTATATAGTTTAAGTTTTAAAAATTTGGCTCTCAAAAGAAATTTCAGTCGTTGTACTGTTGATATTTGGCTCTGTTGACTGATGAGTTTGCAGACCACTGTCCTAGAAGACCTTAATAATTTGCACCTGCCTGGCCCTTTCAGCTGTTGTTTTTTTTCCTTCACCTTGTACATGACATTAAGTCACGCTGGCTTTCTTTCTGTCCTCCTACCTTGCCAGACTCCTTCCTGACATTTGCCCCTGCTGTTCTCTACCTGAAATACTCCCACATTTCCCAGTGGTTCCTTCTTACACATCTCAGCTCTAACTTCACTTCTTCAGACTAATTAAAGTAGCTCTTTGCACACCATCTGAAATACCCCTCACACTTCTATTTTTTTGTTCCTCACCCAAGGATATGCTATTGATTTTACAGAGGGAAAGGGAAAGAGAGAGAGAGAAACATCAATTGGTTGCATTCTCTAAGTGTCCTCATTGGGGATCATACCCAAACATAGGTATGTGCTCTGCACAACCTTCTGGTATATGGGACGACACTCCAACCAATTGAGCCACACCAGCCATGGCCTTCTCACACTTTCTTCCATTACTTTTCCTTAGTAATATCTGAAATTGTCTTATGTATGAGCTTGTTTTTCTTCAACTAAAATGTAAGAAACTTCCTAGGGGCAAGAGCTGTATCCACCTTGTTTGCTTATATATATAAGCTCAGCCCATAAAGGAGCACCAGGCACAAACTAAACTCTTAGAAATATTGTTTGAATTAAGGAAGAAATGTGAACATCATTGCACTGTATAAGTTATCACCTTAAGGTCATCACCTTAAAGCCAGACAGGTTCATTCTAGGAATATGGAAAAAAAATGTTCCCTATCTGTTCTTTGGGGATGGCCCAAATTTTTGACTTACACCAGAGGTCCTCAAAGTGTGGTCTGGGCAGCCCTGTGAGTCCCCAAGACCCTCTTAAGAGGACCATGAAGTCAAAACTATTTTTATGATTTGCCTTTCCACTCACATTTTTTTTATGAATGTACACCAGTTTTCCAGAGATAATGTGACATATGATATCACAACAGATTGAATGCAGAAGCAGATGCAAAAATTCACTTGTCTTTTCTAATATCAGACCTTGAAGAGATTTGCCAAAAATGTAAGTTAATGCCACTCTTCTGATTTTTTTGTTTTGGAAAACATAGTCCATTTTTTTTTTAATTTTAAAATGTGTACATATTTATTTTCTATTGTTGCTGTAACAAATTACCACAGGTTTAGTGGCTTAAACAACACAAATTTAGTATCTTATAATTCTGGAGTTCCAAAGTCTGAAATTGGCTTTACTAGGTTAAAATCAAAGTGTCGGCCGGTCTGCTTTCCACTAATGGAGACACTAATGGCGAATCCATTCCTTCACCTTTTCCAGCTTCTAGGAGCCACCGACATTCCTTAGCTGGTGGTGCCCTTCCATCTTTAAAGCCTGTAATAGCCAAATGTGTCTTTCTGACACTACATCATTCTGCCACTGCCTCCTTCTTTCAATTATCATACCCCTGTGATTACATTGGGCCCACCTAGTTAATCTAGGATAATCTACCAATTTCAAAAATTTTTTTAAATATATTTTATTGATTTTTTTACAGAGAGGAAGGGAGAGGGATATAGAGTTAGAAACATCGATGAGAGAGAGACATCAATCAGCTGCCTCCTGCACACCCCTACTGGGGATGTGCCCACAACCAAGGTACATGCCCTTGACCGGAATCGAACCTGGGACCCCTCAGTCCGCAAGCCGATGCTCTATCCACTGAGCCAAACCGGTAAGGGCCCAATTTCAAAATTCGTAATCACATCTACTACAGAGTCTCAGGTTCTAGGGATGTGGGCCATTGGTAGGGACCATCATTCTGCCCACCACAACGTAGTAACAAATGATGGGTTTATTGGTATTTTAAATGAATTAATAACTATTTTTAAATTTCTGATACAACAACTGTCAAACTATTGCTCACATAAACAAAAGCTCTTTGCAATTTTCAACAATATTGAAGATGTTATGAGACTAAACAGTTTGAGAATCACTGGCCTACGCAATGGCTATTTTCCCTTCTTCCAGGCCTCAAATTAGACTAGATTATACTAAATAGATTATGGTGGCCCTCTTCCCTCTGCCATGTTTGGTTTAAAAATGGGCATGTTACCTGGTCCTAGCCAATGAAGGATGAGGGGAGGTCACTGGGTGGGGACTTTTGAAGATTATTTCACTCATTAAAACCACAAAAAAGACAAAGTGTCTCTTTTCTGCTCTGGATGTTAGTATGTAAGAATGTGCTACCTGAAAAGGCTGAATCTATCTTAACCACCAGGAAGCCTTTATACCTGGGATGACAAAGTGGGAAGATGGAAAGCACCTAAAATCTTAATGCTGTTATTAACTTAATTAACTACCCCCAGATGACTTGGGACTGCTAGTTATGGGGTAAAATTAATCCCCTTATCATTTAGGTCATTTTGAGGTTGCCTTGCTATGACTTGCAGCACAAAGCTTCCTAAGAATTACAAAAATGGCAGTTCTGTGTCATGTTTACATGTGGGAATTCCTATAATTTTCCATCACATTTATATATTTTTTCCAAATCCTGAGAAAAGTTTGTAAAGAAATCAGTAAAACGGGGGTGAGTGGGGAAAGATTAACCAAAAAATTTATATGCACATATACATAACCCATGGACACAAACAATAGTGTGGTGAAGGCCTAGGGGGTAAGGGGTAGGATGGAGAGAGTCAATGGGGAAAAAGAGGGAACATCTGTAATACTTTCAACAGTAAAGATAAATTTTTAAAAATTGGTAAAATGGGATTAAAAAATACGATAATTCTTCCCTGAGAGTTAAAACTTAACAGTCAATGTAGAAACAATAGTAGTTCTAATGTGGCAAGAACAGGAAATGCTGACAGAGTTCAAGGTTATGTGGGACTGTGGGACATTTCAAGAAGTGTGCCAACTAGTCAGTTTCATTTGTAGTTGTGCCTATGTTATAAGCATGTGTCCATGGCCCTGTCTGCTGCTAATGGGGAGTCATTCTTGCAAATTAAGTAAATCTAGTTTTATTTGCATAGTATATTCTATGCAGATCCTATGAGTTTTGTTCCAAGAAATAACATTATTTGGAGACCAAATGAGTTCTAACTCTGGCTGGGTAGTTAAATTGGTTAGAGCATCCTCCCAATACAGGAATGTTGTTGTGGGTTTGATGCTAGGTGAGGGCACATACAAGAATCAACCAATGAATGCATAAATAAGTGGAACAACAAATTGATGTTTCTCTCTCTATTGAGGGTTCTCTCGAGTGAGGATTAACAAAAACAAACAAGCAAATAAACAAAAGTGAGTTTATGTGGAACAACATATATCCTAATGCTCAACTTGAGGATACTTTCAGACTCACAATTAAAATTTGAATTTGACCAATGTCAACACAAAATGAAAATTTTTTTCTATTAAGTGGAAGCTTAATTATGAAATAAAGATCATGACTATCACATAAGGCAATTAATGTTTTCAAAGTGTGTGGTTTAATCTTGTAATTTTAAATATATTTATTTGGCATTTCTATTAATATTTCCTTTGTTTTAGGGTTTTCTATAATTAAATGTCCTTATCAGATAGAATTAATTTTTACATGTTATGTAAATACCAGAGGCCCAGTGCACAAATTTGTGCACTGGTAGGGTGCCTACTGGCTGCTGGCTGTCGGCCAGGTACTCCCTTCCCCCAGCCGCCTGCCCCCAGCTGTTGCTGCTGGTTGCCACCTGCAGGGGCCTGATTGCCCCGCCAATCACACCCCCACCCTTCACCACTGCCGCCTGGCTCCCAGGTGCTGAGGGAGCCAGGAGCAGTCCTGCCCCCCTGCTGCCACCACTGGTCACCCTGCGATTGGATTGGTGGGGCATTGGGCCCCTGCCCGGCTCCCTCAGCACCTGGGAGCCCAGCAGCAGCAGGGTGATTGGTGGGGTGATCGGCCCCTGCCTGGCGACCAGTGGCTCGCACTCACCTTGGCCTGGCACTGCCCACTCACCTGCTCCACCATCCCATCCCAGTCGCGCTCTCATTGTGGTCCATTGGGGCCTGCAGCACCTCCACTGCCACCTGCTGCCAGTGCCGAGTCACCAACGCCTGCCATGTTCCATACTGACCCCTGGTGGTCAGCGCACATCATAGCAAGCAGTCAAACTCCCAATCGAGGGGTCAGTTTGCATATTAGGCTTTTATTATCTACTACAGGCCTGGTGCACAAAAATTTGTGCACTCGTGGGGGGGGGGGGGTTCCCTCAGCCCTGCCAGTGCCCTCTCGCAGTCTGGGACCCCTTGAGGGATGTCCACCTGCTGGCTTAGGCCCGCTCCCCGGGGGATCGGGCCTAAGCTGGCAGTCAGACATCCCTCTGGCAGCCCGGGAGCCCTCAGGGGATGTCCACTTGCCAGCGAGGACCAGGCCTAAGCTGCAGTTGGACATCCTTAGCGCTGCTGAGGTGGGAAAGGCTCCTGCCATCACTGCTGTGCTGGCAGCCGTCAGCCTGGCTTGTGGCTGAGCAGAGCTTCCCAGTGTGGGAGCACACTAACCACCAGGGGGCAGCTCCTGCATTGAGCGTCTGCCCCCTGGTGGTCAGTGTGTGTCATAGTGACCAGTCATTCCCAGTCTTTCTGCTGTTAGGGTCAGTTTGCATATTACCCTTTTATTATATGCCTGGTGCATGGGTGGGGGCTGGCTGGTTTGCTCTGAAGGGTGTCCTGGATCACGGTCGGGGTTCCTCTGGAGTGCCTGGCCAGCCTGGGTGAGGGGCTGAGGGCTGTTTTCAGGTTAGCCACACCCCCTTCAGGGACGGGGGGTCCTGCTGGGGTGCCTGGCCAGCTTGGGTGAGTGGATGATGGCTGTTTTCAGGCTGGTCAAGCCCCCCAGCAGGGATCCTCACACTTTGAGGGTGTGGCCAGCCTGGATGAGGGGCTGATGGCTGTTTGCAGGCTGGCCATGGCCCACAGCCACCCAAGCTCCCAGTGGAGGCTGGCTGGAAGCAGGTATCTGGGATTTATTTATCTTCTATAATTGAAACTTTGTTTCCTTTAGCAGAGGCCACAGTCGGCCAGGGCAGGCGGGAAGCTTGGCTTCCTCCATCACCGGGGCAACCAAGCCTCCTACTTGCTCCAGCTCCGTGGCTGCCAGCTGCCATCTTTGTTGGGTTAATTTGCATATAATCGCTCTGATTGGCTGGTGGGTGTGGCTTGGGCATAGTGAAGTTATGGTCAATTTGCATGTTTCTCTTTTATTAGATTAGATACTAATAAAAGGGTAATATACTAATTAGACTGGATCAACCGGACATCCAAATTCCTTCCAGACAAAGCCACAGTGGCGGGGACCAAGGCAGAGGTGGTTAGGGGTGAGCAGCCCAGTTCAGGGGAGTAAGCAGTTGGGGCATGATCAGGCCGGTGCTGGGGACCAAGCAGTTGGGAGGGATCAGGCTGGTGCAAGGGAGAGCAGTTAGGGGGTAATCAGGATGGCAGGGGAGGATAGTTAGCAGTGATCAGGCAGGCAGGCAGAGGCAGTTAGGTACAATCAGGCAGGCAGGCAGGAGAGCGGTTAGGAGCCAGCGGTCCCAGATTGTAAAGGGATGTCTAACTGCCAGTTTAGGCAGGATTAGGCCTAAACTGGCAGTCGTACATCCCCCAAGGGGTCCCAGATTGGAGAGGGTGCAGTCTGGGCTGAGTGACAAACCCCCTCCCCCCTGCATGAATTTTGTGCACCGGGCCTCCAGTATAGGATATAATTTTCTCAGTTATATTGGTTCATAATACTAATAACCCATACATTGATTTTTTTTTTTACAGAAAACCTCTCACCCTATTACAGAAAGAGGATTCAGTATGATTATTTAATAATACATAAATTCCGTGTTATGTAAAATACAGAATAACTTTTGATTTGGGTAATTCTCAGGAATTCCAATTCTCATTCTTGAACCCAAAGACTAACATTTATCAGGAATTTGAAAACATTATATCTGTGTTTGTCAGACCAAAGTGTTCTTAAGTTGTTGTGCCTTAAAATACTTTTAATATTCTGCATTTTTCTATAATTATCCATTAATCATTTTGTGCATAGATGCAGCAATATACTCCAGCCCCATTCTCTTTGACTCTCATATGCACTTGATATTGTTGGTCAACTTCTTTCCAAAACTCTTTCTCCCCTTTAGAGGTTTATTGCACAGTCCTATCTTGACTTCTGCCTTTCTGTCATCATTCTACAACTTCACACTCATTCCTCCCCATACCCACAGTGGGAGTTGCCCAAAGTGTCAAACCACCCAGGTTTCCTCCTCTCTCTTTATTATGGTCTTGGAACCAATCGACTGCAATCTGATCTCTACATTCATCTGTTATCCCCAAATTCTAGTCCATTTGCTTATATTGTCTAAATGGATCTTGCTCATCAAGTGTTCAACAAATAGTTTATCTTCACCTCAAACTTCACAGGAGACTGAAACTGTCAATCCTTCCAAATTACTCTTCCCCACTCTCCTGTTTTTCTCTTATTGTTCTTTCATTTACTCAAAGGCAAACTTTGCATTCATCTTTGAATCATTTTTTTCCCTTACCTTTATTTCCCAAATCAGGTCCTTTACTAACATATAAGTTCATTCCATTTATTTTTCTGGGCCATCCATTCCCACTTCATTCATATGACCACCATTCCTTCAAATTTAACTATTACCACATTTTTTCAGTTATATTCTTCATGCCCACCTTTCACTGTCATTTTAATCCATTTGCCAGATTTTAGCTTTTCCAACTCTATGTTTTCTATGTCACTCCCCTGCATAATAGTGGCTAAATAAATAAATCTTCCATCTCACCCTGTTTTCTATCATGATAAGCCAAATTATAATGTTTGCTTTTCCAAGCTCACCTATATTCAACTCTCACACCTAGTACCGTGCCTGGACCTAACAGTTGCTCAATAAATTTGTCTTGAATGAATGAATGACTCACCATATCTATACAATATTTTTCCCTACACAAGCCTGCTTTTCTAGTCAGATAGGCTTCCTCACAGATACGCATAATAATTTCCATATTTTTCTCTTGACTTTTGTACTCCTTCCTCTTTATTCAGATATGTGCCAATTCCACTAACATCCATTGTCATTTGAAACTGTTCAGAAAAAGAGGTACAATTACCTTAAAATAATTTATGATTATAGTTAAATTTTCAAGTACCTATGTATTAAGTTATTTATTACATATTCTTTTTCTGTACAGATATTATTGAATTGTCCAAACAGACTGTAGAGTTAGACATTGTCATCCCTGTTATATAAATGAGAAAGGGGCTCTGAAACTTTGATATCTTGCCTAAAGGCACACAGCATGTGTTAGTAAAGATTGCATCTCAGGTTTATCTTCCAGTCCTTAAATTCCACCCATCTCCCAAGGATTTGATCAGATGCCACATCCTTCATGGAGCCTTCCTTTATATCTCTTTCTCTCTCCTCTGAGCTCCTACAGCATTTAGAGTCTGGATCATTGATTCATCACCTAATCACGCACTGTTATGCATTTATGGTTGTTTTACGTGTGTCTGTCTTATCTCCTTAACGAGAAAGCAAGCTCTTCTAAGGCAGAGACCCATTGGTTGCACATTTCTCAGCTCCCCACAATCTCTGGTGGAGTGACAGGCACATAAACAAAGAAAAGTGTTCAATGAAGTAATTTATGAAAACTAAGTTTGAACTCTTAGACATGCAGTAATTTTAGAGGAAACACATATTTCTGTAGGAATTGAAGTCGTCTCATCACAGAGTCTAAAATTACATGTGCTTAATATGATAAGTTTTGACTCTGATTGTATCTGGTACCTGGATGTTAGGACTGGGCAACTTGCTATTTGCTTTATTTTAATTGCATGCAGTTTTGATGTATTCACTTGTTGCCTCACTCATGTAGTTATGTCAGCTGTAAAGCAAGAAAGGGGATTTGTGAAAACCTAATGTCTTCCGAGTTATGTGGATGATTACCATGTAATCATAATTGTATTTGTCAAAGAGAGCCCCCTCCATAGCTTTTTACATCTCCTGTGTTCTCTCAGCTTACAGAACCAAGCCACCACTCTCCAACCAGGAAAATATCTATCTCACTTCTGCACCTATCCATATAGAAATGTTTAGTGCTAGCCGACAATGCTTCGATGTGCTTGATTATTTAAATTTTAAGGCACTCATTCTTATCATACACTTGTAAGCCTTCACCTTCTAATTTGCCTTATATAACTGAAGGCATTAATTATTTTGCTGGACTAATGCTATTCATTTCTATAGAACTATGACTCAATTTGTCTAGCCTAAAAAAATGCAAGGGTCTTGTTCAGTGTAGTGAACCATGTTACCAAAGTTAAACACTTTCAAACAGTGGTTTGAAAAGCCTAAAAACTCACAGGAAATAATCTACATGTGAGTCCGTCAACTCTACAAGTGTAGACCAATGGCCGTTGTGATAAAGCTGAGGAGAATGAATGCTGTGTAGGGCTTTAGGCCAGCTGTAAAAATGTGGATGGTTGAGCTTAAAACATAGTTTACTTAGGGATAGCCATGTTTACCTTTGACTGGGCTACCGGGTCTTCTGGGGACCAGAAAACAGGTACAAACACTTACTGAGTACTTACAAAATACTTTACCCAAATTATCTCATTTCATTTTCTCAACAACCATGCAAAGTAGTTACCATTTCCATTTTACAGGTAAATAAGAGTTCAGAAAGATTAAATAACTTGCAAAGGCTAGAAGGCACAAAGATAGAAAATGCAGGATTATAGCACAAGATACTGTTTCCTATATCAATTCTTTGTCCACTAATGGACATATGTACTAATTAACCATAGCATCTCATGCTCTCTAATGCTTATGTCACCAATGATTTTAGGGAAATCTCAGTCACTTAGTTACATAGTATTAATTAATATGCACCACCAGTTAGCAAACAGAGCTGAGCATTTTTTTGGCCTTCTATCTGTCTACTTCATACATTAAATGCACCCTGTGTTTTATATTATGGTTCTCCATTGTGTTTTAATTTCTAGGTTTGTAATGGAGAAATAAAACTTGTATTTACTTGTGACATTCTTTCCTCCCCAAAATTTGTAGTACAATAGGCATTGAGAGCGTTGTTATTTAGGAATTTTTTTTTTTTTAGAATTGACTTTTGGCATAGGAGGCAAGAGCAATCTGGTGGCTGTGTGTGATTGCTGTTCACACTTGGTAATAAATAAATTCTGTTGGGTCTTTCGGAGGAGTCAGAAGGGAGTCATTGGTTTAGTAGAGTTGTGGCCTAAAAACACCAAGCCAGCTCATCAGTGCTGCTGATCTCGTGCCCTTCCTCTGGCAAACCATGTGTCGGATGTGGTAAGGAAAAAAAAAAACACACACACACAAAAAACATCTCCCTTTCAGCAGCAGAATGTGTGTGCAAGCTACACCCTGAATTGTCTCATGATGACCTTGCAAATGCAGCATATGCCCTTGTGACCACAATGCCCAACAACTGTAATTTCCTCTGCTTTCCATCAGAGCTTTTCTGCTGCCTGCCACAGGCACAGCATGCGGGGATACAGCTGCTCCCTGAAGCCCAGGACACCTGCCCCCCATCCTTTGCTGCCTATATGTAAAAGATTGTCCAATAGGAAGCTGACCCCACTGCTTAGTCAAACTCTGAGTTCATCTTCCTGGGTCAATTGTGAGGCCTGGCTAATGTTTATTATGCAGTCAGCCAACATTTGGGGGGATGTGACCTAATGTACTTGCTGAAGTTATTCCAAAAATCATTATTAGGCAATTTCTTAGAGCAATGCATGTTGAAGAGGCATTTTCCCTCAGTGACATCATTGATGGGTTGATGGGTACTTTATTTACTCAACACACATATACATATAATAGCACTTACTAGATGCCAAGTACTGCTCTAAGTGCTAAGGATGAAGTTGTGAGCAGGGTAGAAAAGGCCTCTACTTTCCCTGAGCTTTATATCTAGTGGAGAAGACACATGAACAAGTTAACAGATGAGAACACAAATGGTGGAAAAACCTTTAATGAGACTAGAATATGCTTCCGTGATCCAGAGTGCCTAGGAGTGGGGTGTTGGTGTTAGATAACCATGAAGTAAAACATTATATTGGATGATCAAAGAGGTCTCTGAGAAAGTGATTTTCTGCTGAGATTGAATCATGACAAACATTGTAAAAGATTAGTGGGAAGTTCCTCTTAGGCATAGAAAACAGTACTTGCAAAGGCCCTGAGGTAAGAAAGAGTTGAGAAAGGAATTTAAAGAAGGTCAGTGAGGGTTTGGAAATCATGGCGTGGTGATTTTAAAGTTGGAGTGAGAGGCTAGGGCCAAGAGAACATGTGTATTCAGTAAAAAAACTTCCACTATAAATAAGATCCTGTCTGTAGTTCAGACAAGATTAGATTCACCAACTAGGGAATCCATGGTTGAATTGGAGTTACCAACTGGGACCCTGGGTTTATGGTAAGAAACCGCAGTGATTTCTCCCTCTTCCAAGAATTTCCAGTCATTGCTAATACGAATCCCAAGTTCTACAACTTGATCCTTACCACCATCTTTGCTTTGCCATTGGTGTCATTTTAAATTTCTAGCATTTCCTAAGAATTTAAAAAATATGATATTTGTTTATCATTTTGTTTGCATTACACTCAGAGTAGAGATGGACATGCAGGACCTGATATTACCCACAAATTCAAAGTGGCTTGACATTTAAAATAAGTATCCCCAAACCCCATTAAGTATTTGCTAACCACATGTTTTCTAAAGCATATTCAGAAACGTCCACTTAAACTTGCAGGATGCCATTGGATCTTACTCTGATTCTCCAAATGGCTCTCTGGAAGCCTCCCTATGTGCCCTCATCCTCCCAGAGCTAATGGGTATCCCCTCCAAGGAACGTTGTGTGGCCTCATCAGCAAAAAGGCGGCATACCTGTGGTTTGGTGCAGAGTGAGCTGGGCCAGAAATCTGGGGAGCAAGCCTTTATTCCCATCATTGCCAGTCACTCTGGGATCTTGAGCTAATCAAATCCTCTCTGTACTTTAATTTATACCCATGCAAAATGGAAAACATAATACTGTGACGGTGCTATGAACACGAGCAGCCAAATCTGATGAGAACAAAATGCTTTGGGTATTTCACATGCTTTAAGCTCAAAGACATGACCTGGAAACCTCCAATCACAGAGACTAGGAACTCTTAACACCAAGAAAGACAGGGAGAGTTTCAGTCTACTTTGGATATGGAAATTAGATCTAGCCATTCTATCTTGTGGAGGACTGTGATGTTAGGGGAATGCTAACCAAAGGCTAGATTGTGTGAATTTTCCTTGAGGAAAGGCTTGGCATTAACCTATTTATGCCCATAATATCACATTAAACTTGAGCAGAGTCTGATGTTCCTTTAACTCTGTTACTAGTTTGGCCCCAAAATTAAAGGTTCCATTTCAACTGAAGTTCAAGGAAGTTTATGAAATCCTGACTTTGAGTAGGCCATTGTATTCCCACTGAAGGGCAATTACATTGTGATTGCTCACAATGTAATGGGAAGATAAGCTCGGTGAGGTGGGGTGAGAAAAGTGCCATCAAGGAAACCCAAATAAAGACTTGTGGAAAGCCAAGGGAAATGAGACTGTTCTGGTTGGAGAAACAAGTAGCAAGAGGTGTCTGACTTACGCCTGGAAAAATTCCAGTAGGCAGCGAGCATGAATTGCAAGTGGAAGAAAATGAATGGGCAAAGAAAGAATGTGCAAGAAGCAAGAAATATTTGGGATGAAGGAGGAAAGGCAAGTAAGAGCAGTTGTTCTCAAACCTGGCTGCACGAATGAATTAATTAGAGAGCTTTTAGTAAAAACACAGATTTCTGGGTTCTTTCCCAGACTTTAAGAATGAATATTTTTGAGGGCAGAGACCTAGATTATGTTGCTTTTAAAATTTAAATTATTTCAATTCTCCAAGTGATTCTAATGTGCAAGTAGGTTTGGGAGTCACTGGAGTAGGTTTTACCAAACTCTGAAGAGCTTTGTCATATTTGGCCATGCTGTAGAATCATGTTTTCCAAACTGTAGGTTTGAAAGTAAATTTTGTCTCATTAAAATTGTTTACAAAATATCAGATTAGGGTAGGAACTTTTTTGTGAAAGATTTGTTGTTTTTGTCTATTTGCTTATGTATATGTTTGTGTTCTGGTTCTTTACATAATTTAAAATATATTTCTTACTGATTTTTTTAGTCAAAATGCAATTGTATTTATTTGGGTTGGCAGTGGGGATCTATAGAAGGCTTTGAGCTAGGGAGTGACATTATCAGATTTACACTGTTGAAAATTATTCAGACAGCAATATTTAAGATGAATTGAAATGAGGCAAAATAGTCATAAAATATTAATTAGAATCTATGTCCATTATGAATTTTTAAGGATACATATATTTTTAAAATACACATAAATTCTAAAATTATTTACATTTGTAATTGATATAATTAGCATTGCTATTATTAGGCCAAAAGGCACATCAGAATTGATCAGGACTTTCAGTTATGCGGAAAAGCAATTATTACTGAGCCTCTGTTCACCCAAAGATAGTGATTAAGTGATACACCTCATTGTATGGTTTCTAGAAGGGAAAAATAAGAGGAGATACTTGAATGTGTTATAGGCAATCCAAAAAGTGGGTTTTAATTGAGAATAATCTTTAAATTATCGACACTAAAAAGATTTGAATAGATATTTCTCCAAAGAAAATGTACCAGCGACCAATATGCACATTAACATCATTAGTCATTAGGAAAATATAAATAAAAACCCCATTGAACACATGCTACAACATGAATGAACCTTGAAGACATTATGGTCAGTGAATGATCCAGTCACAAAACGACAAATACTATATAATTCCACTTATATGAGGTACTAGACTAAGTAAACTCATAGAGACAGAAAGTAGAATGATGGTTTCCAGGGAATGAGTGGAGAAGGGAATGTGAATTTATTGTTTAATAGGTACAGAGTTTTAGTTTTGCAAGATGAAAAGAGTTCTGTGGATGGATAGTGATGATGGTAGCACAATGCTGTGAATGTACTTAATGCCACTGACCTGAACACTTAAAAATGGCTAAGATAGGACATTTTATATTATGTGCATTTACCACAATTAATTTTTTTTTAAATCATGTTGAGATAACACTTCCTACCCATTAGACTGGCTAAAAAAAAAAAAAGACAAATAATAACAAGTGTTGGCAAGGATGTGAAGAAATTAGAACCCCCATTCACTGCTGGTGAAAATGTAAAATGGTGGGGTCCCTTTGGAAAACAGTTGGCAGTTCTCCCAAAAGCTAAGCATAGAATCCAGTTCTAGCTATATTATATCCAAGGGAATTTTTGTGTGCATCGACACAAAAACTTGTATAGCATTGTTCAGAGCAGCATTATTCATAATAGCCAGAAAGTGGAAACAGCCCAAATGTCTATCAGCCGATGAACGGATAAATAAAAGGTGGTATGTCCATGCAGTAGTATAATATCCAGCCATAAAAAAAGAATGAACTACTATAAATGCCATACCATGCAATGGAAAGAAACTAGACACGAAAGACCACATGTGGAATGACTCCATTTGCAGTAATATCCCCTTGTTTGCAGTAACACTTTCCACTGTGTTAGTCACCTTGATCAATCGTGGTCCGAAATATATATTGGAAAATTCCAGAAATAATTCATAAGTTTTAAGTTGCATGTGTATAGTGTGATGAAATCTCATGCCATCCTGCTCTGTAGCACTTGGGATATGAGTCAGCCCTTTGTGCAGGGTATCCACATATACATACTACCTGCCCAATAGTCCTTAGTAGCCACCTGGTTATCAGATCAATTGTTATGGTATCGCAGTGCTTACTTCTAGTGCTTGTTTACTTTGTCCTATATAATAAAAGGGTAATATGCAAATTGACTGAAATGCCGAAGGACTGGTTGCTATGATGCGCACTGGCCACCAGGGGGCAGATGCTCAACGCAGGAGCTGCCCCCCTGGTGGTCAGTGCGTTCCCACAGGGGGAGCGCCACTCAGCCACAAGCGGGGAGCGGGCCTAAGCCATCAGTGGGACATCCCCCGAGGGCTCCCGGACTGCAAACAGGTGCAGGCCGGGCTAAGGGACCCCCTCCCCCCAGTGCACGAATGTTGTGCACCTGGCCTCTAGTGGTAAAATAAAAGCAGCGATGCTGGCGATTTGGATATGCCAAAGAGAAGCCGTAAAGGGCTTCTTTATAATGAAAAGGTGAAAGTTCAGTACTATCTGTGGCTCAATGACATTGAACAAAATCATGTGATTCAAATAAATATTGTACTGTTATTTCATTACAGTGCCATATACAAAGGAGGACTTTAAAAATGTTAAGTAGTTAAATCTCAGAATCACACAAGTGTCTAATCAATAGGGT
Organism: Myotis nattereri; assembly: GCF_964212035.1. Classification (NCBI taxonomy): domain Eukaryota; kingdom Metazoa; phylum Chordata; class Mammalia; order Chiroptera; family Vespertilionidae; genus Myotis; species Myotis nattereri. The sequence continues at coordinate 24,958,664 of NC_138087.1, read as the reverse complement.
ACTGATTGAATAAGTATGTTACAGCTATGCCATAGAATATTACGTAGTTCTAAAAACAAATGAAAATCTTTAAGTACTGAAATGAAGTAAGGGGAAAAAGCAAGATGAAGAAAAACATATAGTATGCCAGGAGAAATGAATGAGACAGAGAATTTCAACTGGATATATCATCCTTTGAGTTAGGAATTATGTGAATGGGTAACCTATTCTGAAAACAACTTAAATAAAAAATAAGTTACACGGCCAACTTCATTCTGAAAAGACTTACTTCCAGAGGATCTGTGAATCAAATCTGATGTTTTAATGTGTAAACAGTGTGCAATAACAAAACAATATAAGTAAATTTATTCTAAATATGGAATACATCTAAAACATAAATAGCAGTCCACTATTTAAAAACTAAATATTACTTCAAATAGCAGCCCACTATTTTCAGGACACTAAATAGAAGCTTTGAGAAGAAAATCATGTATACAAGGTCTTTGACACTGAAATAACTTAAATTGTCATAGGTAAAGGAACTTATATAAACTTCAGATATGAGAAGAGCTGGGTCTTGATCCAATATTGGTCATTCACACAACAGAATAGGAATTTTGAAATGCAAAGACAACTCTTGTGGAAGACTCATTTTTTTTACACAGCAAGTGTGGTAGATTGTAAAGTACGGCACTGATGTCACCCATCCTGGTATGTACACACCTTCACAATGTGTCTTTGCCACTGCTTTTATCAAGCCTCTTTCTCCACCCCGTGAATGTGCGCTGGCCTTGTGTTTTGCTTTGATCACTAGAACACAGCAGTAAAGATGTTATGATATTTCCAAGGCTAGACCTCAAGAGGCCTTGCAGCTTCTTATCCTCTTGGAGCATTGTCCTGAGACCACATAAGGGAGCTGGTCTAGCCGACTGAAGGATGAAAGGCCATCGGGAGGGGAAGTGAGGTGAGGGGAAATGAGGTGTGTAACCCATTGCCAGCACCAACTGCCATTCATAGGAAGGAGGCTGACCCTTCCAACCCAGCTGAGCCTTGGGGATGCTCTTCTAGGTAACGAGCCCTAGGGAAACCAGCTGAGGAATAGCATAGCCAATCCACAGAGTCATGGGCAACAATAAATTGTTGTTTTATGCCAGTAAGTTTCAACATTTGTTACCAAAAACAACCAAAAAACCACGAAGTAAGGTACTGTAACTAGTAAGGTGCTGTACTTTGATTTTACCTAGCACAAACTGTATCCTGTGCAAGTCAGGATCTTTGTTTATTTTACGCCATTGCTGATATCCCTACACTGCGCCTGTTATAGTCCGCCACACACACCGTAGGCACTCAATAAATACTTGTTAACTAGCCCCAACACACATATTAGCCTTTGGGTATATTTATATTTCTAAACGTACTAATTTACTAATTTGCAAACTGCTGAAAATCAACATAATTATCATCAACAATTTGTATTGCTCTCATATCACAAGTGAAACAATAGAACATGTAATTGGGATATTGCTCCCTGGCTGCGGTGGATTATAACAACTGTCATAATAATGCTGGTAAGATTATACAGTGAGTTAGCCCTCAAATGTGGGTTAATAAATGAACCAGCGGACTTCTGTAAGTGAAACCCTAAGACCATTTTTTAAATTGCCACTAAAATTGTACTGGGTAGAGTCATAATAAACAGATCAATGCATCTGGGCAATGGACCAGACATCCTTCTCCTGATAAACTAATAAGCCCTTGCAACTTGTTTACATAGCTGTCTCACTTAATACCAACATCACAAAAACTGATCCAAAATAACAACAATAAATATGCTGCTCAGAAAGAAAAGTAAAAGCAAATGAGGAAACGAAAATGTCAATGCAAAATCAGTTATCTCAGTGATAAGGAACTTTATAGCTGCCAGCTTACTCTTTTAAGTTGGCTATCGTTCCCAAATCAGAAGACACTTGGCACACCACCAAATTCTGTTCCAATAATGCAATACTAAAGTGCTTGACCAACAGAGGCTACACTGTTATAAAGTGCTAAAAATACTTCAATCTGAACTGCATACTATTGTATGCATGCATATAAGCATAACCAATGGACACAGACCCTAGGGGGGGGTGAGGGCGTGTGCTGTGGGGTGGGGGTGGCTGGAGAGAGGTCAATGGGGGAAAAAGGAGACATGTAATACTATATGTAATACCTTAAACAATACAGAATTTAAAAACATATATCTATACATATATCTATTCCAAGAGGCTTTAAGATGTCTTGCTGCTCTCCTCAGAATCTCAGGAAAACCACACACGAGATTTCGGATAGGCCTGTGTGACCCAGGGAGTGGATATTGCAAGGTATCCCAGAGGATTCCCGGAGAGCACTGATGGAGGCAGAGGAGGGGGGTCAGTGCTCCCAGCTGTTCTTCCTCCGTCTCGGGGGTTCCACTCCAGCCAGCCCACCCATCCTAGGGAACACTCAGGTTCCAGGCATGGTGTGACTGGCTTGTGTAGAACAGAGCATATTAAAAGAAATGAAATCCATTTCATTATTCGCAAACTAGTTACCTGAAGGGTACAAGCTCTCTAAGGGCTTGCAGAAGGGCTCATCTGGTAGGTAAAGTTTGTCCTCAGAAAATCTGTAATCATTCATTGTTCAGTTCACAACTGACTTTAAGGCCCAAGACTGGAAGACTTTAATTACACAACCCTTCCAAGGCAGCTGTGTGAAGACCCAGAACTTGCTGGAGGGGTGGGGTAGAGTTGGGGGAAGGGTGGGGGAGAACCTGAATTCTGTTTCCGGTGCTTCTATGCACCTACTGTGACAATAGCCGATGACGGAAACGCTTGGAGACCCATTTCCATAGACAGTGTTTACTTCCGTTTCACCTCACAGCCTCACCTTCCCATCCTCCGCTCTTTAGTTAAAAAAGGTATGTATCCACACAGGAAGGAGCTTGTCTTCACCTCCATGGGAGAGCAGGCACCTGGACACACTTGTTCAATAAATGTGGAGAGAAAGAGCCATTGCAGTTGAAGAAAAGCTGGGAGCCTGTGAATGTAGAAATTCTGAATTATAAAAGCTCTCCCCCTCGCTGGGTCCTGTTACATTTTTGAGCGTTAAGACTTAGAAGACACACTTTTGTGAGCTGGGAGCTGCCTTTGACTCGGAGAATGTGGTTTATACTCTTCTAACTTTTTTTTTAAAGAGCAAATACACTTTGGGTTATAAAAATATTATAGAATTGTGTGATATTGAACATAAATCACTTTCATCTACATTCCATTCCAGGCCCTCTTAATATTTTGGTGCATGTTCCTGACTCTGGTGAAGGACCTGACAAGAATCTACAACCTAACTGGTTGCAGCTGGCTAGAAGCTTTGAGGAAGTAGGTGCAGAATCCCCATGGTCATTTCGGGGCAAGGAAGCAGAAAAGCGGTCTGGATAAAAATCCTACTCAGTGATAAATACCTGAAAAGGTGCTGGCAGGTGCCTTGAGGCCAGGAAATACTCATCCATAAAATGGGTATCATCTTCATTAACCCCAATGCAAGTGTCAGTAACTGGAAAATATGTTTTCCTCTCTATTTACCCCAAGCCCCAGCTCAAGCCCCTACCTTTTCCATCAACTTTTTGAACCCACTTACTGGACTTACCATTCATTTTAGCCTGCCTTATATACATTGATGCTCAAATATTATTAATGTTTGAGGGTCAATGTATAAATTAATGTGTTGCCTTATATACATTGACCCTCAAATATTATTCAGATGAATGAATGACAAAAACAGCAACAATGATAGAAACCTTAATTAGGGTCAGCAAGTGTACCTTAAGATGAAACTAATAAATCACCAAATTCGGGTCAAAAATCTTCAACAGTGCTTTGAGTGCATCAAATAGTAGAATCTTACATCAAGAGAGACATACTTAAAATACTTGATACTTAAAGGAATTCGTTTCTACTTACTTTAACAATAAAATTATTCATTAAATATCTGCTGAGAGATTGTTGAGTGTAGAGAATGTATCTCTGTAGCCTTATGTCCCTCAGCACTGAGCACAGTGCCTACCATGTAATTGGCACTCAATAAATATTAGATGAATTATTGAGTGACCGAAAAAAGGCTCTATTGAAATGAATACCCAACATCAACTGATAAAATTTTCAAATATTTATGTAGAATGAAGAATATTTCGATATTGCAGAGGTAAAATATTTTCTGTAATGGTATAAATTAATTGAGGAAGTACAGGCAGTGTCCGAACAGAAAACAATGAAAAGTAATTGTTATTTTAATTTTTTCTTGGTGATATGTGCTCTTAAAAAAAAACCAGGAAGTTACTATTTTATGCTCAGTGAAAATGAGCTATATTTGTTTTACAAAACAGTCTATCTAAAAATTAAAACTAAGTTTTGCATTAGAATGCTATTTAAAGTCTTTGAAATTTCCATTGTCTACCCTTCTATTTTAGCAGAGAAATAACTAAAGTGATTTCAGCATGATTTGGTGTCATTTATCATCATCCTCTGAACCCTTTTGGGGGAAACATTCACAAAATTAAATTAGGTATTCTCTGGCTTTTGACTCTTTTTTAAAAATATATATATTTTATTGATTTTTTACAGAGAGGAAGGGAGAGGGATAGAGAGTTAGAAACATCCATCAGCTGCCTCCTGCACACCTCCTACTGGGGATGTGCCTGCAACCAAGGTACATGCTCTTGACCAGAATCGAACCTGTGACCTTTCAGTCTGCAGGCTGACGCTCTATCCACTGAGCCAAACTGGTTAGGGCTGGCTTTTGACTCTTAAGCTACAGAGAAAAAAACGTGAGAGACTATTATGTATTTCTTCAGAAAATGAAATTCCATTTTCTTCCTATACTTTTACAATATATGACTCTAGGACTATGGCATCAGTGCAACATTTTCATGTGAGAACAGTTGAAACATTCCCTTATATTAACAAATCATAGCTCAAAATTAAAGACAGTGTCTGTTCTCAATTTTTAAGTTATAAAGCATTGAATACCTTCTAATCACTATTTCTGTGATGGATACAGGGGTACCTGAGCCAAGATCCATCCCTTCTGGAGCTTATTTATTTCAATGGGGGGAAAAAACAAGACAAAGAAAAGTTGTCATTAAAACTTTATAGTATGTCAGCTATCCATGTTCGTAAATAGAGGCTCCCTCGTCTCCTAGAAAGAGAGGCTGCTCAGATACAATCTGGGTTCAAATTCAGATTCTTCTACTAACCAGCTATGTAATCCTGAGAAAGTTTTTTTTTTTTTTAAATATATTTTAGTGATTTTTTACAGAGAGGATGGGAGAGAGAGAGAGAGAGAGCCAGAAACATCGATGAGAGAGAAACATCGATCAGCCGCCTCCCGCACATCTCCCACTGGGGATATGCCCGCAACCCAGGTACATGCCCCTGACCGGAACCGAACCTGGGACCCTTCAGTCCGCAGGCCGACGCTCTATCCACTGAGCCAAACCGGTTTCGGCCTGAGAAAGTTGATATAACCTCTGAAATGCAGAGCTCTCTTCAGGAAAATGGCTTTAAGAGGTTGAAATTATTAAATTTACTAACAAAGGAAAAGGGTCTGATACGTCATTGAGTGCCTATTCCAAGTATCATGGTATTGATATTTCATATACTACTGTACTATCCATTTTCAGAGGAAGAAATTGAGGCTTAGAAGGGTTGACTGCTGCTTTGAAGTCACACAGTTATTAAGTTGCCTGGGTGGGGCTCCTTCGGATCTGTCTGACTCCAGAGTATATGTCTTTAACCACCACATTTTACTGCCAACAGTTTCCCATCAAGCAAGAGAAATCAGGAGCAGGCAAATAATAATCCACCGTAAAATACAGTAAATGCCATAAAAGAGGTCATCAAGAGGAAGTGGGAGGATGAAACATTATTTCCAGCTCCTAGATCTTTATGATAAGGTTGCTGATAAAAGCTGAGTTCAACCAGGGGAAGCCAAGAGATGTGGTGGGATTTTGGAGCCTGAAGCAGAACTTTGTGTACTTGGCGGTCTGGGGAAAAGCCTACACATTGCCATTCTTGACGGACCTTCGTTACCAATTTTTCATCCCTGATGTTCTAAAAAAAAACCCTGTTCAATTCAGTCACTCGACTTCCAAATTCTGGAGAAAGATTCACAATCTATTCTTGAGATAGTCAAGATTTATTTTCCCCTGACATGTCTAGGGATCAAAGGCATCTCATGATAGCAGAGTCTTACAATAACAGGGACTCTTAAAAGTAGTAATTTTTCTTCACTCTGACTCAGGATTACTCCTGACTCCTACTTGCAGGGCCAGCCCAGGACCCCTCCTTCTGTTTCCCTATTTTAATTTTTGGTCCTCTGATCCATTTCCTTAGCCCTTCTTTCTGCTCCCACTTTGATTAATAATACTAAGGGTGATCCTGCCCAGTACTGGCCCTATGAGTTAACTTAGCAATAAGGTGTGGCCTCCTAAGTCAAGCTAGAAATGCCCTCAAGGACCACAAATACTTTTTCAAAGTGTATCATGTAGGCAGTGACCTGCTTTTTAATAATATGACCAACCCTGATAATCAAAGACATAGATTCTACCCACAAACAATACAGTTAATCTATACAACATTTTTAAGGCTCTTTTCTTCAAAAAGACCATAGCAGATTCTAACATCTAGCTTTCTCTTTTCAAAGGATAAGCTCAGCATTACCTAATCTGAAAAAATGGACCTACTTTTTTAAAAAAATGTTTCTAAGCGTCCCAAGTCTAGAATTTTTAAAAAATATATTTTTATTGATTTCAGAGAGGAAGGGAGAGGGAGAGAAAGGTAGAAATAATAAAAGAGAATTATTGATCGACTGCCTCCTGCACACTCCACACTGGGGTTTGAGCCCAAAACCCGGACATGTGCCCTGACCAGGAATCAAACCTGTGACCTCCTGGTTCATAGGTTGACATTCAACCACTGAGCCACTCCAAAAATAAAAATGGAGCTACTTTTTACTCCATTATCCATTATTGAGTGCAGAAATCCTGCGTACTTTTCTGTTTCTAGTGCTTAGAATAATAATGGAGACAGAGTAGACACTCACATATGCTGAATGAATAAATGTGCTTAGCAAGTATTCTTATATCATATGCCTCTTTGCTTTTACCCTATATGTAATAACAAAAATGGGAAGGCTCTCAGATATCCCTTAGGCTTACTGTATTTCAACTAGGTGTGCTTAGGTATAGGCGGTTAAGAAACCAGTTCCATACTGTCACATCTCAATTATCTGTGTTCAGCTACAGGAGATTGAGAAAACAGTTACATACTGTTATGTAAACTGTTATGCATAGAGTAAGGGACTCTATACGTACATGAAATACTCAAAATCCTCAAATCGTGTTCCTTTTCTCTTTCACATGAACCTTCTATTCACTATTTAATCTATTTGAAGAAAAAGAGTCTTAACATTTTTACATGTTAAGTTTGCGTTAGGGTGGAAGCTGTGTTTCTGACTCAGCTGAGGATTGCCATTACGGCAGGGACAGCCAGTGTCCACTGCCGTGGTATAGAGTTGTCACTGGAAGGTGGCTTCTGGGTCAGTTCCCCAGCTCCTGGCATCTAGACGACAATGTGATTCCACCGGAGACTTTTAAGGAGTGGGTGTGTATTGTGTTGCCCACCCCCTCTTTCCCACCTGTGGACTGAATGCAGGTGAATGTGACTCCCCACAAGACAGTGGAGCCTCGAGACGGAAGGACCCTTGTCCCAGTTACCAAGCAGTGGAACAGCCAGCTGCTAACCCATTCTTTTATGTGAGCGAGACGTCTGTTCTTATCATACGCAGCCACAGAATGTGTGCATTTGTCTCCCACAGCAGCGAGCACGAATCAGGTGCCATCTTTATCTCCCCCTCATTGTGGTAGAGGAGCAGGGGAGTGATATGACACTTCATCTAAGGTATATCATTCTTAGGTCCAAGACAGAAAGTGAAACATGGAATCAGGGGAGTGTCAGATCGTCTCTGTTTAGATTCCAGGAGACAGACTAGAGGACAAGACTATATGGGGACAAATTGTGCTGGCAGCTCAGGCTGAGGCAGGGAGCCATGAGCCTCTAGGGAAGGATATTGCTGGAGTGTGGGGGGAAAAAGGGAGCCTAAGAGGTTGTCTAAGAAGCTGAAAAATTGCACCATGATTAATCCAATGTATTTTAGATTCCAGATTTGCAGGGAGGGTTCCAAAACGAAAGGAACAGAGTAAAAGGCAAGGCTTCAGAATTGCATCTGGGAGGAGTGAGCATTCTGAGCATGGAAGAGGGGTGTGTCCACGGTTCTCCAGATGTGCTCAACTGCATAAGAGCAGGAGACTGGGCTGGGGGTGGGGGGGTGGGGTAGTGGGCATCCTACCCAGCAACCTGCTGGGTTATGGAATCCCAGAGACCAGGAGGGTATGGAGAAACTCCAGGTAACTGAGATCCCTGATTAGAAAAGGCCTGGTAGAGAGGGCTGATCTTTCTGTGATGGGATTAGGGATCTGTCACCTGATACTGCTATGGAAAGACCAGGTGCTGGCTTCAGCCCTTGGGGATTTCTGTCCGTAGAAAATGATTTATACACATACTCAAAAGTGAGAGCCACAAGCATGAAGTTTGGTAAAACTTTATTGGCTTCTAGGAAGGAAAGAGTAGACTTCTTCTGGGTACTTATTGCAAATACCTGGGCAAGAACTGACACAGACCCTGCCAATTGGATGAAGCGTTCTGTAGCTATAGCTGTGCACCAGGAACAAAGTAGAACTAAACTGAAAACTGCTTGGCCTAGTTCAGTGGTCGGCAAACTCATTAGTCAACAGAGCCAAATATCAACAGTACAACGATTGAAATTTCTTTTGAGCCAAATTTTTTAAACTTAAACTATATAGGTAGGTACATTGTTATTAACTTAATTAGGGTACTCCTAAACTGGCCTTTGCTAAAAACGTCCTCAATCTGATTGAGGTACATTCGCTGAGGTCGACCCCTTCCAACTCTCCCATCCGCACTCGTCTATCTGAAACAAGTATACAAGATGAGTGTGGATGGGAGAGTTGGAAGGGGTCGACCTCAGTGAGCATACCGCAAAACAGTGTACCTCCCCCGCACTGCGTATCCCGCGGCCCGCCTGCGCCGCCTCTCCCGTCGCCCGACCGATGGACACCCCCCACTTCTTCTAACACCACTTCTTCAAAATAGACTCGCCCAGGCCGAAAACCGACTTCTGCGCAGGGGCCACGAAGTTTCAGTCGCACTGTACTTGCGCGCCCGCATGTGGTGTTTTGTGGAAGAGCCGCATGTGGCTTGGGAGCTGCGGTTTGCTGACCACTGGCCTAGTTCACCTCACTTACATCCATGGTAAAGCAGTGTGGCTAGAACCACACTGAAGACTCAGCGAGCATCGCTGTATAAAACATTCTCTATTCCACTGGGTGTATTTGTAGCAGACTTGGCCATAGATTTGGGAAGATGATGAGAATAGTTATTACAGAAGTGTGAACAACTAAAACTAAACTTCTCTGCCTGGGATCCGTCCTTCTACTACCTTGCCAAATTTCTTCTGCTTGTACTTACTCAGTGTCAGCCCCCTAATGATTTACAATTTTATTAAGCACTAGAGGCCGAGGGCATGAATTCATGCATGGCGGGAAAGTTCCTAGGCCTGGCCGGTGATCAGGGACTATCAAGGCCAGGCCGATTGGGGCCTGCAGGCCAGGGGGAGAAACAGAGGGAGGGTTTGCTAGCCAATCAGGGCCTGCCGGCCAGGGGGAGGGACAGAGTGCTGAAGGTTGGCTGCCAGGCCTCAAGGAGGGAGCTGGCTCTCGGCCTCCCAGGAAAGGGGCCGTGTCCACCTCCACCCACCCCCGGTTCTCCATCCAGGGCTGAAGACCCCAACAGGGTCGGGGGAGGAGGCGATGGTCACCAGGTCAGGCGCAGAAGGAACGGACATCAGATGCCGCCACTGCTGGCTGGCCGCGGGAGGTTGGCTGTCGGAGCGCAGTGACCACCAGGGGGCAGCTCCTGCATTGAGCGTCTGCCCCCTGGTGGTCAGTGTGTGTCATAGCGACTGGTTGGTCATTCTGGTCATTCTAGTCATTCGGTCATAAGGGTCACTTAGGCATTTATATATATAGACTAGAGGCCTGGTGCATGAAATTCGTGCACAGGGGAAGTGTCCCTCAACCGGGACCCTACCCAAGGGGTCTCACAATCAAGGACTCCTCGGGTAGGGTCCTTGAGCCTGGCCAGCTATCAGGGCCTATCAGGGCCCACTCCTGGCAGCTGCCACTGCTTGCCATTTGTGTGGCACTGCTCCCCCCCACCCCCCACCAGTCTCCTCCCTCTGCAGGCGACAGTCATGGGGTGTGATCGCTTGGCTGGCCTGGGCCTCCCTCTGTGGGGTGATTGCTGATCAGCCCCGCATACCCACCACAGTGTCACTGGCTGGTGGCCTGGTCCTCCCTATGTGGGACAATTGATCACTGGGCCCCCAGATTGATCACCCTGCAGAGGGAGCCCTCACCCACCTGCTGCAGCACCGCCAGCCAGGTGGCCAGGGCCTCCCTCTGTGGGTGATCGACTGTGGGGCTCCGCGATGGATGGCTCCACAGAGGGAGGCCCCACCCAACCACTGCAGCAACACCGGCCAGGTCTCCTGGGCCTCCTTCTTTGGGGTGATCGATCATGGAGCTTCGTGATCGATCGCCCAGCAGAGGGAGGCCCCACCCACCCGGCCAGGGCTCCACCATCAATCACCACACATAGTGTGGCCTGGGCTTCCCTCTGTAAGGTGATCGTGGGGAGATGGTCGGGTCCCCCAACCAATTGCATTGCACCTGCCTTGGCTGGCCTGGCGCCAGCGCGTGTCATAGTATGGTCGTCTGGATGGTCATGCTGCTGTTTGGTGGTTTGGTTGATTTGCATATTACGCTTTTATTATTATAGATAGTAGTCAGCTCCTACTTCTCCATTCTTTGCCTCACTGTCCATGTGCCAGCTTGCTACACTTTGGGCTCCCTGTCCTGGCTCTCATTTCCCTAGCCCAACCAGCTTAGATGGATATCACAGCGATAATCCTACACATTTTTACATTCCAAGGATGGATGTTAGCAATCCTATGTAATAAAAGGCTAATATGCAAATTGTCCCCTCAACTGGGAGTTTGACCAGAGGGGGGGCGCCGGCCGGCCAACCTTCCATGTCCCCTCCCTCTGGCTGGCCCGCCCCTATCGGGGCTGATCGGGGCAGGCTGGCCAGACTGCACCTGTGCACAAATTCATGCACTGGGCCTCTAGTTGGAGAATAATGCTAAATAAGTGCAGACATCTCTGAGTCCTTTTTTGAATGAAGCAGCTTGGGATTACATACATGCATATGCATATACATACATACAATCACATACAAACACACATGTACATAAAGACATAAAGCTCTTAAAAGTTTTTCCTCATTCTGAAAACTGCTTGGCTCAACCGCACTCGAGTATTTCTATGCCAGTTTTATCCATGAGCTCTACTACAGCAGTAAAACTTCGATTCACATAAGAACTCTGCAGTTGGGTTCTGGGAACAGCTTCCATGTGCTTTGTGTTAAATAATATGTCAGAATATCAAGAGAACTGAGTTATAATGCTCAGCACTGGAATGCTGCATCTTTAGCTACATATGCCTCCCAGCTACAATTTCATGTTTTTTTGAAAGCCTAATCCAGGCATTACATTATTGTCAGTGCCTCCCAAAATATTCCTTGCCAATTATTCTGCTTGTTTTCAAAGGTTCTCTTAGTACAGGTATTTCCTGTTTTATTTCAAAATTAATGATAAATGATAGGCTTTTGAAGGTTTGGAGAATAAATTGTGGTCCAAGAAACATTTTTTTATTATTGGATAGCCATTGCCTAAACTGTTCCAACCATTTCCTTCTCTCAAGTTGAAAAGATAATTATTTTTTCCCATAGTCATACATTCTTGAGGACTTAAAGAATATATTTTGAGAAGTTTATTTGCAGAATAAATTTTCAAAATGATGCTCTTTTACAATGAGTAGAAGTTTCACTTTTACATTTATTCAGTTCCAAAGCATTGTCTCTGTAATAGCAAACATCCTTGCACGTAATCATTTTAATATGGGTTACTGCTTTTTTTCCTCTTTAATTGCCTAAAAACTTGAAAGAGGAGAAACGTTTTTGAATGAACAAGTATCCATTTTAGGAAGGATCCTTCCATTTTTTTTCAATGTCCACATTGCTAGTGATGGGATGGTCTGCAGAACGTCAGTTTCCTTTTATTTTATTTTTTTTTCCTTTAAGGAAATGATAGTATTTCAAGATGTCATAAGATCAATTAAACAATCCAGTTTCCTGTGTTAAGGCTACCAGTGCACAAACGGACGGGCAAAGAATTTGCTTGGGATTTATCACTATGAAAAACACACGTGCAATTCGAGTGTAAAAATTAGTTTTATTTTTTGCCTGGGTTAAGCATCAGGAAGACTTTTTCCTTTGGATTCTGAGTTTATTCTACTTTATTCCTAAAACAGTGCCTGGAACTCTCTGTCTCTCAAGTTCTGTGCCTGGCGGGGGCCTCCTCTGACTCGGTACAATATGCCGACGATCAGGATGCTCTTTCTGGCCTGGACTGAATGTGACTGGCACCACTCGCAATCCCTACAAACCTGGGCAGAGAACCAAAGAATCACACCTGGCACGGTTGTCTTGTCCAAGAAGGATGAAAACAGAGCATGCTGAACGTCAACTGCCAGCATGACCAAGGCCGCCTGGCCCTTCACACACCTTTGTTCTGGTCCCGAGAGATCACAGAGACCCAAGGTCACACCCAAACCTGACGAAGATCCTCTCTCTTCCTCCCAGATGCTGCCACTGCCTCTGCGGTTTGGATGTTAACCTTATGTTCTTAGCACTTTTTTTGTAGATCACCAGTTTCATAAAAAAGAACTTAAAAAAAGTTTGTGTGTATGTGTGTTACCATACACACACATACATTTACACACGTATGTATATTCCGAAAATAAACTGAAAGAAATGAAAAGAGTATTATTTTCAGAATTTCATTGTGGTACAGTTTTCCTTTGGGCAACAGTCACCTATTTTAATACGTTGGTGATGTTGATGTCCTTACGTTTATTGAAGTTATTGAGTTGCTTGTCACAACCACCTAGTGGGTTGGCAGTTAGGTTTACATGCTGAGAAATAGGAGGAAAAGTAGTAGTGATTAAAAAGACATTTGAGTGCTACTTTGCCTCTGGCTGGTTTACTTTGGACATCACAAACCCTTTTTTTTCAGGGTCTAATATTTTGGGAGTATGCTTGAGAAAACAGAGCTTCAGGAAAAGCTAAGAATGACCTCTCTCTGGCTGACTCATTCTCACTCTAAAGTAATGTCTTCACGGAACATGGTGAGAGTTCCAAGTCTGCTTTTGCTTTTCCCATACTTCCTACTACAGAAGAAAAACAATACTGTAACCCATTCATTTGTTTAATCTGTACTTTCATTTCAGTGGGACAAGTACAGTATCTTTTTGTCATGAAAGAAAGCATGATGGCCCCACCAGCGTGGCTCAGTGGTTGAGTGTCACCATTCCATTGGTTTGATTCCCAGTCAGGGCAAAAAGCCAGGTTGTGGGCTTGATCACCAGTAGGGGGCATGCAGGAAGCAGCCAGTTAATGATGATCTCTCATTGATGTTTCTCTCACTCTCGCTTCCACTCTGAAATCAATAAAAATATATTTAAAACAAAGAAAGAAAGCATTCGTTCCTGCCTTACAATCATCTTGATGTTCTTTCATCCCCATAAGCTGTAGAACTGGAGTTAAAGGTTCTCCTGAGAGAACCTGGTTTGAAGGAACATAGACCAGAACCCAAGAAATTCTGTGCCACAGAAAGAATAGAGCATTGGTTTAGAAATCTGGACAAAATGTTTAACGTTTTAGAGTTTAAATTTCCCCTGTAACTTTCCACAGAAACATTGGTGAAATTAGCAAACTGGTTCTCTATTCTCGTGCCATTTGCAAATTTTGTATTGTCCAAATCCTATTGCTCAATTACCTCAGGACTCAATGGTCAGGGCTTCCTGGCAGCTTTCCAGGTCCCCAAACTTTGAACTTGATAAATTTTCAAAATGCTGCTTTCCATTTTCTAACCTTGCTCCCACAAACTCTCATGGTTCTACTTTCCTGTTTTCCTCCAGCGTTTCTCTGCTGCTGCGACAGGAAGACGAAATTGCTCCCTGAACCCAGGTACCTGATGAGTATCCTCTGTATCAGGTCTGCAAACTGGCTGAGCCTTGGGAACACTGGGAAGTTGTTTACACAATAGGTGTGGTGTGTAAATGTATCTACAGAGTGGGGCAAAAGCAGGTTTATAGTTGTGAGTACTTGAAACAGTCTATTCATGTATTATTATTTATTAAGTATTGTATTATGTTTAAAAATATTTTTATTGATTTCAGAGAGGAAGGGAGAAGGAGAGAGAGATAGAAACATCAATGATGAGAGAGAATCATTGATTGGCTGCCTCCTGCACGCCCCCTACTGGGGATCAAACCCGCAACCTAGGCATGTGCCCTTGGCCAGAATTGAACCTGGGACCCTTCAGTCCTCAGGCCAATGCTCTATACCAGGGGTGGGCAAACTTTTTAACTCGAGGGCCACAATGGGTTCTTAAACTGGACCGGAGGGCCGGAACAAAAGCATGGATGGAGTGTTTGTGTGAACTAATATAAATTCAAAGTAAACATCATTACATAAAAGGGTACGGTCTTTTTTTTTTTTTTAGTTTTATTCATTTCAAACGGGCCGGATTCGGCCCGCGGGCCGTAGTTTGCGCACAGCTGCTCTATACACTGAGCCAAACTGGCTAGGGCTGTATTATTTTTCATATGAACAACTGTAAACCTACTTTTGTGCCACCCTGTAATTAAATATATTGTGCTGATTCTGTTTCAGTAGCACACAGGAATGTTTGTGGTAATCTGTCACACATTTAGATGTACTAAATCACCTCCTGTTTAAAGATATAAAGGAGCCCTGGCCAGTGGGGCTCAGTGATTGGAGCATTGGTCCTCCCACTGAAGGGTTGTGGGTTCAATTCCTGATCAAGGGCACATACCTGGGTTGCAGGTTCGATCCTTGGCTCTGGTTGGGGCATGTGTGGGAAGCACCCCTGTGTATGTGTCTCTCTCTCCCTCACTCCCTCCCTTCCACTCTCACCAAAAAGCAATGGAAAAAAATGTCCTCGCGTGAGGATGAACAAAAATAAACAAGTATAATAAAGATATGAAGGAATACTCATTTTTCTTTTGTTTTACTTTGTACACCTTCTAAGGACCCTATTTTATTCTAATTTACTCCTAGTCACTTTGCACAATCTCAGTCCTCTTGTTCTGATGACTAAACCCCTGGGCTTTTTTACTTAGAGCTTACAGTTTGCCAAATCATGCTATCCTCAAAAAACTACTTATAGTCCAGCCGATGTAGCTCAGTAGTTGAGTATTGAGGAATGGAGGTTCAGGGCACATGCCTGGGTTGTGGGCTCGATCCCCACTGTGGGGCATACAGGAGTCAGCAGGTCAATGATTCTATCTCATCATTGATGTTTCTTATCTCTCCCTCTCCCTTCTTCTCTGAAATCAATAAAAATATATTTTAAAAAATAACACCAAACTATTTCTAGTCCTTATGCTCCTCTTTCTCCCACCTTGTCTCTATACGTGAAAGGACGATCCATTCCCATCTGCCCTGGATGCCTTCCTATCTTTTCTCCTTACAGGAAGGTCCCTCTGGCTTCTTATCCCTGAGCTATCCTCAATACCATCACAATCTGCCCTGGCCTTGACATTCTTGCTGGCCTTGGTTGCTAGTGCAGTATCTTCTCCAACTGCACATAAAATCTAATGGGAGCTGGTTGCCCGCCTGGACTCCAGCCCTGGCCTGACCCTTCCCCCTCTTGGCAGGCCTTGTCCCCAGGGTGTGGTGACAGAGGGCTTTGCTGTTGCCATCTCCACTGCTGCCAGCTGGAGTCCAGCAGGGTTGCCATGGAATTGGGTTGCTAAGGTCTAGGCCCTGAGGAGGCTGTGGAAGCACTCTGGCCGCTGGACCCAGGTTAGAGCGAGCCTGATCATAAGGGTGGTTCTGTGCAACCAACGTGCATCTCCCAGATAGCCCAGGACATGGCCTGGGGGAAAGGCTTTCAGCTACAACCTGCCAGAGCTGTCCGTGTTCGCTGGAGACACATGAGGGACAGGAAGGAAAGCCTGGCATGAGAGTTACTGTCACTTTCATCATGACTAGATTGTCACCTCCAGGAGAATGCCTGCACACTTCCAACCCTATCTTCTGGCCAAGCTAACGCGGGAAACTTTAGTGCTTGCTGGACACCTCCACCCTGATGTCTTGCTTTAAAACAAAACTCATTCTTTCTTCTCCAAGACCTATCTCCTACTCCACATTTCCTTATGTAAGCGATTCTCTTTTCCACTCTGGCTTGACATTACAGACTTATACCAGCTTTCTCTTTTCCTCCCTAAACACCAGTCCATGACCAATTCCTTTAATGCCTCCTTTGAAATGTCTCCTCCTTTTATTGATTTTATGGGTAGTACACCACAAGAAATCAATAATATCACATCATTATATAAAGCTATACAAAAATGCTACTGACTCAAGGGAGTACTCTGCCCCAAAACTTTAATGAATTCTAATTTCTTAGAAAACTAAAATTGAACCCCTTGATTTCACTTTCAAAACTGTCCTTCCTTGTTGGTATTTAATATCCTCATTGTTTCTTGGAAGGAATTGTTGCTCCCACCAATCAGTTTCTTCCTTGTGCATTTATTCAACAAATGTTGACTTAGCTCTTTGGATGGTGCATTCCGTGGACTCCATTTACTGTAAACTTTTCTGCTTCCTGACTTTGTTCAAACCTTGCCCCCTACCTGACCTGCCTTCCCCACCTGGTTTTCATCTCAGGCTGAGGTCAAATCTTGCTCCCTTCTTCCAAAGCCTTGTGGGCAGCGCCAGGTCTCTGGCTTCCCCCATCCTCTTTGACCTTTACTTTCCCCAATGTCTGTGTTAGTCCTTGGTCCCTATCTTCTATTCTCCTATACTTTGTCTATGTGTTTAAGTAGACCTTTTATCAGTATCTGCTTACTCTGATATCTCTCTGATAAGATCAGTTCCTCCAGGTCAACGGTTCTCAAATTTTGGTCCCTGATCAGCAGCATAAGTATTACCTGGGAACTTGTCAGAAATGCAGGTATTCAGACCCCACCCCAGCCCTACTGAGTCAAAATTCTGGGTGTGGGGCCTCGCAGTCTGGTTTTAACATGCCCTCCAGGCGAATCTGATGCTCCCTGGAGCTTGAGAACCACAACTCCAGGTCATGGACTTGAGGATGAGGAAGGCTTGGCCTGCCTGTTTATTCCCCAAGTGCACTTGCAAAATATACGGGACCCTTCATTTTCTGGTGTAGGTGAAAGCTCTTGGAAAACTCTAAGTCTTCATTACATAGGTATATGTAATGGTTTCTTTTTACCCTCCTGTTTTCAAAAAATTACCTGAACCATTACAAAAAATAATAACATGGAAAACCGAAACAAAGAAAAGGAGGAGGAGGCAAATGTGCTCCCCAAAGAGTTGCTTCCCTACAGCATCTCTGAGCTGGCTGCCAACAAGGAAAAGGGGAAAGTATAAGGTCTTTCTCGCTCTGTTTTACCAGGGGAGGTCAAAATTCTATTTTCATAACTAAATTTTTAAAAAATTCCCATGTGGAACTTTGTAGAGGGGACACTTAATGAAAAGATTAAATCCGAAGGTTTTTATAATCTATGTAGCCATGTTTTTCACATGATTGCTTTACGTTTATCGCCGTTATACAAATATGCCAATGCTTGGCAATGCAAAAAAGAGGAGCTATGACTAAATCTGTGAAGAACTCACTCTGCCATTTCTCATAATCTGGTGGCTGGAAGGGAGGAGTTAATTTTTGCCAGCAAGCCAACCACCAAGAAAACAATGTAAAGTGTTGTCTTGGAGCATGATCCCTTCCAAGTGGGCCCTGTCGGGGGCAGGAAGGGTATGAGGTGAGTAGACCATTATCCACAGGAAAGAGTAAACATCTAAAGGACAGCAGCTCTCTGAGAGGTCCCAGGCCTTGTCTGACTGGCCCCAAGGTCACTGAACCTAAACAAGGTGAGATTGGACGGAGCACAGGTTCCATATCAAGTAGAGGACTGAGCGAAACGCAGTGAGACTGGAACCAGAAGACAGAGCGTCTGAGAGATTAGACTCATTTCTGCCTAGTCCTGTCTACCATGGAGAACAGTTTACAAGAATACAGATTTTTATTGTGGGGATGGCATACTTTTATTTAGTGTTTGATAATAAGGCTATTCTGAAATTAGGTATTTAAACAAACACCACTGCATAAATTCGGGGCTGATTTTAGGACTGAAATGTGAGTGAATTGATCTTTAGCAATTCCCAACTGACTTTCAGTATGGCCCTCTGTATACCCAAGCTGGATCTGTGCTATCCAATTTGACAATCTTTGTATGACACATGGATGCCAGGTGAGGGAACAGGGCAGCTTTGTTCCCAAGCACTGAATAACTCTTAACTATTGAGTGCTTTTACCTATTTAAGTAATCTTGCACAAGTAACTTTCCTGAAGACAGCACTATAATGTATCTCCACATTTTTGATAGAATAAATAGATGGTAAAGAAGAAACATCACAAAATTGAGAGCAGGATTCCAGACTCTGTCATTACCAGCTGTGTGACCTCATCTGATGAGATAATGCATAAACCTGCTTTAAGAATTGAAAAAAACTATAGGCTTTGGTCAGGAAAATTAATCTTTTAAAAATAATTTCAAATACAGCCCTGGCCAGGTGGCTCAGTTGGTTGGAGCATTGTCCTGTATACTAGAAATGTTTTGAGTTCGATTCTTCCTCAGAGCTCAGGTTCCATCTCCAGTTGTGGCGAATAAGGGAGGCAACTGATCGATGTTTCTCTCTCACATTGATGTTTCTCTCTTTCTCTCCCTTCCTCTCTCTCTAAAAAATTTCCTCTGGTGAGGATAAAACTTTTTTTTTTTTTCAAATACAGTTCATACTAAATTAAGAGATAAGAGCTACTTCAGGGGAATAGCATGTATATTTCCTGATGTGTGTCACATGTTCCCAAAGTCTTGTTCAACCCTGAACCCCAACTTAGATGGTATTGTTTACTGAGTGCCTGTTCCCTGCCAGGTGCTAGGCTAGGTTAACAACCATTTCACAGATAAGGATATCGTAGAACCAAAATGTCAAATAGTTTGTTCAAACTCCCAGAAAGAGTGGGTCTTTTTAGACAGGCCTTCCATTAGAGAAGAAGAGAGGATAATAATTACAACAATGATAGCAATAGCAGCTGACTGAAATGCAGCACTTTGTCAGATATTTTTCATGCATAATCTTGGTAATCCTCATAGTAACCATGTGAGAGGACTGTGAGTCAACTAGTTTTAAAGTTGAGGAAACTGAGGTTTAGGAAACTGAGTCATGAAGGGCTGTACCCTGTGATTCAGCTGAGATTAAAATCCATCTTTCCTCAAGACCTTGATTTTCGCTCCATGTTCTACTGCCTCCCAGAGTGGAGCAGGGATAAAAACCATCACATTTCTCACTTCCAAATCAATGAATTAATCAATATCAAATTTGAAAGCAGTCTTCCCTAAAATTTAAGTAAATTTAAGTCTTTACTAAAATTTAAGTACTCAAAAGATAGCAATCTATGCAGTGGTTTCCCAGAAGTTTCTATAGTGACTTAAATGTATATTGTATTTAAATGGAATCTGGAAGGTCCCGTGATCTATAGAAAAAAAAAATCACTGACAAAATTATTCCCTCCAAACTTTCTCTAATTTAAAAATTAATTTCAACTGATCATTTCAGAAGATCATTTTCTGGTTCTTCTCGTATTTTCTTTAGAGTTCTATATTTATCTTCATATAAAATGATCTAGGTGAGGAAAATAACCAATGTGAGGAAAAGTAATCTTTTTGCTTTCTTTAATGTAGTTGGCTTGATTCTTTTTCTATTGAAAAAGAATGTAGTATAGAGGATTAAGTATGCCCCCCCCCCCACCTCCCATATTGTGCTTGTTAGTTCCTACCTCCCAGCAAGTCTAGCTGTATAATTTGCAGGGCCCCGTGCAAAATAAAAACTAGGGCCGCTTGTTAAAAAACTACTAAGAATTTCAAGACAGCAACAGCAGAGCATAAATGGACATGCAGGGCCCTTTTAGGTGCGGACTCCTAGGAGACGGCTCAGGTCATAGGCTCATGAATCCTGCCCCGGCTTTCATTGCAGCCCCAAGAACGCATCAGTAGCGGACTTACTTGCCTTGGTGTAGCCAGGGGATCAATATTCTTGGTGAGCACATAGTCAGCCCTCTCAGTGACGCCTGGCTAAGGAGCTCATGGAAGGACACCGAGGCTTTGTCTATCAGAGTCACTCAAGGCCTTTTGTCTCTGGACCAAGAGACAAAACATAGAAACCTAGGTGCAAAGATGCTATAAGCTATTTCCTTGTAAAAAACCACTCAAGTGTTTTATTTACGTCAACAATTATATGAAATGTTTTCAAATGTAAATGTAATAAGGTAAACTAACAATATCATGATGTTTTGTTTTGTTTTTCTCTAAGAAAGAATATATTTGACCTATGATCTTGGTAGCTATCATTGCTAGAATCTGACCCAAAAGGAGACTGAAAGGTCAGGGTAAGACATGGAATAAAGCACTTGTTTTGGGGGTTTGTCTCTGTTTCTTGTCACACTTTATTCATTCACAAACTAGAGAGTTAAGGAGAGAGGTAGGGGAAGGGTGAAAACACAAGAGTAGTACATGTCTTCTATGTGGAACTATAGATTTTTTTTTTTTAATGTTAAAAAATGGCAATCTTCTTATAGAGATTTTTCTGGAAAAATAGTTAGAATAATTATGTTTTAGAGGAAAATTTAAAAGATTCCCTTTCTGATAAAATTTTAATGATTGCCGCCGAAACCGGTTTGGCTCAGTGGATAGAGCGTCGGCCTGCGGACTGAAAGGTCCCAGGTTCGATTCCGGTCAAGGGCATGTACCTGGGTTGCGGGCATATCCCCAGTAGGAGATGTGCAGGAGGCAGCTGATCAATGTTTCTCTCTCATCGATGTTTCTGACTCTCTATCTCTCTCCCTTCCTCTCTCTAAAAAAAAATCACTAAAATATATTAAAAAAAAATTTTAATGATTGCCAAGTAATATAAGAAATATAATTCTTTGCACTATTTCTTCTCCCTTCTCAGCTTCCATGTAGATTTTTACTCAGGGCCCTTAAAGTAGATGAAGGGGTATTTAAAAAAAATAAACAAGTTAAATAAGCCATAGCTTGAAAATGCAGAAACAGAGATGCATGGTGGAACCCTGAAAAATAAATAAGCGATGTGGTTAGGGCTTTTAAATGGAGTGATCAGTTTCCCTTGGGTGGGTTCTTGGGTGGAAGAAGTGGAGAGAAGGAATGCTATAAAGCTGTCACCAAGAGGAATGATGCCTTCCTTTGCACCAGGATGGATGGTCAAGTTTGCTTGTTAAATGTCATCTTGGAAAGCAGAAGCTGCCTTTGAAAGTATGAGATACCGTCAATAAAATAAGCAGCAGAGCAAGCACACATGCTTTCAAATTTAGTGACGAAATAAAGGGGTACATTTTAGAACTAGGGAACAGAAAATGGAGGGAGGATTAGCTACATACAAAAAGTACACACTTTATAAAAAGCGAAGGGATCACGTATAGAAAACACCATTTAGGGAAAAAGATGCAGGGGTAGGGAACCTTTTTCTTGCAAGGGCCATTTGGATATTTATAGCATTATTTGAGGGCTATACAAAATGATCAACTTAACAATTAGCCTGCTATATTTGGTCAGACATTTAATGAATTTGCCTCTATTGCCTTGGCAGGGCCAGACCAAATGATTTCGTGGGCTGGACGTTCCCCTGGTAGAGGAAAAATATTAATTATCTTAAAGGGTAGATTTTATGTCTCTATATCCAGGATAGAGACACTGGCTTGAAGTACTCAACAAAAATTGAGGTTGAATCTCTAATACAAAATAAATTAGATTAAAAAAAACACAATTTCCTATACTTGCCATAAAATTGTGGTAGAAGTTGAATCTGGATTTACATTGTAAAAAGTGTATGCCTTAGTTAATAACTTCACTTTCCGTGGTTGGATATAATGTTTATCCTAGATATTCATTCTTTCGGCATGTACTAGGTGCTGGGTACTGGGCCTACTTCGAGAATGGGAAGGTGAATGGGGGTATAGAGAAGGAAAAATGTCTTCTCTACCTATATTAAGTTCTCGGTCAGGGCTCTCTAACAAAAGACAGATTAACAAGAGAAAAGCATATAAACTTATTTAATGTAAGTTTTATGTGACATGGGAACTCTCGTAAGAAAACGAACACCTAAAATAGTGACAAAACCTAAGTGCCTCTATATTAGGTTGAACAAGGAGAGGCAATAGTGGACAAGTTACTAAAATATATGGGGAGACTAAAGGGAGATAAGAGTTATTTTAATAAGGTCTGTTTGTGCAGAATTCTCTCTGCCTCAACTCCCACCTCTGGCGATTAGAATGTTTCCTCTTGGAATAGGGAGGGCATCTTTCACGTGGGAGTTTTATCTCCTGCTTTCAGGAAGAAAGGGGTAGGTCAGAGTGCCTTTCTTGCACCTGTTGTTTTTCATCCTTTTTTTCTTCTTTATTTTTTTTAGCTCAAAAAAATCCTTATGCCAAGGTAGTGTATTTTGGGGTGGCATATTCTGACACCTTTCGAAGGACAACGACATACAAAGACATAGTGAAAAGACAGCGTGGTAAGTGTAATCAAGAGGCATGCACACGGCACTGAGAAGGAACCTTCATCAGAATAAGCTGTGTGAATGTGTGTGTGAGGGATGCTGTTTGGAAGACTTCAGTGATCTTCCTAAACAGAGTGGTGTAGAATGACTAGGAGTTGGAAAGGCCGGCAGCAGGGGTGGTGGTGGAGGTGCTGAGTAGAAGCAAAGTGTGAAGACACAGAGGTGAGAAACAACGTGGTGGTGGTGTGAGCTTGGGGCCACAAACAGTCTGCTTTTGGAGCATACATTGTAAGGCAGAGAGTGATGGGATGTGCTCTTAGAGAGGAGGCAGGGCTTGTTGGTGGCATGGAGGTGTGGAAGGGTTTTAAACAAGAGAGAGTCCTGCTGAGATTTTCATGTTAGTCCATTTTGGCCGTGTTACTGAGGATGGGTTTGAGTAGGACTCACTGGGGATTGGTACACAATGTAGGCAGAGATGGCGAAGGCCTAAAGAAGACAGAACAGTTAGAAGGCAAAATTAGCAAGAATCCATAAAGGTTCTATGTGGGAATTGGGGAGAGGGCAAGGGCAGGATAATATGGAGCATGACTCCCAGGTTTTAGCTTAGGTGACTCGGTATTTATAGTCTCATGAGCTGATTTAATAAGCACAGAGAAAGGAATATGTATGTCTTATTCAGGGTCCCCACAAGAAACAGGAATCACACTCAGGTGGGGCAATTTGAGGAGAGTTTAGCAACTAAGTTTTTGACAAGGATGTGGGCAAGGTATAATGAAACCATGAGGAATAAGGCAGCCCCTTGAGACCAATAATAGTGGAGTGAGAGAAGAAATGCTGTGATCAACCCAAGACCTAACGGGAAAGGCTACTGGAACCTGGAGACAGAGGGCTGACCACTGCAACCTCAGTAAGGAATAATGGAGGCAGCCAGTTTGTTGCATTCCAACAGGGAGGTGAAGGAAGAGAGCTGAACACTCACTGTGGGCTCTTCTTCTGATCTGCTGAGATCACTTGTTGGACAAGGACAAGTGGGAGCAGAAGCAGAGGGTAAGGAGGCCCACTGGTGTGAACAGGTGGAGTTTGAGATTCATGACAGATTTCTGGAGGATATGTAGCATAATGTTTAGGGATAGAATGGATTCAGAGGCAGAATTGCCCGTATTTTCACCTGGGATTTACCATTGACCAGATGTGAGACGGATGCACTTCTTCTCTGTGCTTCAGTTTCCTCATCTATAAACTAGAGCAGTGGTTCTCAACCTGTGGGTCGCGACCCCTTTGGGCAGGGGTCCTCAAACTATGGCCCGCGGGCCACATGCGGCCTGCCGAAAACATGTATCCGGCCCGCTGGGTGTTTTTGCCGCCGCTGTGTGCATAGGAATTTGTTCATAATTTTTTTTTAAACTAGTCCGGCCCTCCAAAGGTCTGAGGGACAGTGAACTGGCCCCCTGTTTAAAAAGTTTGAGGACCTCTGCCTTTGGGGGTCGAACGACCCTTTCACTGGGGTTGCCTAAGACCATTGGAAAACACATATATAATTACATATTTATATTTGTGATTAATCACTATGCTTTAATTATCTTCAATTTGTAACAATGAAATTGGGGGTCACCACAACATGAGGAACTGTATTAAAGGGTCGTGGCATTAGGAAGGTTGAGAACCACTGAACTAGAGAGTACTAATCATACCCACCCCATAAAGTTTTTTGTGGATTATAAATGAGTTAACACATGTAAAATATTTAGAATAGTGCCTGGCATATAGAAAGCCATAAATAAATGTCTGCTGTTATTACCTATTATCCATATGGAAATGCCAACCCAGAAGGTGAATATATGAATGTGAAGGTCAGGGAGAAGGGAGATTAGATTCACAGAGTTTTGAGAGAATTTATGATACTGAATGAGATCACCAGGGAGAGTGTCTAGAGCAGCACTGTCCAGTAGAAATATAATGCCCGCCACATATGTAACTTATATTTTTTGATATTAAAAAAGGGTAAGAAAGAACCCATGATACTAAAAATCTAAAGAGGAACAGTTGAAATTAATTTTGATACATTTTGTTTAACCCTATATATACAAGACATGAACACAATATGTATTCAATATAAGGAATTAATGAGATACTTAACTTTCTTTCTCTCTCTCTCTTTTTTTTTTTACTAAGTCTTTGAAATTTGGAGTGTATTTTCCACTAAGAGCACATCTTAGTTTGGACTAGCACATTTCAGGTGCTCAAAAGCCGCATGTGCCAGTGGCTGCTTTGGCAGACAGTGCTGGTCTATAGTCAGAAAAGCAGGAAGACAAGGAGAGGTCTCTGAAAACACTCATAATTAAGGCTCTGGGCAGGACAAAGAAACTAGAATGAAAACAAAAAGAAAAGTTATAAGAATTCAAAGAGTGTGGTGCTTCAGACTTCCAGGGTACACAGAGTTTGAGTACTTTTGGAGACTTTCAGGTAGAGCAGGCAGTGCGGTTACAACAGGTCTGTGAAATGCCCACCGCATTTGGCAAACTGAAGATTGTTGGTGACTTTGGAGGGAATTGCTTTTTTAAGAAAAATGGTAGCCAGAGGATGGATAGAAATGGTTGATCTGGAGGGAGAGTTGAGGATATGGGAAATTTCAAAATTATTAGGGAGAAATATCACACCCCAGAGCTTTTAAGTTACATCATGAAAGAAATAAAAGCTCAAACGTGTTATAATCAATCGCTCACTCACTCTTCTGGACATCACTTCTATGGCAATATCCTCCTTAACATTTTTCCTTGCCTCTAGTCTTATAGTGTCAACCACTCTTTCATACTTGTACCAGAGAGATTGCATTTGGTCACAAATACTATTAATGCTAGAAATTATTTGTCAATCCCACAAATATTTATTGGGGCCACCTTGTACATTGCTGTTTGCTCATTAACACTCATTTCTTTCCTTCCCCAATCTGTAAGCCTCTTGTTTCCACTTTGAAATCCATGTGATTCTACAGATGAAGAATCTGTAGGCTACTCCATCTCCTTTGGCACATAGGTTGCTTCCTTGTGACATTTGTCCTAAACCTGACAATTAGACTGAATCTTAAGTTCCGCTTTGAATGTTAGGATAAGGGTGATCTCTTTCCCTCCAGATAGTGCTGTATGCAGAGATGAGTCCTGGAGTTGTAATAGCTATATTTCCCCCACAAGGAAATGTAGTCTGAGGAGAAAGTGGACACAGAGAGGAGAGCAGAACCAAGAGAATAACTGACAAGTGAAGCCAGAGCCCAAACAGTAAGAAACTGGTTCAGGTGATGCCTACGGTCTCTCTTGAGGAATTTTGCTATGTGAACCAAGTAAGTCTCCTTTATTTTTAAAACCAGATTGAATTGCATTTTCTATTACTTGCAACCAAGAATATTTACTCCAAAGCTTGCCATATGTCAATATTTTTGCTAGAATGTGAAGGTCATTTTACTACTTAACATTCTTAAACAATTTTCCTTGCTTGTGGTGATGTTGATAATTAGTGTAATCACATACAGAACAAAATCTCAGCTCCTTTCTAAGGAGTTTCAAGTATAGCAATGCCCTCCCTAATATGACCTTGCCTACTTGTCCAGCTGTGGCATTTTATCCTATGATACTATTTGTAATTCTCCAAACACGTTCTGGAGATTTAAAAATATGGCCACAAATTATTTGAAACTACTCCAATTGTGATGTGATATATATATCTCCTCTCCTTGAATCTGGGTGGGCTTATGACTACATTGGCCAGGAGATTATAGCAGAAATGGTGTCTTAATGATTTCCAAACCTAGATCATAAGAGTTGCATGGCTTAGTATGGGTTTTCCTGGAATACTCACT
Organism: Myotis nattereri; assembly: GCF_964212035.1. Classification (NCBI taxonomy): domain Eukaryota; kingdom Metazoa; phylum Chordata; class Mammalia; order Chiroptera; family Vespertilionidae; genus Myotis; species Myotis nattereri. Next base: position 24,931,889 of record NC_138087.1, on the reverse strand, counting down.
CTCTAGATTCATCTCCATTGGGCATTCCCGTTGGGCACCCAACCACCATACTGTGGGACTCTCAATCCACAGTCTGGGTCAGTGATGGCGAACGTATGTCACCTCTGACACGCGAACTCGTTTTTGGTTGATTTTTCTTTGTTAAATGGCATTTAAATATATAAAATAAATATCAAAAATATAAGTCTTTGTTTTACTATGGTTGCAAATATAAAAAAATTTCTATACGTGACACGACACCAGAGTTAAGTTAGGGTTTTTCAAAATGCTGACACGCCGAGCTCAAAAGGTTCGCCATCACTGGTCTAGGTTAAGCTCATCTTAGAGTCATCATGACTCAGGCACCAGAATGTGAGTAAAGAAACCTTCAGATGACTCCAATCATCTAGTATTTGAGTCACTGGCAGCCATTTCTAGCTCCCTACAGTCTTTCTAGATGAGGCTCAAGACATTTACAGAGTACAGATAAGCTGTCCCTGCTCTGCCTTCTCAGAATTCCTATTTCACAGGTCAGTGGACATAATAAAGTGTTATTTTACACAAGTTTGGGATCCTTTGTTACACATGAATAGATAATTATAACAAAATTTGGACTTCATTAATTAAAATTTATTCTGAATAGAACATAATGTTGAGCTGGGATATCAATCATCTTCTCCAGCATTTGTAGCTCCCAGTTCTCAGGCCTCCAGACACTGACTGGAATCTATGTCATGGGCTCTCTGGCTCCAAGGCCTTCGTGATGCACCACTTACTTTCCTGGGTCTCCAGCTGGTAGGTGGCAGGTTATGGAACTTCTCAACCTCCATGGTTGCATGATCCAGTTCCTTATGATAAATCTCATTATAGAGATGGATGGATGAATAGATAGGGACGTAGAATCCTTTTGCTTCTGTTTCTCTGGAGAACCCTGACTAATACTATAGGTTATATTATGGTCACATCTAGATTTAATTTTTATCCCTCTAGTTCTAGTTACTCCTTGTGACCTTGAGTACACACTCCCAGTCAGAATAGGATCATCTTCTATATTCCCTTTGAGCACTTGACTCAAATGCCCATTAGTGTCACTTTTAATACTAGGTGAAACATAATTGTCACACTCTGCTTGCATCTCCATTATTAAGTTGATTTCTGAAGGAAAGGGACTTCCCTTCCTTTATTCATATTTTTAAACCCAGTGTCTAAAGCAGTCATCAAGAAACCCAGTAATGTTTTTAAACTTCTCTGTTGATAACATTTACTGTGTAAGTTGTTACGAGTATCACTAGATGCCCAATGCACAAAATTCATGCAAGGGCCTCTGCCTCTGCCTCTGCCTCTGCCTCTGCCTCTGCCTCAGCCCCCTCCTGCTGCGGCTTGGTCCAGAAGGATGTCTGGTCTAATTAGCACACTATGCTTTTATTATTATAGACGTGAGATTATGTATGCGATTGGGTGCTGTAAACTAAAAAGTGCTTCTCAAATATTGGTTGTAATTAATATGGGCTATTGGGTTTGGTGAAAGGGCCACCCTAGTAACATGACTTCCATTTATATCAATGATTCCTTGACAAAGTAATTATAGTAGTAATCACTGTTGTGCATTGAATACTGACATAGCACAATGGCCAGCACACAGTGCTCTTGGCCATGGTTACCTGATGTGTACAATTACTCTTTCTTATAGCAAATCTCTGGGCCTCAAGTTTTGTGTTTCTTGGCTCTGATCTTTCTCTTCTGCCAAGATCTTGTAAGCTCTCTTCTCCTCTAGGGACTAAAGCCTACTTTTGTTTTCCAGATGCTGTTGAGGGCCTGCTGTACCCAGGACTGACTGGACCAGAGGGAACAAGAGACTGTAACTGCCTGGCTCCAATGATCACTGCTGTTTGGGTATATCTTCAGTTGTAGTTCTGTCCACTGGGCCAGAAATTGTTGGGTGTTGGTGTAAACTAAAATTTAAAAAATATATATATGTTTTTATTGATTTCAGAGAAAGGGAGAGGGAGAGAGAGATAAAAACATTGATGAGAGAGAATCATTGATGGTCTGCCTCCTGTATGCCTCCCTACCAGGGATCTAGCCTGCAACCTGGGCATGTGCACTGGTTTGGAATCGAACTGGCAACCTTTCAGTGTGCAGATGATGCCCAATCCACTGAGGCACACTGGCCAGGACTAAACTAAGATTAAGTCAAGACATTTTTGCTGATCCTAAATTGAAAGGCTGACTCTAAAATTCATTTGGAATTGCAAGGAATGCAGAGTAGCCAAAACAATTTGAAAACAAAGCTGAAAGATGGTATGGTAGTGGCATAAGAAAAAAGATATAGATAAATGAAATAGAATTGCGAGTCCAGAAAAAAATTCTTACATTTATGCTGAATTGATTTTTAATGAGGGTACCAAGATAATTCAATATGGGGAAAAAATAGTCTTTCAACAAATGGTACTAGGATATCCATATATGAAAGAAAGAAACTGAATTCATACCTCACACATATACAAAAAAAGGTCAAAGTAGATCAAAGACATAAATGTAAGAGCTTTTATTTTTAAAGATTATCTTTTAAAAAAATATGTATATATATATTTTAAAATATATTTTATTGATTTTTTACAGAGAGGAAGGGAGAGAGAGATAGTTAGAAACATCCATGGGAGAGAAACATCGATCAGCCGCCTCCTGCACATCTCCTACTGGGGATGTGCCCACAACCCAGGTACATGCCCTTGACCGGAATCGAACCTGGGAACTTTCAGTCCGCAGGCCGACGCTCTATCCACTGAGCCAAACCGGTTTCGGCTAAAAATATATTTTTATAGATTTCAGAGAGGAAGGGAGAGAGAGATATAGAAACATCAATGATGATAGCGAATCATTGACTGGCTGTCTCCTGCACGCCCCCTCACTGGGGATCTAGCCCACAATCGAACCGTGAACTCCTGGTCGACGCTCAACCACTGAGCCATGCTAGCCACGCTCAAACTATAAAACTTTTAGAAGAAAACATAGGGACACACCTTTGTGACCCTAGGCTTAAGCAATGGTTTCTTAGATATGACACCAAAAGCTCAAGTGATAAAAAAAAAAAAAAAATTAAAATTTGAACTTCATCTAAATAAAAATTATTGTGCTTCAAAGGATGCTATCAAAAAGGTGAACATGGGAGAAATATTTATATACCATATATATTTTATTTAGAATATATAAGTACTTTTACAACTCAACAATTAAAACACAAGCAACCCAATCAAAACATGGACTAAGGATGTGAATAGACATTAATTGAAAGAAAATATGCAAATGGCCAAAAAATAATGAAATGGTACTCAACATAATTAGCTATTAGAGAAATGCAAATAAACCATGTTACACACAATAGGATGACTATAATAAAAAAGACAGACAATACCAAATGTTGGTGAGGATGTGGAGAAATTAGAACTGCATACATTACTGGCAAATTTGTAAATGTCGTAGGCACTTTGGAAAACATTACGGCAGTTCCTCAAAATGTTTGATAAATATCCTATATAATAAAAGAGTAACATGAAAATTGACCCTAATGGCAGAACGACCAGAATGACCACTCGATCAGTCACTATGAGGCACACTGACCACTTCTTAGTCCCTTTCCCTGGCTGGCAGGCTCCGATCACCTGATGGTGAATGGGGATCCAGGGTTGGGTGGCGAGGGACTCGGGCAGTGCCAGGCCAAGGTTCTCGCCCCACCCATTGCCGCACACACAGAGGGAGACCCGTGGCTGTGGCGGTGGCGGGGCCGGCGAGTGGGTGGGAACAGCTGACATCTCAGTCCCTTTCCCAGGCCATCAGGCACCAATCACCTAATGGTAAACAGGGAACCAGGGGTGGGTGGCAGCAGGCGGTGGGGCCAGGTGCAGGAAGCCAGGGAAGATGGCCCTGATTGCAGGTCAGGCCTAGGGACCATACCTGTGCACAAATTTTGTGCGCTGGGCCTCTAGTGTACTATAAGACACAGCCATTGTACTCCTAGGTATAACTCAAGAGAATAGAAAACTGAGTCCATACAAAAACTTGTACATTACTGTTCACAGCAGTCTTTTTCATAATAGCTCAAAAATGGAAATAACCCAAATGTCCATCAACTAATGAATGGATAAACAAAATGTAAGTCCATTAAAATGAGATATCACTCAGCAGTAAAAAGGAATGAAGTACTGATGCATGCTATAACATGAATGAGCTTTGAGAACATTATGCTAAGCAAAAGAAGCCAGTCACCAGAGGCCACATATTGTATGATTCCATTTATATGAATTGTCCAGAGAGGCAAATAGAGGGTAGGGCAGAAGTAGATTTACAGTTGTTTCTACTTTGCACCACCCTGTAGGTACAGAAACAAACTAGACTAGTGGTTGCCAAGGGCAGGGGGAGGGGGAAATGGGATATGACTACTACTGGATATGAGGTTTGTTTTTGAGGTGTTGAAAAAGGTACAGAATTAGATATTGGTGAAGTTTACACAATTCTATAGTATACTAAATACCACTGCACTGTGTACTTTAAAAGGCTGGGTCTTATTGTACATTTCAGTTAAGCTGCAGTAAAAGAAAAAATATTAAGCTGAGATTTCCTTTCACTCCTTGGGACACTCAAATTTGTGCTTCCATAAGAACTAGCTCTATGGTGGTAATGGGTCATTACACTTTGCCTCATTCCCCTGCTCCTCTACTTCCCCAGATCAAATTCTGAGGTTGTAAATATATACTTTACTGACAATCCTGAATCAGAATAGGTTAATGAAATATTCCTTTGTTAGTCATCAATAGTATTTTCAAACTCTTGAATGAAATACACACTATTAAGCTGCAGCAATCTATTTCAAAACGTATCTAAATATTCTGTTCTATTGATTACATTGGGATTGAAAAAAACAACAATCAAGGTCACTAGGCCAAGTATATGAATCTAGGATAATTAAAGGATTGACATGTAATAGTATTTACATAAAATCACCTCTTTCTAAAGATTTTATTTTGATCATTAAAATTCTCTGTTCATTGCTACTTTACTACCATTACCCCGAAGAAGTTTCTCTTTTAAGAAACAAACATAATATTAAATGGTGAAAAGAAACTTGTTTCTATTTGAAAGTTCTTCAAGTTCATTTCTAAAACGAAATCTTAAATTTTCCCTCTTCCTCCAAACTCTGTACCCACTAGGAGAGTTGGGGCCAAGTGTAATTATGTGGAATTCATTCTTGACATGTTCCTGGAACCTCTATCCCACTATTCAGCAACCTTTATTTCAACAACAGAGAATATAATATCACCATTTTTCTATTGAACAAGTACAATTTGAGTCTGAAATGAATGACTCAAATTCATTTCACATCGGCAGGCATATCTGAAAGGTTGTAACCTAAAAGGTGAACCTATTTATATCGTACAATAGACTCCTAAACTCTGCTTCAGTCTTCTGAGGCCTGTTGGTAAATCCCTTTCTACATTAAAAACTCTAACCACACTCTTCACTTCTCTGATAGACTGTGAAACAGCAGAGAATAAAAATTCTGCTTGGGTATCATGTCTTCACTGTATATACAGCAGCCACACACAATGATGGTCAGTAATGTCTGAAATATGGCACTAAATACAATCCCCTCTATGTGAATTGAATTAATTGATTTATTAGATGCAAAATAGCCAGGTGGATTTAAGCTAATTAAGAATTGGATAGCTAATTGCCAACAAGGGGGGATTAAGAAAAATGAGTAAGTTGAATAAGGGATATACTTGTAGCCCACATACAAACAGCAGGCGGCCTCCAGCCAGGAAACAATGATAAGAATGTAGTGGTAATAGTAATTATGGCTTCTCAGTAGAAATAAACCAGCCATTCTCTCTGTGATCCATGAATGTTTCTAGCAGTGTCAGCTCCTCTTCACAGACACCAATAGGAAAAGCAGACAAGACATAAAAAAAGAACAGGCAAAGTTAAGAGGGATCTTCAAAAAAAGGCATATGAACTGTGAAATAACTATAAAGTAGAATGGCTTGCCCTACTAAGGGAATGACATGGAGTAATATAATATTTTATTATATATTTCTGTATTCACCCATTTATTCATCCTATACATTCATCTACTCACCTATCTATCTAACCATTCATTCAAAGTTTATTGAATATATTATGTATACTGTTAGATCCTATTTCTTTACTTGATACTATATCTTAAGGATGTCAACATGTTAAATATTCTTTAGTGTAACATGTTAAATATTTATTTAGCATTAATTAGGTGCCCCATTTTGTACTAAGCACTTCACATGCATAAATGCCTTTGATCCTAGCAAAAAGTTATGGATGAAGAAACTGAAGCTTAGACATGTTAAATAATTTGCCCAAGAACACGAATCTGGTAAGTTGTAGAACTGGGGTTCAAACACAAGCTAACGCTCTCTAGTGCTTTAGTGCTTAATTATTGCCCTACGCTGCCTTTCTGTAAGTCTTTCTAATGGCTATGTCATATTTCCATGTTTTGATGTGCATAATGCATGTCATTATTCCCCTATTTAGACATCTAGGTTGCTTCCTTTTTGGATATTAAATGAATATTGCAACAGTGAGCATACTTGTATACCAGTTTATTCACTTCTATGATTGTTTCACATTTGTATATCTCCCTTGGATAAATGTCTATATAGATGCTTTGCCTATTTTTAAATTGGATTTTATTTTTTTATCGGTGAGTTGTGAAAGTTCTTATATCTTTTAGTTGCAAGATCCTTATCAGATATATGGTTTGCAAATATTTCCTCCCATTCTACTGGTTGTCTTTTTAAAAAAATATTCTATTAGCTTTATTTTTTTATTAAATTTATTGTGGTAATATTGGTTAACAGGATCATACAGGTTTCAGGTGTGTATATGGACTGCCATGATAGTGTCTCTTGAAGTACCTCTAAGAGTTTTGGGTCTTACTTGTAGGTCTTTGATCCATTTTGAGTTAAATTTTGTACATGGTGTGAAGTAGGGGTCCAACTTCATCTTTTAACAGATATTTAGGCAGTTGTTCCATTTGTTGAGAAGACTCTTCTCTCCATATTGAATGGTCTTGACATACTGTCTAAAAAGAGTTAGCCATAGATTCATGGAATTATTTCTGGATTCTCCATTTTGTTCAGTTGATCTGTATGTTTATCCTTATGCCAGTCCTACACGGTCTTGATTATGTTTGCTTTGTAGTCAGTTATAAAAATTATCAAGTGTGAATTCTTCAACTTTGTTCTTTTCCAAGAATGTTTTGGCTATTCTGGGTCCCTTGCATTTCCATATGAATTTCAGGAATAGCTTGCCAATTTATATGAAGTCAGCTGTTATTCTGATATTGTGTTGAATCTTTAGATCAATTTGGAGAACATTGCCACCTTAACAATAATCAAGTCTTCTAATCCATGAATGTGTACTGTTTTTCTATTTCGTCATCTTCAATTTGTTCCAACAATGTTTTAGCATTTTCAGAGTATAAGTTTTGCAATTTTCTGGCTAAATGTATTCCTAAGTATTTTATTCTTTTTGATGCTAGTGTAGATAGAATTGTTTTCTTAATTTCATTTTTGGATTGCTCATTGCAAGTGTACAGAAATATGGTCTATTTTTTGCATATTGACCTTGCAGCCTTTAACTTTGCTGAAACTTTTTGTTAGTTTTGATATTTTTTTGTGGATTTCTTAGGATTCTAAATATATAAAGTCATGCCATCTGTAAATATAGTTTTACTTCTTCCCTTCCAAACTACATGTGTTTTATTTCATTTTCTTGCACTGTTGCTGTACCTAGAACCTCCAGGACAATGTTAAATAGAAGTGGTAAAGTGAACATCCTTTTCTTGTTCCAGATGTTAAGAGGAAACTATCTTTTCTCCATTAAGTATGATATTTTATTTGTGGATTTTTCATAGATGCCGTTTTCATGTTGAGTAAGTTTCCTTCTCTTCCTAGTTTGCTTTTTATCATGAAAGTGTGTTGCAATTTGTCAGATGTTTTTTTCTGTATTTAATGAGATGATCATTTGGGTTTTTATTTATTCTAATTATATGGAATATTGCATTAATTGATTTTTGAATGGTAACACAACCTTAATTTCCTATTTCCTGCAATAAATCCCACTTGCTTCTGATATATAATTCTTTTTATATGTTGCTGAGTTTGGTTTGCTAGTATTTTGTTGAGGATTTTGTGCTTATGGTCATAAGAGGTATTGGTCTTTTGTGTGTGTGTTTTTTTAATGTAATGTCTTTGTTTGGTTTTGGTATCAGAGCCTCATATAATGAGTTGGGAAGTATTCCCTCCTCTTCTAATTTTTGGGAGAGTTTGTAAAGAATTGGTATTACTTCTTTAAATATTCACTTGTAAAGCCATCTGATTATTTCTTTAGATAAGCTATCTGGAAGTAGAATAATTGTGTCAATGGTATAAACATATGGGAAATTTTTTATACATATTGCTAAATTGCTTTCCTGGGCAGGTTGTGCCAATTTTTACATCCACTAGTAGTACATAAGCTAGCCATATTTTGCTATCGTTAGGCTCTCACTAAATTTATGTTGAATTGAATTTTACTGATAACTGACTCTTCCCAACTCTGAAAAAACAACGTTCACTTGTATATAATCCAAAAATTTTTTCTCAATACTAGTACTTTTAGAAATAGACTGTATCTCTTGATTATAGTAATTAAAATTTTATAGGTTTGCTATATTGATTTCAGGCCAATCACAACCAAAATGAACTTATATTCTCTAGATCCAATATGTTTTAGAGTTCACTTAGTAATAAGGTATGCTGCCTAATACGTTTAGTGGAGAGCAAATTTTCACCTATAATATAGCTTTCTTCAAGTGCAGGATATATCTTTATGATTTGCTAAATATGAATCTGATCACAAGCTAGCTCAGATTGTTTTGCTATGATTGCTAACAAAATGTTATAAAACCCATATGGCTTTAATAATTATGAATATTAGTAAAAATACTTGGCAGATTCTTGTGTCATGCTTGGCATATGTAAGAGATTTCGTATCTACATCACAGCCCTTCATGGGTATTTTGGATTCATTTTCCTTATGAATGAATTAATACACCTACTACAATTTATTTATTCTTTACCTTTATCTCTCTATATATAAAAGCCTAAGTGACCGGCTGACTGGCTGGTAGCTATGATGCGCACTGACCACCAGGAGGCAGACGCTCAACACAGGAGCGGAAACCACAGGCATGGAAACATGGAACAGACTGATAAATTCAGAAGGAAGGGAGGAGGGGGGAGGGCGGGAAGAGATTAATCAAAGATCTCATATGCCTACTAGAGGCCCTGTGCACATGCACTGGTAGGGTCCCTTGACCTGGCCTGCAGGGATCAGGCTGAAACTAACTCTCTGACATCCCCCGAGGGGTCCCGGATTGCAAGAAGGCATAGGCCAGGCCAAGGGACCCCACACTGGGCCTCTAGTTGAGATATAATTAATGTATAACATTGTGAAAGTATAAGGTGTACAATGTAATAATTTCATACCTATTTATATTTGATCTTGATTGTATACTAAGAATTTTCTGAGATATTTTAAATAAATTCAAAATCTGGGCCTTAATTGTGGAATGTAGCAAATCTGAGTTATGTGTCCTGTTCATTAACCATAGAGCTCATTCTCCCCTTGGTGTGCTCTCTTGACCAAGAGAAGCTGCTCCTCTTCCAGAAATGTCCTGGAGCTTGTCGCCCTCTGCCCACGTAAGCACAGGGTCCATTTTAAACGGGCCAGATCCAGGCCAGTGTTTTCCTACTCTGGCCCTTGTGTCATAGAGGACTAGGAAAAACAACTCAAAATAATGTAAGCCATATTCCATGTAGGTTGATCCTAGTGAAGTTTTAGAGAACCAGTTAAATACATTTATTTAATTGCTCTGGTTGCAGACTCTTGTATTACTTGAAATGGCATTCCAGGCTCTAGTCATTATAAGTCTTGCTTCATTACATTTGAGTATCCTATTTTCCATTTTTTTTATTGCCTTTCACTTTGGTGGTTGTTTATAGCCCTGCTGGGCGCCCCTGTTTCTTTATTTAAGAGTGCACTGGATTTGTATCTGATCTTATCGGTAGTGTCACCACCTTCCCACCCCTTGCTGGCTGATTTAATATTCACAGTGACATTATCTCCAACTCTCTTGTGAGTGAATTCACATCCAACTTAGAGGAAGATACTGTGTGAGTGATACACAAAACATGGCTAGTCTAAGGGGCAGAAAAGGTTAAATTCTGGATTTATTTTTTTTTCTCATGACTGGTTCCTTACATCTCCCATTCCATTTCCATGTATGTGCGTGTATTTTAAAGTCCCCTAGGTTTTATAGAATTTACTAAACATATACAATTTTCTCCCCTAAACTTTGTTGTTTTTCAGTTTTAGATACTAAAGATAAAAATATTTCTTTTTTTAAAAAAAAAAACATAACTGTTCCCTCCCACATTCACTGAAGAGTTTACAGGGACATGGGCCTGAACCTTTACATCACATGAAGATTCTAAGCACATTATAGAAGTTATTAGAGTGTGTGTACTTCCCATATCTTAGCTAAGTTGTTTTGGTTGGAAGAGAAACTAACTGCTTAAGTATTAAAGGGAACTAATTGGGAGGATGTGAGAGAATCTTTTTTTTTTTTTAAATATATTTTATTGATTTTTTACAGAGAGGAAGGGAGAGAGATAGAGAGTTAGAAACATCGATGAGAGAGAAACATCGATCAGCTGCCTCCTGCACATCTCCCACTGGGGATGTGCCTGCAACCCAGGTACATGCCCTTGACCGGAATCGAACCTGGGACCTTTCAGTCCGCAGGCCAACGCTCTATCCACTGAGCCAAACCGGTTTCGGCAAGAGAATCTTAAAGAATCCAAAGACAGCTGGCCTGTCCAGGGACTAAATGCAGAACCTGGAGAGCCACCAGGCAGTTTTGCAGACATGACCTCTCTACATTGCTAGCTCTGCTTCTCTCTGCATCTTCAGGTCAGTTGTCTCTGGATTTCAGAGTTCATGACACAAAAGCTCACCCCAATGCTCCTGAATTAACTCTATCTCACTCCTATTTCCATATGTGCAAATAACTAGATTGGTCTAGTTTAGATCAAGTTCATCTCTGGTCCAGTCATCTGTGACCAATAGCCCATTGCAGCCCATGGTAAGGATAGATGGAGTAGTTCTCAATAAAAAGGTGTCACATAAGCTTGACACACACTCTTGGAGTTATTTTAGTGTACTGTTTAGGTGCTAATTCATAAATTCCAGAAAGTAATCATTTAATAGACAATAATCAATATCTGGTCTCCTTCAGAAACGTGTATAAGATCGAGACTTCATCAGAAATGTGTGGAGGCTCGAGAGTTCAGTATGATGGTGTTTTCTTAATTGCATCTCACCTTCTCTGTTCATACTTATCCACATAGCCTCTTGGCCTCATTCTTTTACTCATTTATATTCCCTTTCCAGATATAAGGGAAATCATAAATCATTTTCAAAATTTTCTGATTCATTCATTCCTGGATAGAGATAAAAGTAGAAAGAATAGAACTGCCCTAGTGAGATTCCGTTTCATGCTCTTCAAAGTTGATGTGGGTATTATTTCTCCAATGAGCATTCTTAATGTTCTCAATAATACCAGCTGTTGTGATTTTCTTACTAACATGGTCTTTAGTGAATTTAACTTTCTGGCTTGTTACAGCACATCTGTGTGACAATGGAAAATTTTCCATAACCATGAAATTGGGTTTGAATTTTGAAATAATATTTCTGAGGATGATGTATCTATTTGGAATCTGGTGATAGCAAGGTCTATGTCCCCATGTAATATGTTGCTAAAACAATTGTTTATATTCACTAACCTTTTATTTATTGTTATTGTAAAATAAACATAGCACTGTATGGGCTAAAAAAAGTGGAAAACTCTTCCACAGGCTGCTTAAATTTTTTAAAAAGAGGAGATTTTAAGATAAGATTTTTGAAGATAAAGGACATGATATAAATTATGTTATGAAGTTCAAGATAGAAGACTTTCAAAGAGGAAAGGTCCAATGCTATCAAGGAAAGGGACATGGTATTTGAGAAAGTGAACCTATAAGAGTGCTCTTAGAAGAGCTAGTTTTTAATTATTTAAACAGATTTATTTTTGCTATTCACTTTATCTCTGTTTTGGCCATTGCTTTTATTTAATAGCCTTATTTAACACTTTTGAAATGCTAATTATTTACTCATCAATTATTTGGTCACATATGTCTCAAACACACACACACACACACACACACACACACATCTATTCGAGGTATACTTTTGTCACTGGGGATCTGGCTGTCAGTGCTAACTCTGTCTAGCCTGAAACCGTACCCCATCTACTCTTCCCGAGTAGAGGCAAGAAATAGGTTTAACCCTGTTATACTCCTGAGGCAAGCATACAAGTGAAGACCCACAACTCACAGGTCTAAATATTTTATTTAAAATTATAAACTAAACTTAAAAAAGCTTTAAGTTAACATTTTTATTTGTTTAAAATGCATTTTACAGGTAAAGTTTAAAATTTATTTAAACCATTATAATTTTTATAAAATATAAAGCTATTCTAAATTTTAGCTTTCAGTGTCCATCTCATTGACAATGCAGTCAGAATCACACTTCATGCACATCATGTGTAGGCTTATTAGTATACAAATATAAGAGTAATAGAAATTGCTTAATTTTATAATACTTTATTTAGCTGCCATGTGCAACTGTTGTAAATACTGTGTACTACTAGTACATTTGTGGTTTTCTTCAGCCAGAACTCTCCAGTACTGTGAAATTTAATTAAAAGGGAAGCCAGTGTTCAGATGCTTGGCTAATGGGAAAGTACACTTCCTTATGCAACAATCTATTAAATTCATGCTCTCTTGGAAGGGTTTGACAATTCAATTATTTTGCCTTTTTTTCTTAAGCATGTTCACCTCTCAAATCTATGTCCTGGAGCAGAGTCCCTCTCTGAAGTTGGCAATGGCACAATCCTCAAATCTTCATGGTGTTTGGATACAGTCACCTCTTATTTCATAAAGATTTAGGGAAAACCATGTGGAGAAGCATATCCCTAGGTCTGAGTGGTGTTAGTCAAGGGGGATGGGGTATGTATTCAGGCTAGCAGAGTTAGCACTGAGAGCTAGATCCCCAGGGACAAAAGTATACCTTGAATAGATGTGTGTGTGTGTGTGTGTGTGTATTTGAGACATATGTGACCCAGCACAAGGACTATTCTTGCTCAAGTCTAACATTAGTCTGGCAAGAGAGGAAGTAGCAGAATAGTCAGGAGATAAGGGTAGCCTGGACATTTCCCACAAGAACATAAACTCAATAAGGGTTTTAATTTCTCTATGTGTCCCAAGCCTAGAATACTGCCAAACACCTGGTAGCTATCCAAGGAACACTTGTTGAATGAATGACTAGTGCACAAATAGTGAATGATGCTTGATAATTACAAACCCTAACTGAAAGCTCAGGGGTAGCCATATGTCTGGCCATATCTTTTGATGCCATGAGTCTTACTTAACTTTTTAAAGTAATAGTTGTTTCTTTTTAAATATATATTTTATTGATTTTAGAGGGAAGGGGAGAGGGAGAGAGAGAGAGAAACATCAATGATGAGAGAGAATCATTGATTGGCTGCCTTCTGCACGTCCCCTACTAGGGATCGAGCCTGCAACCCAGGCATGTGCCCTTGACTGGAATCGAACCCGGGACCCTTCAGTCCACAGGCTGCCACTCTATCCACTGAGCAAAACCAGCTCAGTTGTTAAATGACTCTCCTCCTAAAAATTATTTTGATCACATTAAGACTACAAAAATGAATATTGTGTGCAACTGAACTCATTTCTTGAGTGTGAAACTTTCTTGCCAGACTTAGATTCTTCCCAGGCATCACATAGCATGGAAACCATAATCCACGCATTACTTTGACTGCGGCTGACATACTTAGTGATGCTGGTAGCGTGCTGCCAGAGCCTCAGAAGGGCCCATCTGAGAGGTGCCACGGAAGTGCTCCGTGCTCTGCATGTGTAAGTGACGAGCTGCTCAGTTGTTTCCCTGCGGGGACAGCTGTATTGTTTTTGTCTGTGTTAATCGGCCTGAATAAAATATTCTTCTGTTTTATTTGATCTGCCTCCCCTAGTGGGATTTCTCCCTGCCTTCTTGTACCACGGTGACAGTTTCCTATTTAGACATTTACTTCTTTCGACAGGGCCTCTTGATCTTCAACGGCAGTGACTGTTTCTCCATCTACTGATGTTCAATCCTAGTGTTCTCTCACTTATGGGACCATTTGCAAAAAATGGATTGAGTTTGGGGAGTCTTGGATGAATGAAATAAACTCCATGCAATAGCAAACAACAACAAAATCAAGCACAGGTCTGATTTAAGCAGCTAAATGAATCTGGATTGATTTTCTTTTTTCAAATGCTCTTAGCCGTGATCATTAGCATGTAGGATTAACTCTAGTTTGACCACACTCCATCTTCACTAGGTGGAAGCTTTAACAAATATACAACCATATTAGAATGACCTTCTGGCTAGACAGTTTTCTCCTAGGAGACCCATTTGGCCGATGTAGGATGATGTTATAAAACATGATTAGGTCTAGGAGGCAAAAGATGTGAATTTTAGCACCAGCTCTGCCACTATATGACCATGTGGCCTTTGTCAAAATATGTAGTTCTTTTGCCCCAAAACATAAACAGGTTGGACTAAGTCCGTCCAAAGTATTCCTGGCGTGATACATATGCTGTACCTTATTTCTCTAGCAGATCTTGACTTCTGCTTTGCATCACCTTATATATTTGAGAAGACTTATGGTCCTTCTTTATTTGAAGTTTGAGGTGACTCACTGAAGAATGAACCTGTACAACAGCTCCTGTGACTTGATCACTGGAACCTGCCTGAGAAATGGGTACAGATGAAATAGCATTGTAAAATCCTCTTTCTTATGCATATTTATGAAACATACTGCACTTTGCACCCACGTAGGTCTCTTCTTGAAAAGACAAAGCCAGAAAGCCCTAAATAAAACTAAAACTGCCTAGTCAGTGAAGCTGTCCTTGAGATGACCCGATTTTGTTACCTTCTTTTTAACAAACCTTTTCCTCTATTGTCCAAGGCCTTCAGGCCACTTTCCCTTGCAGACAGCTGTCCCTACCTCACCACCAAGGCCTAAAGTCCTCAAACTAGGCTGTGTTTTAAGATCCCCCATATATGTTTATTGACAAAAAGTAAGAATGTTCAAAATTCATCCTGCCACTCTATATGGTTTTGGCAGCTCCAGGCACGTGACCAGGCCTAGCCAGTTAGAGCACCCAGACCCTGCCAGACAAAATGATTGTTTTAGGGATAGGTACATGTGTTCCATTTTTCAGCTCTTGGGCAGTGTCTGCCTCTTTCTCTGTTCCTATGTCTCTACTTATATCTAATCGGGTAAGTCAGGGGGTCTGCTCTGTGGATCTGGCCAATCAGAGGTTAGGAACCATAAGTCTCATTTAGGTTCTGAAGTTTAAAAATGGGGTTACCGGTAAATGTATTGCAATAAATATGAGGGTAAAGAAATATTGAATATTTTAGAAGCAATTAAAATTAATATTGGTTTCTTTGGTGGATATCTCTTTCAGTTAGAATTGAAAAAATCAGAGGAGGGAGTTACAGGTTTCAGGCACAAAAATTTAACAATGCCCATCCTCAAAATCCTTGGTTGTTTCCATTACTTATGGAATAAATCCTAAACTTATTTGTATATCATTAAGTATCATCACAACCTGCTTCTCTGGTTATATTTCCAACTCATCCCCCTGTGTGCAAGCTACCTTATAGCTACAGTGGACTACTTTTCATTCCTCATCATGCCAAATACTTTTGTATTTCTAATTGTCTTTCCTATCCCTGGATTTGTTTTTTTTTTTACCATCCTATCTTTTCCCATGCTTCAAAGATGAGATTTAAATGTCACCTTCTTCAGAAGTCTTCCCCAAGCCTTAGCAATAAGAATTAATTATACAGTCAACTAATATCTGACAAGGAGCCAAGAATATTCCATGGGGGAAATTCTCTTCAATAAATGATGGTGGGAATATTGGATAGTCATATGCAAAAAAAATAAAACTGGACTCCTATCTCACAACACAAAATTTAACTTGAAGTAGAAAAAATACTTAAATGTAAGACCTGAAATGCTAAAACTCAGACATGAAAGCATAGGGGGAAATCTTGGCATTGGTCTTGGCAATAACTTTCGATCCCAACTTCTTCAAAGCTTGAGACATATATTTTGCTTTGTATTATATTTAGATACATCTCTCGAACCAAGATGGATATAGGTTTTTGAAGAAAAGAAGTGTATCTAGTTCATATTTTTACTACTTTATTTCAACTTGATAAGTGCTTGCAAAACGAATAAATAAAGAACAATTTCCAGGACCAGACATCAAAATCTTTGATTGTTGACAGGTAAGCTTGGAACTAAAGAAAACGGAGCCATTCGTACAAACATAGTCACTCTTAGGCCTTGCCTCTTTTCTTAAACAACAAAAAAAAGACTAATTTTGATCCCACCTATCTCCTATGTTCTTTCCAACAATACTCTCTAGATATAGTCATCCAAGTTGGCAAGATAAATACTTAAAAAGATCACCGAGGATGGTGGAGTGGGCAAATTCCACCTTCATTCCTGGACTTCCTTGCAGCTTCTGGCTCATTTTACTACTGCATCATCGTTGTATTCCTGTCTTCCAGAACTCCTGCTTTGGCTTCTATAACTTGACTCCTGTGTTCAGCCTGGTCTTCTGACTGATGACTTGGTTCCAGCCATCACTTCCTCACCTGAAATTTTATTCCCTTCAGCTTTCTAACACATGGTCAAGTGTAAGAGAAGTTCTTTCTCCAGGCCCCATAGTGGTCCTAAGGGATCAATTCAGGTTCTGCTTAGCCCTTGTTTGACTCCCACCCCAAAGAGAAAAAGGATCCTTCAGAACCTTAAATCCCACTGTGAGGCCCCAGCCTCATCTCACTGAGAAGTAACATTCTGACATGGTTAGTCACTTGAATTGGATGTTATATACAGGGTAGAGACATTGGTTTCATCATGCTCTGCTGGTGTAAGAATGGTTAACTTGATTAAACGTTATTGGTGTGTTGTCATTATGTAGGACTCCTTAGAAATCATCAGTTTGCCAAGTCATATTGAATCATTCATCTGGAGGACAGCTGAAGGTCTTAATTAAAAACACCTGCATTTAATTGTGCTGCTGTACACTTTCTTCTTAGTGGGCATAGGAAAGGCAGAACCCAGAAAACAGAAAGGACGCCTTTCATGGAGAGAGGAGTTATCCAGAAGCCAAGGTGAGTGTGGGTAGAGTCTGGACACACAGAGAATCAGAACTAGTACTAATTAAGTTGGGTTGTAGTTAAGTATAAAACTCATCGTAATGTGTCATTAAACAAGAAGAATATACTGCAGTTAAAGAGCAAAGCATCATTGGTTATATTTGTATTATAACCATATAAATGTATTATATGGTATATATGGTATGTATATATGGTATATATGTATTATATACCATGTATATATGGTATATATGTATTATAACCATATATTTGTATTATAACCATATAAAGTATGAACAGTGTACCTTTTCTACTTAAAATATTCCTCTTTTGTTTTTTCTATAACTTGGTACTCCTTATCTTGCCTACATCTTAATGTTAATCTGAACATATATGAATTAACTGAAATTAAATTATGTTTTGTTCTTATGCTCCTCAGTGTAAAGTAAATAATGTGTGTCAATTATTTCTATAAGTAGAAAACAGTGAATCTATTAATTGTAATAATTATATGCCATCATATATATCAAAGTATAAATCTGTGTTTCCTTTCTATTTCTCAGTTTTTTATCCACAAGGCATTAAGTTCATATGCTCTGCTATAATATTGCCAAAAAGAAACTATATGGTTTTCTGTATGGCTTCCCATATAGCTGCAATGCCCACTGCCCCTTGCTCAGGGAAGACAAGTTAGGAAGTTCATGTTGATGTGGCTACTGATTAAACCAAAGTTTATCCCATTTACAGGCTGCCAGGTGACCCATGAAATCATGACACTTGGTTGGGGAAGGTCCCCCAGTCTAACAGAAGCAAATAATGTTTCTGTCAGATTTTGGACTAGAGAATATGTAAGGAATGACCCAGTTTGGTAGGAGAGAAGAAGGGCACCATACAGTGGGGCCTTGACTTACGAGTGTCCCGACTAACGAGTTTTTTGAGATACCAGCTGTCTCTCGGCAGATTTTTTGCATTGAGTTGATAGAGTAATTTGAGTTAACGAGCTCCTTAACGAGGTCTCGGGACGAATTAAACTCGTAAGTCAAGGCCCCACTGTAACTCAAAGGTAAATACTCTATGGTCAAAAGAAAGTTGAGATAACTAGAGCGTCCTTGATTCTTCACAACTTTCCTGACAATAAATAATTCTTTCATAGTGGTCTCGAGAAATCCCTATTTCTTGCAGTCAAGAGAATATTCTAGTTCCTTGCTACTCAGTGTGGTTCACAGACCAGTGGCATTGGCATCAAGCACTGGAAGTTTGTTAAAAAATGTAGTGTCTGAGGGTCCACGCCAGAATCAGAATCTGCGTGCACATTAAGTTTTGAGAAGCTTCAGTCCAGTATACCTAGTATAGCAGACTTCTGTTATTCCTCAACATCCATTCTCTCCCTCTTCCACAATAATAGAATCTTCGCTGGTCACATTGGTGAGTTCTTAGCTCCATATTTACTCACCTCCCTTCCAGTTGTGTGAGACTATATTCTGGCCAATGGAATGACCAGAAGCGTGATCAGAACCATTTCCAAGTCTTGCCTTTAAAATGTCTAGGCTCTCCCTCTGTTTGTGAAATGGGATGACGGTGGGAATCACTTTGGACCCATAAGTGGGTGTCACAAGATGAGCATGTCTGAGCCACCTACCAGCATAGAGCTGCTCACTGACTTCTGGACTGTTACCTGAGAAAGAAACATCTTTCTTTTTTCAGTCATTGTAAATGGAATTACCTTTAGCTCAATCACTCATCATGTACACTAACTCCCAGATTAGTATTAACAGAGCTAGATGGGCAAGTGTACAGTCTCTTCAGAATTAAATGTTTAACTCATTAATAGTGCTAGGAACAGCACATAAATCTGTCTGCTTCCTTGCCTACATTGAAATGGGCATGACATAATTAAAAAACAAATCCCTAGTGGGGGTAGAAATATAGCTTGGAAATTAACCATAGAAAAATCATTTTTTTAAATTAGTGAACAAAGATGACCTGATATTATTACTTACCCAGAGGTTGTTCTTTTCTGCAAAAAATGTTGGTATCATCAACAAACCCCCACCCAGCTTAAATCAGTTGAAATTTCAGGCCATCGTATGAGTTTGGTTTTGCAGAATACACATTATAGAAAAAACTTACCTCCTGGATTTATAGAAATTCCCAACATTGCAAATCAGAAGAGAAATAAAACCAAACACTTTCAATTGACAAAGTTCATTTTAAAAAATATGAACTTTTAGTAATGTTAGTTAGTCAGAGATTTCTTAGTAATTCATGGCACTACTGTGTTACAAGGAAATAACCAAATCCATGTGGGATTTGGAGCATTTGGAGACATAGAATTACTGAATTATGTGGAATCAGGATGACAAAATAAAAACTCATACCAAACCAGGCATGGAGACATTTTCTTAGTCATTCTTGGCTGAGAGTTTTATAACGCCTTAGTGTAGAAGTGTAAGAGGTAAGATACCCGAGACAAACTCTAATTATTATTATACATCTGGATTGTACTTTGTGGTGTTTGTATGTTTATGTTTAAGACACTGTGGAGAATAGGCGGACCCTTTAAATAATGCCCCTTACTAAAGGGGCCTAAGCAAGCCCTAGCCCTGTTTGCTTGGGAACATAACTCACTTGTCTCCATTGGAAGTGCCCACCAAAGCTGGAGTCAGAGAATACAAACACAGAAATGATAACTGCAATTTACCCCCTTTCTTGGATCCGTTCTGAGCCCAAATTCTCTGTTGAATACCTCATGAGACAACCCCCACCCCCACCCCCACCCCCCAAAGAGAAAAAAAAAACCCAACCCAAACATCTGGCCCTCATTTCTGTAATCTGTTCTCCACTGTGTTACCTTCCAATTTAAAATTTCTCGTTCTTTTTCATTGTCATGGTTTCTTTATTAGTGCACTGAAGCTGTGCAGGAAAATAACTCATCTTTCCCACTCTAGGTAAGGTAATTTTATTGCCTTTTCTCAGGTTCCCAGCTATGAATATAAGATCTATTAATAGTTAAAACAGATTGAGAGTTATTTTTAATTCTTATTACTCAATACCCTCGTCTAAAATCAGACTCAGACATTTATTATTGCTTTTATCTCTAATTTGAGGGCAATTTTTCCTTGTCTTTGGAGCTGATGGCTATGATACTGCAAGAACATCTAACCCCTATATCATACTTCATAGAGGGTAACATGCTTTTCACATAACTTCCTTTTGGATTCTCACCACTTCCCTGTGGGACAAGTATTGTTATTAACTCTTTTTTACAGATTTGTAAATTGAGCCCTCTGTTAGGGAAGTTACCCAAGAGACAAAGCTAGAAACTCAAACTGAGGTGGTTTTATCTCAATCCCAAGTTCTTTCCCTTAGTTATCCTGTTTAAGAGGATCGTGATTATAACCAACAAGACCAGCATAGTCATAGCAGTCATTGATTATTATGTTCCTTTCTCTGTTCCTAAGGGGGTTAATTATATCACTTTATTTAATCCTTTTAACAGCTGTTATAGTTCTTTATCAATTAGGAAAACTTCCAGCAGCACAAAGCTAAACTAACAGAGATTTAAACAAAGGGGATTTGCTTATATGGAAGTCTAAAAAGAGAGTTCTAGCATTGTTTCAGTAAGTAATTGATGTCAGGACTCTAGATTGCCTCTTGGTCTTCCATTCATGATTGGGAATAATAACCAAAGAGCCTAAAACATTGTGCTGTCACATGATTGCATTCAAATGCGGAACCAGAACAAAACTTTTCTCCTCCTGGGCCTTTCATTATCAAGGAAGAGCTCCAACTGACATTTTTTCATCTCATTGATCAACCAGGCTTGTCCCTAGGCCAGACACTGGACCTACTTTTCTTGAGATCAAGAAAATTTCATTGAGGACCTGCCTGCACAAAGGTGGAATCCAGCCCATGTTCTGTGCAGCCTACATATTAAGCTGTGTGGTCCTTTGTGTGACTCCAGAGGATGTATACTGTTTTGCAGTTCATCTGCCTATTAGATTGCCTTTTCATAAATCATGGGACGGCCCAGTACCAGCTGGGAATGGCGCTAGTATGTTAATGAAGAAGATAGTAGTGACATTTGATATTTGGTAGGCAGGCAATGGAATCAGCCACTGAAAGTCATTAATAACCCAGTTTTAAAGATGAGGAAACCACAGCATAGGGAAATTATTCACCAAGTTACACAACTGCTAACTTACAAAGTAGAACTTGAAAATTAGTTTGTTTGAATCTGAGGCTCAGATTCCCATCACTGACCTAATTGCTTTTCCTAGATGAAGCCTAATATTAACCATGCAAATTGACAGAGGCACACAATCCTACAAGCTCTAATAAATTGATTTCTCAAGGAACTAGCCTCCTGATTAATAAAAAATGGAAAAACTGATCAAACTGCTGAAATGGTTACTTTTATGGGCTTCCGAGATGTCATTAGTTATATACAGGGCAAAGGATACTGAACATTATGCCTATTGGTAAACATTCTTAAGGCTTTGCCTTTTATTGACCCGCAAGGAGAATCATGCTGTCATAAGAATTAGAGATTCTAACTCTAGTTGCTGAATCTATCAACGATTTCCTCTGTGATAATCCATATTCACTTACCCCCATTTTTTCCTCAGGCTAATAATATATGTCAGTTGGAGCTCAGTGTTTTATGAACCAAGGGTGAAATTATTAAATTTTATTGTTTGTGATTCCTTCCTTAAGTTTTATTCCTATAATTGCAAACTTACTGCATTCCCCAACCTCTATTTTGAATTTATTACTAGCCTTCTTACTGCCTTTTTAGATCTCAGAAGTAAACTTCAAATATTTACAAATCTCAATTTCATGTTTTCCCTTTCATAAATCTGTGGGCAAATTTGGTGCTGGAGACAGAGAGTAATAAATCTGGATATTTATGTATTGTGCCAGCAGGCGCTGCGCAAGCTTTACCGCGTAGCTTGGTCAATGAGCTTCAGTCTTGACCTGTAACACTGGTTCTAGTCTAATCCTGAGGCTCATATTAACAGAATCATTATAAAACATCTGGCGACTTGTATACACAAAAACCATTCCCAGATTCCTTCAGTTATAATTTGTAATCAGACAAGTTTAGGAGGCACATATGTTCTCCATGCTGACAGTAGAAAGGGAATCGATGGTGTTTCCGCCATTTATTATACTTATCTTTTAAAATAGGGATATAGTGATGACCACTCTAATTTTAAGATTATGATAAAACTTGCAAGCATTATGAAAATCTATTATTTATAAGATCTCTTATTCTAAGCATATTTAATGTGCTTAAAATGAAATGTAAAAGTTCTAGAAGAAAACACAGCAGAATTAACAAACAATTTTATAGTGGGGAAAGCTTTACTAAGCATGACACAGAACCCAATAAAAGGCTGCTAAAATTAACCATATAAAAATTTTATGTTTATGTGACAATAACACCCAAGACAAAATCAAAGATGAATGATACACTGAATAAAAATATATGCATCCATATAGCAAAAGGCTATTTTTTCAATATGCAAAAATGATCTTATCAGTCAATATGAAAAAGATGAATAACAATTGTAAAAGCAGATAAAGAACATAAATAGAAAATTTACAGAAAAATACAAATGGTGAAAGAAAAAAAGCAAAAAACAGGTTTAACATTTATAATTCAAGAAATAAGAATGAAAACAATGAGACTGTTTTTCAACATCATACTGGCAAAAATTAAAATGTGGTAACACCCAGTGTTGTCAAGGGTATGATCAATAGGCACTTTCAAGCACTGTTGATGGGAAGATAAATTAGTGAAGCCATTAAAGGGCAATTTGGTAGAATCTCTCAAAATGTAGTAACTACTAGTATCCTTTGGCTGGCAACTCCACTTCAAAAAGCCCATTTTTCTTGCCCCATATACAAATGTGTGTGTGTGAATACTCATGCTCATTTCAGCATTGTTGGTATTTTCAAAAAAGCTGCAAATACCTTTCCTTTTCATCAATGAGGCAATTGGTTAAATAAATGATGGAACATCCTATAGTGGAAAGTAGGAAATTTATGTAATCCTACTTTTTAAAAAGACTGTTATTTCTATATATCCAAGAGGCAATTCTTTTCAATTATTAATTGCATATCTGTAATTTGGGTCCTTGAGTAAAAAAATTCTGAAGTAAAGTAAAAGCCATGATAACATTCACTAAGTAACTGACCACTGAAATATCTTCCCATGCTATCTCTGCCCCTCAGATAATGAAAATAGCTCAAATCATATGGATTCCAAATGTTGACTGGTTAGTCTTAGACTAACAATTAAAGAGGACACAAACAATATCAAGGATAAGACAGGCACTTCAAATGAAAATTATTTGAATGTCAAAGGATTTTTAACTGAGATCTCCCAGAAAACTGATAAAGCTTGGAAATAGTTTTGTACAAACAACTGTCCTTAAGATAATGCTGTGAATTTAAATGTGAGTGGAAACTTATTATATTGCACTATCATATACTTTGGAGGGGTGAAGGACCTAACCTTTCACTCCCAACAATGTTTGATTTCTTTTCTCCAAGAAATATCACAATGTTGCAATTATAATCTAAATTTTGTTTAAAATGAGAAATATATTTTCATGATTTTTAGGTTTTTTTAAAAAGATTTAAGTCCCAGGAAAGTCTTCTCACTATTAATCATTGCATTGTGGCATCAGTTTTAAGAGGTCTTTTTCCAACTCTAGCTATGCTAATACTACCTCCTATATATTGTTAAGTTAATAGAGTAGATTGCCAAAGTGTTCCCTCCTGTTTGAATAAAAATTTAAAATTGCATACATATACATAGGGGTGGGCAGAAATAGATTTACAGTTGTAATACAAATAAATAATCCTATATAATAAAAGGCTAAGATGCAAATCAACCAAATGGGGGAACGACCGGTCCCTATGATGCACACTGACCACCAGGGGGCAGATGCTCAATGCAGGAGCTGCCCAATGATGGTCAGTGCACTCCCACAGGGGGAGTTCTGCTCAGCCACGAGCACAGTGATGGTGGCCTCTCCTGCCTCCTCGGCTGCACTAAGGATGTCTGACTGTGGCTTAGGCCTGCTCCCTGAGCCTAAGCTGGCAGTCAGACATCCCCCAAGGGGTCCTGGACTGCAAGAGGGCACAGGCTCAGTTGAGGGACCCCCGCCCCCCCCCCCCCCAGTGCACGAATGTGCATCAGCCTCTAGTATAATAAATGACAATATAAAAATAAACTGTTTTGTGTATTCAAAACTGTAAATCTACTTTTGCTCACCCCCTGTGTATATGCCTGTCTATACTAAGAACATTCCTGGTAAGATACATAAGAAACTAGTGATAGTAAGTACCTCTGGGGCAAGAAAGATGTGGAATTGAAGGACAGAGAAAGAGACATTTACATTTTACTATTACACGTTGGTACAATTTTAAAAGTCTTTTAGTGTGAGCACACATTAACTTTATAATATTTAAAATCTAAACAAAAATTAATTAAAAACAATCAAAATGAAAGAACAATTTATCAACAGTTTTCAATCATGGTTGAAGATATTGTTATTGAGTAAGAATTCATGCAGGGTGAATAAGAAAGCAAATATTTTATAAAAACAATTCTGTAGTTTTTAAAAAAATATGTTTTTATTTCAGAGAGGTAGGGTGAGGGAGAGAGAGATAGAAATATCAGTGATGAGAGAATCATTGATTGACTGCCTCCTTTATGCTCCCTACTGGGAATCTAGCCCAAAACCCATACATGTGCCCTGATTGGGAATTGAACCATGACCTCCTGGTTCATGGGTAGAGTTTCAATCACTGAACCACACTGGCCAGGCACTATTCTGTAGTTTTGATAAAAATTCCCCTAATTATGTGGATGGGGCCAACCATCTGTACTAAAGTGTTCCATAATCACAGCTCAATTTACAAGAGAATCTATACCCCTATAATTTTTTCTATAGTCTTTTATTTCCTGCATCTCATAAATCAGCTATCTAAAACTTCGCAGAGTGAAAGCGCCTGATGTAAAGTAGGGTTTTAATTCATTTTATCTACTTCTAGTCCCTTCTCTCCTCTTCCAATTTCCCCTCAAGGGAGGAGTGGGGAGAAAGGGTAAACTGGTATTCACTGAAATTACTCAATAGATATTTCTTGAGCATCTACTGTGCTGTAGATACCAGGGATACAAAGATAAAACAGTTATTATGCATAACCTCAAAGAAATCATTTCAGCATAATGGTTCATTTGTTAAATCAAGAATAATAAGACCTGTAGAAATGAAAAGTTCTCCTCATAGAGTATGCAAATATTAATCCTGCACTGACCACTATTCTCCTTTGTACCTGTGAAAATTATTACCTTAATAGTCTCAGCTTTTATGTTTTTCATTATACAGATAGCCAAACACTCAGGTAAATGCAATAATCTATATCCATTCAGGATTAATAAGTATCATTCAATTTTCAAGGTTTCTTTTTTTCCTTCCCAGTAATACCATATTAAATTTGCAGTGATCTATAAAGACAGTGTTTTAAAAGTTTATTTTTAGGACTTTGAATGGTTTTGCGTGAACAAATGATGAAGGGTGTTTTTAAGGGAGATGAGCTAAAATCAAATGCTATCCATTTGAAAAAAAAACACACACTTTCATTCGTAATTTACCACGGGTTGTTCATTAAATGGCGAGCCGCTGTGGATCTGCACAGTTCAGAAAAGTGAGTATCAGTGAAATGTAGCATGCACAAGCGCTGCATGGCCCCTACATTGTAATTACTATCATTTCAATTATTTACGCAGTAAACTGTATACTATAACAATAACATTAACAGATAAATACAGACCTCAGCTCCCTGCCGTGCTGCTTCCTCCTCCAGATCATATTTACAATTAACCAGAAGTTGGGATTCCAAGGTCTTGTTGAGAAATATTACACTTGCTTTTGAATTGTACCAGCTCCTTCTGAGGCTCCCCACTGTACGGTTCATCTGATGAAACATTTATTCGAACAAACAAAATACATATGTACAAATAAATACAAATGTCAGGGGCTGACACACAAATGCAAACACATGTCTTTCCCCATACCCACCATTTGACAGCATGACAGGCAAAAGAGCCTTTTGAGTGGAAACTCCGCATAAAGCCCGGGAATGGATGGCCAGACGAACGTGCTGTAATCAATTTAATGTCTTTAGTAAATACAATTTTCTTGAAAAGTGTGATTCTTTGATGACTCACAGTGGCAGGCTAGGTAACAAAGGAATGGATGCCTGGAGTGGCAGGATAGCAACTGCAAACTGAGCCCGGCCACCCGATTGTGGAAGAATGCAGGGCAAGTGTCTGGCTCTCGCTGCACCAGGATGCCCGGAAACCAATCATCGCCCAACCACTTTGTCGGGCCATTACTGGAGCCTTGAACTCTATCTTTGTCCAAATGAAAGTACAAAGAAAATAATTTTTCATCTGAAGAATCACCTTAAGATCCCCAAATGGAAAGCAAGGGGAGCCGTAAACCTCTTAAACTCCAGTTTGGCAGCTCTAACTCGGGGCATTAAGATAAGAAGGTTATTTATGGCAGAAGAAGGGAGAGACGAATTCTAAAGTGAGAAGGGGAAGGACAAAGAGAGGATGGGAGGCCAGCTTGCATCATCCCCTGTGCCATGCACACGTGAAAGGAAACAATTTTAATCAGGAATCAGGTGCCACAAATACTCAGAGGCAAAACCTGCACTTCTAACTCAGTCACCCAGATCACTCAGGCAGAGTGTACATTTCCTTCCCCAAACAAGGGATGATTGCCTTGGAATTCCCCTTCGATTTGTCTGCAAGAACGTGGCTGCAGGGCGTTTCTCTAGGAATAGCTGAAGGCTACCCCTCTGCTCACCCTGCCCTGGGCCCCTCATCACCAGCCAGTGTCCCCTCTACAAAGTGAGACCATGGTGCTCTCTGTGGGCTTCGGATGGTAAGGGTTTGACTTTCTGCCTGCCTGCCTGGAATTTGAGATTCACTTTGCAGACCAATTCCGCCCCCCTACCCCCACCCTCTATTTTATTTTGTTTCCCTCGGATTTGAAGCAGAGAGTAAGTAACGAGAAAGTTCTTTTTTCTTTTAGGGCACTGTTCTTCCTGGATCCCACAGGAAGGGGGTGGCAGGTGAGCCTTGGCGGGATTACTTGGAGTTTCCAGGGCTCCCGCTGGAATGGATGCCCTCACTGGCACAGGAGGGAGCCTGGTGGACTCTTGGTGCCTGTGCCCCAGTCTGGTGTCGGCAATTCTCGGCCAGGCCAGCCCTTTCTGCTGAACAGAGATTTTTAGGCCCCAAGTGGGGGAACCTGGGCTGCTTCGGAGGCAAATGATGGCCGTGATCATTTTCGAGGGTATCAGTTTCACCTGGGAAGGGACTTAGGCGGCACCACAGCACCCCATGAATATTTATGAGGGAGCCGTGAAGCCCTTCCCTGTGTGGGGGAGAAAGGCTCACTGGAAGCTGCACCTCTGTAACTGAGTCACCCCAGTCACCTCGGTAACTGGGAGGAAGGCAGGGCAGGGGTGGACAGGGAGGGGCACAGGGAGGGGAGGCAGCGTGTCCCAGCCAGCCTGGCTCTCCCAGGAGGCGGGCAGTGACACCCACTCCCTGAGACTCCGCCTTGTCGGAAGTTGGAGCCAGAAGAGGGTCCTCTGTCACCCAGTGTGGGGGTTGGGGCAGGTGGGTGGGGCATTGAAGAGCGCACTCACAGACCCTTGGCTCTTTATGCTGCCCCGCTTCAAACGTACTTAGCTTATTCTATATCTTTTCTTGTAACCCAGGGCCTTTTAAAAACCTAGAGGTGGGACCCTGGCCGCCATCACCCTAGGATCCCCGCATGGTGAGAGCAACGTCTCCTCCCGTACATGGCCAGGAAGGAGTTGTGCTGAAACCCAGGTAGGACGTGGCTTTCTGGACTCACTGCACATCCACGTGGAACCTGATTCCTCTCGTTCCTCCAGAGCAGGGGGTGGTCGGAAAACTGTGGGGCTGAGGAGCTGGAACTCCTGGGTCCTAATACAGCTGCCTGGGACCTTGGGACCACTCCCTTCTCCAACCCAGTGGTTCCCCCAACTTTTTTTAAAAGAAAAGTATGGAATCCTTCTTCCAAAGGAAATTGTATAAGGAACTTTAATATATAAAACAGATCAAAGCCGAGCTGCCCCAGTGGAAGGGGTTGGGGAACACGGAGCCCCGAGCCCTCTCTCTCCTTAGGGGTGAGGGAGGTAGCCTGTAGGTGCATTTGGGAGATCCAGGGGCTCTTCGGAACAATTTAAAAGCGATTGAACGAACGGGATAATCTCTAAGATAACTTTCAACTTTCCCAATCTCATGATTTATAATGCCTCCCTTCTGAAGTGCTTGTATCGGCACCTGGCATAGTTGGGGGTCGAAGGAGAATGAGGAGGAGGGAGGGAGAAAGCCACCTTTGTAAGCTTGGTCTCCCAGGGCAGGAGTCCCAGGCTGGAAGGAGGCCTCCGTGTCTCAGCAGAGCTCAGCGTGGTGTGTCACTGTTTGTTCTGGACTCTGCGTCTGTGTGCAGCCACAGTAAATGAATGTGCTTCATTTCCTCAGCCACAGGACTGCATCTCCCATATCCCCTCCCCTGGGGAGCAACCAGAGGAGTGAGTGGGGTGTCATGGTGTTGCCAGGGACAGGCTGACAGTAGGACCAAATTAGGAAAAGGACTGGCTGAGGATTCCTGGCCAAACTGCATCACCGACGCTCAGCCAGCAGAATCCGTGGACGTGTGTGTAATCCTGTGTAGACTAAGATGATATGTGCTCCGCCAGCAATGCAGGAAGAAGGATAATCAGGCGGGACATGGTTCTGTAATAAGTGTAAAACTAAACATCATCAGCAGGCTGCAATACAAAACCAGGGGCTGGAAGTGGTTAGACTTGTGATTACAGAAAGGGCATCAGTATAGGATGTCATTTCTCAGAGAGATCCAAGAAAACGTCTAGCGTTCATTTGTATAAACAAAGCCATAGCGCACACACTGGAGTTATTTCTGTTTCAAACATATAGTCACACCACCTTTATTTAGAACATGGGCGAGGGGGTTGGAATGGTATATAAATCTGGGACATGACTCAGTATTGTATGTTACTCCTCAAAAGAGCGAAATGCCGGGCCCGTTCTAAACAAATGCAGGGCTATCCAGCTCCAGAGCATTGTTAATCTTTTCATTAAGAGGCACAGTCATTATGTTCCAAATCCTCCTTCCAAAGATCAGATCCAGATTTTCCAGCAAACGAAACAATGGAGTCATTTCTACAAAACCCAGAAGAGAGACAGACACTAGACAAATATTGGAGACCAGATCATTACAGTCATGGAGGCCAACAGATTTGAGTGGGGACACACACACACACACACACACACACACACACACAGGCATATAGAATGCACTCTCTACAAAGGAAAATATTAGAAGCAAAGGGATATACTAGTCTACGAATAAAGGAAAACATGAATAGCCAACCACTCCTGCTGCGGCTGCTGTGACACAGTAGAGCTTTGTGCGTGTGTGTGAGTGTGTGTGTTTCCTTCCCGTTACTGGCATCGTTTGAAGAACCACAGTTGTGGCTTGTGACTGTGCCTCAGCATGCCAGTCTAGGGTGTTGCTGTTTAGAGTAGTGAGCCTATTGGGAACAAAAGGTATTTGATCTCTCCTCTCCTGAAGCCCAGGCTACCTCAATGTAACTTGGGCTTGGCCTTGTGATGAGAAACATGCTGAACACTTGGAAACCTCAGCAGAGCTTCCAGTACATGGGTGCCAGCTCATTGTTGGCGACCACACGTCCCCTCCAGTAAAAATCTTACAGACAAGAATGAGCCTACATTTCCAGATGCATGTTCCCTTTGGATGAGTTTCCTGAGGGTGTAAGGTGGGAGGAAGAATATGAAAGGGAGGCCTGTGATAGAAAAACGCATGGCTTGCTCTTTTTCTGCATTTCCTTGCTGAGTGTGTGAACCCATGAACAGTGGGAAGAGATGTGTCTACTCACAGAGACGTGTGAGGTGGCCAGAATAAAGGGACAGCATGGTGCCACTGTATACTCTTTGGCACCAGCAAATACATTTTGACGAAGTTCTAGGCACTGGGTATAAAAATCCCCTGGCTCTTTTGAATTGTGTTGGGGCCTTTTGCACATGTGCTGATGAAAACTGTTTCGTACCAAAACCCCTCAGCAGGGCCTACGCCTTTGGGCCGCAGTCTATGAGTGGAAGGAATGTGGAATTAAAGGGGGAAATTCACTTCACTGGTGACATCTGAGAGAACAGAATGGAACATGAATACAGTGTTTCATCGATCTAGCACCCATCTCAAGAGAACAAGGGGACTTTGTAGACTATTCACCATCAATCACTATGTCATGTATCATACTTTCCTCAGGATACATGGGCTTCCGGTGATAAAAGTAGGGAAAGGGGAGTTGTCCTAGGTTCAAATGGTAAGTGGTATAGTAGCGTTATAATCCTCAACTTACACGTGAAGCCCTGGCCTATAACTGTGGGGAATCAGATATGGGATCAAGTGGAGGAAATTGGTGGACCCGTTTGCTATCTGAGAATCATAGCCAGTGGTGGCCCTAAGTCCCCATAAGCATCATCAAATCGGCATTCTATCCAAGGAAAGACACAGTGCTTCCTCTCCAGATGCAGCTTCAAAATAACTTCCCCAAACACCTTTCTCTCCAACCAGCTTTCTGCTCCTTTCTGTATAGTCTGGCACCAAAACAGATCTTGCTCTTATTGGGCAGAAATGATGCTTTCTCATCAAGCTGAGGTGGGAAAGAGATGGATTTTTGTTGTTATTACTGTACAAGTGAGGGTCATGACAGGAGACAGAAGAATACTCAATTTGGGTGATGTGAGGAAAATTTAACAAAGGAGCTGCCTACAAAAGTGTCTGCAGGTTGTAAGGAAACTTCAAGAAATGGTGCAGAATCCCAGGGCTGCTAGCAACTGGGTGAATTCCTCTGATCAGGTGAGGGGAAGGAGTCGTTGCTGGAACTAGAAGGGAAACAATGGTGTGAAAACAGTCGCCTGACAGATACGCAGAGCTTCAGAGTGGACACAGGGGCCCCTGGGTGATTCCAAGTGAGTCCCAGGGAAAGGAAGTGGAGAGAATGAATACATGGACCTCACTCTCCTCCCTCCTTCTCACTTCCTGCTGATACTCCTCATTGGCGGAACCCAATGGGAAGCAAGTGGTGAGCCTAGACCAATGATGCGGTCCTTATAGGTCTCCCTGCCTATACCTAGGGCAGGTTAGAGCAGATGGAGAGTACATCAGCTGGGCAAATGTGTGCTATCCAGCATGGTTGGGTCTGAATTCAAATCCATGTCTATCAATTAGCTGTTCACCTTGGACAGGTTATTTGTTTTCTCTTAGCCCTCCCTCTGAGGTGATAGTCACGTACATATCATTTCTGCTCCACAGCCCCAGTACCCATTCTAACGCCAAAAAGGGGGGGGGATTGCTAATGTTGTGATTTTTTCATAAACTGGAAGTTTTCACACAACATTTATGTGTACCTTACTTACCAAAATGGTTTAACTCAATAATATGAATTTATATTTCATTTTAATTCTTAATTATTTCATATTTGTTACTATGACTAAAAATTTTAGCAGCTTTATTAAAATAGAATTGACATGTAACAAACTACACATAAAGTATACAATTTAAGTTTTAACATATGCAGACACCCATGACACCATCACCACATGAAGTTAATGAATATCCATAAATGTTTCCTCATGTCATTGTAATTCCTCCCTCTACCCCTTCCCTATTCCCTCTTTACCACCCATTGATAAGCTTTCTATCACTATATTAGATTGCATTTATAAGATTTTTATATAAACAGAGTTATATATACTCTTTCAAAAATTTGGTTTTTTCACTCAGCATAATTTGTGAATTATGCATGTTGTAGCCTGTATACATATTTTATTCCTTTATAATGCTGAGTAGTATTCCATTCTATGAATATACCACAGTTTCTGAATCCACTTATCCATCCATTCAGACTTCAATGAACAGCTTTTTACAGAGACCCAATTTTCCACTTCTTCGTATGTTTTGAAGTGCTGCTCAGAAAGTGTGTGTGCCATCGATTGGAACAAGTGGTAATTTGAAGGAGCAAGGTCTGGTGAATACAGCAGGTGGGTTAATACTTCCCAGGCAAGATCTTTTAACGTGTCTTTAACTGGTTTTGAAGTATGTGATGGTGCATTATCATGAAGCAAAATTACTTTGCTGTGTCTTCTGGAACATTCTGATCGTTTCATGATCAAAGCGTGGTTCAAATTGATTATTTGTTGTTGGTATCGATCAATATTAACGGTTTCACCTGGTTTTAGAAGCTCATAATACACCACACCTTCCTGATCCCACCAAACGCAGAGCAGTGTCTTCTTTCGGAAGCGATTTGGCCTTGCAGTCCATGTTGATGGTTGACCTGGATCAACCCATGATTTTGTGCATCTGGGATTATCCAAATAAATACACTTTTCATCGCCAGTCACAATTCAATGCAAAAAAGACTTTTTTTCGTGCCGTTAAAAAAACATTTTACTGATGACTTTTTGGTTTTCCATTTGTCTTTCGTTCAGTTGATGTGGCACCCATTTTCCTTCCTTTAAAATCTTTCCCATTGCTTGTAAACGATTGGAAATTGTTTGCTGAGCAACACTTAATCTTTCTTTCTGCAAGTTATTTTTGAGTTTGACATGCATCTTCATCCAATAATGCTTGTAATTGTTGGTCTTCAAACTTTTTCAGTTGACTTAGACCAGTGGTTCTCAACCTTCCTAATGCTGCGCCCCTTTAATATAGTTCCTCATGTTGCAGTGGCCCCCAATTTCATTGTTACAAATTGAACATAATTAAAGCATAGTGATTAATCACAAAAACAATATGTAATTATATATGTGTTTTCCGATGGTCTTAGGCTACTCCTGTCCAAAGGGGTCGTGACCCACAGCTTGAGAACCTCTGACGTAGACGTTCTTTGTCTTTCACATAAAAATCATCACTTTTAAAGGATTTAAACCAGCGTTCACAAGTATCTTAAGTTGAGCATGTTTCCAGTGGCAGTATGTTAGAATTCCAGTTCTTCTACAATGGTGATTTATCAAAAAATTAAACATAGAATTACCATATGATCCAGCAATTCCATTCCTGGGTAAATACCCCAAACAATTGAAAGCACGAACTCAAAAAGTTATATGCACACCCATGTTCATAGCATAATTATTTGCAATAGCCAACAGGTGGAATCAACCCAAGTGTCTTTGATGATCAAATGGATAAAGAAAATGTGGTGTGAAAATAATGGAATATTTTTCAGCCTTAAAAAAGAAGGAAAATCTGACACATGCTACAATATGGATAAATATTGAGCACATTATACTAAGTGAAATAAGCCAGTTACAAAAACACAAATACTGCATTATTCCACTTACCTGAGGTACCTGGAGTAGTCAAATTCTTAGATATGGAAAGTAGAATGGTATTAGCCAGACTCTGGGGGGTAGGAGGAATGAGTTGAGGGATATAGAGTTTCAGTTCTGGAGATGGATGGTGGTGATGGTTGCACAACAATGTGAATGTACTAACACTACTGAACTCTACACTTAAAAATGGTTAGGATGATAAATTTTATATTACATATAGTATTATATCACAAAATATAAACAAATAACGAAGGCAACACAAAACAGAGAATTTTAAAATTGCAGAAAATGGGTAGACATGAGTATAGGAGGAAAACAAAGTGTCACTGGAGCCAAGGACTTGATCACTGATATCAACTGACGGAATTTGGGTTGACACTTCAGGTTGCTGAACATAGTGTACATACCCAGGAGGGTTAAGGCTGTACCAAGTAAATTAAGAAAAAACAACAGCCCTAACCAATTTGGCTCAGTGGATAGAGTGGACTCAAGGGTCCCAGGTTCGATTCTGGTCAAGGGCATGTACCTTGGTTGCGGGCACATCCCCAGTAGGGAGTGTGCAGGAGGCAGCTGATTGATGTTTCTTTATCATCAATGTTTCTAACTCTCTATCCCTTTCCCTTCCTCTCTGTAAAAAATCAATATAATATATTTAAAAAACAATGATAACAACAATAAAGTATCAATCAAGACTTTATGGGGTATTCTTAAAAAATAACTCAAAATAATAATGTCCAAATGTCAATAAAGAACTAACAGAGTTAACACACACACACGCACACGCACACACACACACACACACACACACACACACACCAAAAACTCTGAACACTACAACTTTGACTACTGCTCCTACCTAGGTCTGTTTTACTGGTGCCTGATCTTCCACTGATCCCTCTGTATGTGGTCTGTGCAAATTCTACTCAGTTTCCTCTTCTCACTCTACTATATGTTAGTGACAAAGACCTTGTCCCCACCATACTACCCCCCATACTTTCTATTCCTGGCAGTTCCCCAAGTATGACAAATTTAGGCACAGTGGAAAAGGTCACCAAAAATCTACTAATAGCTTACATACAACAAAAGAATTAATAGCAGAAACCTTGTTCATAGATGAGAGCTATATGAAAGAGTAACATTTGGACACTGAAAAATCAGGCATGCATTCATGAACACAAAATTCACGAAATTCCCAGGAGGATAAAGTGAAAATCAGAAGAGCAAAGTACGAATGGAGAAAGTATGATATTAACTTGACTTCATTCTTGGAGCACCTGATATTCAATATCATTCTTCTGAAGTGTTTCATTTGGTTCATCAGTTTGATTCATAATACCAGCCCTAGAAGAATAAAAATTCTCAATGGTCAGATTTGGAAGATGGGGTAGGGAGAATGTGGTCAAATAAAGGTACATGAGGTATTTCTTTGCTTGGCACCTAATGTGTTCTCATTTCACAGTTGTTCAATTTTTTCCTCCCACCGTGCCTTACCCCAGATTTACCTGGTTTACCCCCAGGGTGTGACTAAATTAGAGCACTCTTTTTTGGGTGTGGTTTTCTTTCTCTGAATGAACTTCAAATGGAGCAGGAGATCTGAGTCTAGAGCTGAATCTTTCTGTAACCATGACACCTTGAGACAAAGAGACTTACTACCACTTAAAAAAAGCAGCTACAACATTTGGAAGAGTAAGAATTAGCAGTTAATGTTATTTATAGAGTAGTTAACAAATGGATTGATGATCATATTTTGGGAATCCTGGCTGAGTGTTTAGGATACTGTAATTTAGAAGACATTACAAATAATTGGAGCTTTTAAATCATTCAGGCCTGGCCCCAAATAAAATTGGTAGGCAGCTCGCTATCATCAATTAAGCTACAATTAAATGCTTGGCATTGTACATCTCATATCAGTTAGTCCTACAAATTTCTGTGAGGTGGATTCTGTTATTCTATTTTTGTAGAAAACTAAGTCTCAAGAAAGTAGTGAGCCCAATTAGTGGCAGACGGTAATTTTAACAAGAATCTCTGTGTCTGGTGTTTTTCTGCTTCACCATGATTCTTCCTCTTCCATATGTCTGTCTGGGTCCTGTGAATTGTGAATTTGTATCTTTTATCTAAAGCTCACATGGTAATTGTGATACTTAGTGGTGTTTGAGAAAGGGAGAGGGTTTTAACGTGTTAATCCTGCCAGCAATACAGTACAATATTTATATTTCAAAGGCAAACACTGGGAATTGGCAATGCTTAACATAAAGGAATTTATAATGATTAGTGAGTTTCACTCACTGGAGCGATATTCCTGGGGGACATGTCCTACAGATCTTACAGGCAGTTCTGAGATTATACTAGAGTCAGATTTCTCTACACTATGGCTTCTCAAATTCTATTTCTCAATTCACTATCAACTTTCTACACTTCAAATAAATACTGCTTCAAAATGAAATATTTCACTGCCTAAAAATTCCCTTCAGTTTTTACCTTATGAAAAGCATTAAAATTGTGGGGGATTTAAAAAAACCAACAACTACATTTCTGAATGGGCATAGTTTAAATTTTCTGGTAGGAAGCTCTCCTGGTATTTATCCTTCAGACCGTTCAAAAAGTTCAGCAGTTTGTCTAGGAATGTCTTCTAACAAATGTGTAAATTGGAGCCTAGTCTACCTTGGCTGTTGGAATTTTCCGTCTTTTCTTCAATTGAAGAAAATAATCTTTTACTGTTGTTTTAGATTATTTTCTCCCTCCCATTTTCTTATTTTGCTCTTCCTGGAGCATCCTTTAGATCAGTGGTTCTCAACCTTGGCTGCACATTAGAATCACCTGGGAATCTTATTAAACTCCTGATTTCTGGGCCTCATCCTCCAGAAATTCTGTTTCTTTGTTATTGGGTGGGGCCACAACAGCAGCAGCAGGCAAGCAAGCTACCAAGGACAGGGGTGCAAGAGTGAGCACCTCCTGCCAACCCAGAACCTCTTGGGTGGGGCCACAACATTAGTAACAAAGAAACAGAATTTCTGGAGGATGAGGCCCAGAAATCAGGATTTTAAAAAGATTCCCAGGTGATTCTAATGTGCAGCCAAGGTTGAGAACCACTGTTTCAGATAGATACAGAATCTCTGGCTCTGTTGTACTATCTTTTCTTTTTGGCCAAATGTCATTGAGCTAAAGCATTCTATTAGCTTAAGGTATAAAACGTAATGATTTGACGTACATATATATTGCAAAATGATTATCACAATAAGTTTAGTTAAAACTTATCACCTCACATAACTACAATTTTTTTTTCTTGTGATGAAAACTTTTAAGATCTCCTCTCAGCAATTTTCAAATATAAAATGCAGGGTTTTAAAATGTCAAATCCAAAAAACTCATTGCCAAGACCAATGTCAAGGTGTTAACACCCTATGTTTTCTTCTAGGAATTTTATGTTCCTGCCTTTAATCACTTGTGAGTTGATTTTTGTATATGGTATAAGATAAGGGTATAGTTCCTTTTTTTGCATATGGCTGTCCAGCTGTCTCAATACCATTTATTAAAGAAACTGTCCTTTCCCCATGTATATTGATGGCTCCTTTATTGTAAATTAATTAATCATTATGTATGGGTTTATTTCTGGGCTTTCTGTTTTGTTCACTGATTTATGTGTCTGTTTTATATCAATACCATACTGTTTTATACTATATTTGAAATCAGAAAGTATGATGCCTGTAGATTAGTTCTTCTCTTTCAAGATTAATTTAGCTATTTGGGATCTTTTGTTTTTCCATACAAATTTTAGGATTGTTTGTTAAATTTCTGAGAAAAATGCCATAGGGATTTTGATGGGGATTGCACTGAATTTGGAGATCATTTTGGGTAACAGGGACATTTTGGCAATATTAATTCTTCCAATCCATGAGCATAGAATATTTTCCATTTATTTTTGTCTTCTTCTATTTCTTTCATCAGTATTTTACAGTTTTCAGTGTAAAAATCTTTCACTTCCTTGCTTAAATTTATTCCTACATATTTTATTCTTTTTGATGCATTTGTAAATGGGATTGTTCTCTTTATTTCATTTTCAAATAGTTCATTGTTAATGTACAGAAATGCAAGTGATTGATTTTGTATCCTGAAACTTTACTGAATTTATTAGTTCTAATAGTGTTTCAATGGAGTGTTTGGGGTTTTCTGTATATAATATGGTGTCCCTTATAAGTGGAGACTATTTTACTTTGTCCTTTCTTATTTGGATGACTTTTATTTATTTTTCTTTCCTAATTACTCTGGCTAGAACTTTTAGTACTGTGCTGAATAAAAATGGCAAGAGTGGGCATCCTTGTCTTGTTCTTGATCTTAGAGGAAATGATTTAAGCTTTTCACTGTTGTGAATGGTGTTAGCAGAAGGCTTGTCATATACGGCCTTTCTTATGTTGAGCTACCTTCCCTCTATAGCAGCGGTTCTCAACCTGTGGGTCATGACCCCTTTTGGCAGTCCAATGACCCTTTCACAGGGGTCGCCTAAGACCATCCTGCATATCTGATATTTACATTACGATTCATAACAGTAGCAACATCACAGTGATGAAATAGCAACAAAAATAATTTTATGGTTGGGTCACAACATGAGGAACTGTATTTAAAGGGCCAGAAGGTTGAGAACCACTGCTCTATAGCCACTTGAGAGTTTTTAACATGAATGGATGTTGAATGATGTCAATAGTTGCTTTTTCTGAACTGTTGAGATGATTATATTACTTTTGTCTTTCATTTTGTTGATGAGGCATATCATATTGATTGATTTGTGAATGTGGAGCCATCCTTGGCATTCTTGGAGTAAATCCCACTTGCTCATGGTACATGTATTGTTAAGTTTGGCTTACTAATATTTTGTTGAGAATTTCTGCATCTGTGTTCATCAAGAATATGGGCTTGTAGTTTTTTTATAGTGTGCTCTTCTGGGTTTGGTATCAGATTACTGCTGCCTTCCAAAATTGTGTTTGCAACTGTTTCCTCCTCTTCTACTTTTTAGAAGAGTTGAGAAAGATTGGTATTAACTTTTCTTTGAATGTTTGATAGAATTTACCAGTGAAATCATCAGATCCTGGACTTTTGTTCATTAGAAGATTCTGGTTATTGGTTCGATATATTCACTAGTAATTTGTCTGCATATACTTTATATTTCTTCATGATTCCGTCTTGGTAGGTTGCATGTGTCTAGGAATTTGTCCATTTCTTCCATATGCCCAATTTTTTTGGCATATAATTATTAATAGTAGTTTCCTATGACCCTTTGCATTTCTGTGGTATCAGTTGTAATGTCTCCTTTTTCATGTACAATTTTGTTTATTTGAGTCCTCTTTTTTCTCTTTATAAGGCTATGTAAAAGTTTATTTTTTTTCTCTTAAAAACACACAAAACAGCTGCTAGATTCATCGACCTTTTGTACTATTGTCTTTTTAGCCTCCGTTTTATTTACTTCAGTTCTGATCTTTGTTATTTCTTTCCTTCTACTAACTTTGAGCTTAGTTTTGAGTTCCTTTCCTAGTTCCTGGAGGTGTCAAAGTAGGTTGTTTATTTGACCTCTTTTCTCTTAAGGTAGGTGTTTATCACTATGAACTACTGTCGCTCCATCCATAAGTTTTGATATGTTTACACATTTATTGGACCCAAGATATATTTTTATTTAGATTTCTTCTTTGACCCATTGGTTGTTCAGTAGCATGTTGTTTAATCTTTACTTTTTTTTTTTTTGAGTTTTCCAGTTTTCTTCTTGTAATTGATTTCTAGTTTCATACCATTGTGGTCAGAAAAGACACCTAACCTTACTTCAGTCTTCTTAAATGTGTTAAGACTTGTGGCCTAACATATAATCTATCTTGGAGAATGTTCCACATGAACTTGGGAAGAATGTGCATTCTGTTGCTGTTGGATGGGATGTTCTATAAGCTTCTGTTAGATTCATCTGGTCTCATATGTTATGTAAGTGAAATGTTTCCTTATTGATTTTCATGCCCAAGTTCTGGAGGTTGTTAATAGTGGTGTCAGAATTTTAAGCCACAG
Source organism: Myotis nattereri (assembly GCF_964212035.1). Taxonomy (NCBI): domain Eukaryota; kingdom Metazoa; phylum Chordata; class Mammalia; order Chiroptera; family Vespertilionidae; genus Myotis; species Myotis nattereri. The sequence goes on along the minus strand of NC_138087.1, from coordinate 24,891,946 downwards.
TCTCTCTCTAGGGCCTGTGATGGACAGAATTTTAGAAGACCCTATGAACTCTGCCCTCTGGTGTTACTAATAAAATTGTGATATGTTTCATGGCAAAAGATATTTTACAGATATGATTAAAGCTTCTTCTAACCAGTTAATCTTAAGCAGAAGATTATTTGAGTGTGACTAATTTAATTACATAAATCCTTTAAAGACAGAAGTGTTTTCTGTCTGGTAGCAGAAGTCCCAGAGATTCAGAGTGTGAGGGACTCTGTACACCATTGATGTTTTAAAGATGGAGGCGAGTGTGGTGGCCTGGAGGAGCTGACAATGACATCTGTGTGATAGACAGCAAGGAAACAAGGAATCTCAGACCTACAACTATAAGTAGGTAGATTCTGCCAATAATCTGATGAACTTGGAGGGGAACGCTCCCAGTCTTCCAGCCACCTTGATCCTGGCTTTGTGAGATTCTGAGCAGGCAACCCAGCTGAGCCATGCTGGACTTCTGACCTACAGAACAAGGAGCTAATAAATAAGTATTGTTTAAGATACCACATTTGAGATCATTTATTATGCACCATATACAACTGATACAGGGCTGGTGTTAATATTTTAAAATATATATATAATTTAGAGAGAGAGAGGGAGAGAGAGAGAAACATCACTCTGTTGTGCCCTGCACACCCCCTGCTGGAGATTGAGCTGCAATCTGGGACTGTGCCCTGACCAGGAATTGAAATGGTGACCTCTTGGTCAACACTCAACCACTGAGCCACACTTGCTGGGCTACTTCAATCCTTCTTTACTTAGGACCCGTGTGTGTGTTTTCCCCTCTGCCTGGGAAATTCTTCTACCAACATACTCCCTCCTCCTGGGCAACTCCTCATCATCCTTCAGAATGGAATTAAAACTACTTTCCCAGGAGAAGCCTTTCTTGATACCTCAGACTATGCCTAGTGCTCCCACAAGACCCTCTATTTTGATTTCTTCGCTTTTGCACCATTTGAAAGTATATTGGTGTGATTTCTTTTGACAGATGTCTCAATTGGTCTCCTTTTTATTCTCAGTCACGGCATTTTGTTCATAACCATCAAAACAAGTTTCTTAGTTTTTGTTTTTTATATTCAGTCATTTGCTTTCCTCTTTATTATAGGCCTCTCTACTTAGACTCTACTTTGTTGAGGACAGGCACCAAGTGTAGGTGCTCACCACTGCATCCTCAATGCTTAGCTCAGTGCCAGCCACAGGTGGCATTAGATAAGCCATTCTGATCAGTGAATGAGTAAAACTGAGTGGGAACTATGCAACCCTCTCTCCTCCCCCTAATGTCACACGATGTGCTGCTGTCCGCTGTGTTACGGAGTTAAGTACGGATTAATCTGTGCATTTACTGGTGGCTTTGAATATTTTTTCTGCCAACTAAAAAAATTCCCAAAAAGGGTGGCTGCAAGTCATTAAAACACTAAGACATCTTAATAGATTATTGCATGAAGTATCTAAATCATGCTCACTTTATTTCAACCATCCAGCTGTGTATAAAACCAATAGCTTAGCTTAGGAAACAAGGTGTAAATTGTGACCATGAGGGGAAATCTTTAAAAGGTAAAATATATACCAGGCTAGAAACTAGGAAAACTTGAGTTGAACTTCGGCTGGGCTGAAACTATTATTAACCTCTCAGGGTCTATTTATCAAATTAGAGTTTGAGACTAAATGTACATGAAGTTTATTTTTTAATCTAATTTTCCGAAGTCATGCACCTATGACTACTTAATTTGGCAATGCTATTTTGAAGTTATTATTTCCTAGAGGTCCATTGCATATGATTAAAAAATTCTATAGGACTAATAATTTTTATAGACATACCTCACTTAATAGTAAGAAATGGGTGAGTTCCAGTAATGCTGGCATTAAGTTGAGTTTTTATTAAGTTAGTCCACTTATCCTTTTTTTTCTAATATATATCATTAATTTTTTTTTTATTGAATTTATTGGGGTGACATTGGTTAATAAATTATATAGGTTTTAGGCATATATTTCTATAATACATAATTTATATATTATATTGTGTGTTTACCACTCCAAGTCAAATTCTCCTTCCATCACCATTTACTCCCCCTTCACCCCTTTTCCTCTGGCTATTCTGCTTTTCCTTATCTCTACTAGCCAATTGTAGAATGATTCACTGGAAATACGATCTGCAATAAGTTAACGGTAATGCTAAAATATTAATAAATGCTGAGTATGCAGAAATAAAAGTAAGAAACAAAAATATGCAATAGTATTTTCTAGATAATGTTTATGCTTACAGAATATTCAATTCCTTAAGCTTGATCAAGCTGGTCCAGTTTTCCCCCAACCGTCTCAAATTACTTTTCTACATACTACTTTTAAACCAAAGTAATTCTCAACAGTTTCTCATAGCAAACATTTCTTCAGCCTCTTTTGTTCAACTGTATTTAGCAATTCTTGACACAATTGTAAAATCAATTTATTCAGCCAAGTATTTGACAGACATTTATTAAGGTTCCACTTTTTGCCAAGCAGGAGAAGATACAGGCATATCAGAAGGAACTTAGTCATATTGAGCCCTTTTGTGAAGTATATTCTGAGGCTTGTCGCTGTCTCCCACCAAGCCAATGTTCAGACTGCACGCTGTTTTAATTTTCTATGTGCCAACTTGCTTGTGCTTGCTCTTAATGCAGGGGTTGTTATTTCCCTGTCGTTCCTATCCCTCTATTGAGTTTAGAGAAAAGATTAGTTACGTGAATATATGTTCGCTTTTGTACTTACACATATAAGTAAACTTACATGAAACATGTTACGTTTATTGAATCTTTTCTTATCTTTACATCAGACCGCTTTCCTAGACAGTGTGGAATTTTTTTTGGAAAGCATCTACTTATACTTAGCCTGTGAGAATGAACTGTCTCAAGTTTAAATGGCGAAATATGTAATTTTAAGATGTTCAGCATGTTTTAAGGAATTGTTAAAATCAGTAGAGGAACTGGAATTCAAGAGCATAATCCATAGAAAATATTTTGAAATGACTGACTTCTGAATTGGAATAGTCATCGGGGCTTATATTCTACAAGAAGTAAGCCCCCTATCAATATTCACGGTGGCTGACTAAACTAAAAAATGATGGTTGACATTTGTTCTCTCTCTGGAGAATGTGTTCATGAAGTATACATTTGTTAGTTTGAAATATTCTCAGTCCAGCAACCTCCTCCACACTCAAATTATAATTGTTCTTTGATATATAACATTGATTTTAATACCACTCTCATTTTTTTTCTTTTTAAACAGAGGTAATTCCAAAGTAAAAGTAACACATGCACACTATTAAAATTTTTGAGAGTACAGAAAAATAAAAGGCAGAGCGGGGGAAAAGTTCCATGGGCTTTTTCACCTTTGGGTTCCACCTACAGCTTGTCACATCTGAAATTTCATAAAGGCAGCAGCCAAAGCCGAAGAGGGCTGTGATTTGCATTATCTGTGAATCACTTATTGCAAGAAACACTGCCTTCAAGGAATTGCAGATTGCACACTAGACCAGACTACATTCAGTTTTCAGTTCCCATTTGACAACAGGTCGTGGCTGCTCTTTTTCAATGGCTATTTGCCGTGTTGTTCCTGTCCCTCTATTGATTTTAGAAGAATGGTTCTTTAGCTATTTAAACAAATGCAAAAAAGATGTTTGTATAGTAAAATGCCTTAGTATAATAGGACGTGCGGACAACCTGACTATAGTAACACTGACTATACGTAGCCTTAGTTGGTGGCTAAGGTTTGATTCACGGCTATCTGACCTACATGCAGAGCTCTGGCAGCTGAGGCGAGAGAGCAGCCTGGCCCTCCCGCAGATTACAAGGCTCCCCAGTATTTCAGGTGCACGGGGCGTCTCCATGGAACACCGGCATGCAGATTTCTCTATATTCGCTTATGCAGTAACTTAGGAGTAAAGCTGCTACGTCAAGCTAAAATTGTTATTCTGATAGCTATTACAGTGCATTTTTTAGATGAGTCTTCTCCTTTGATGTTGGTTTGGTAATAAAACCAAAAATCAGTAATTAACACACCACATTAATAAGTCCCATGGCTAATTTCCCTTCAAATTCAAAGACATACCAAGAAGAAAATGAACTTTGGATTTTGGCATGTCTATACCCTCAAAGTAGCTGAACTACAGATTTTTAAATTGTCTTTTGGAAATAATTGACTCTAAGCTAGAGATTTTGTTGGCTAAATTTTGTCCCAAAGCCATTTTTTAAACGACAGAGTTTATAACTACTGCAAACAAAGAGTAATAAGGAAAGTGCTGATGACAGTGTAATTTACAAGAGTGGTGTTTGGGGTTTTTTTAAACTACAACAGAACTGGAAATTAGGACTCCGGGGTTCTCTCATTTGTCTTGCTACAGATTCGCTTTGTAACCGGGGTGAGTCACTTGGCCATTTTCTGTGTGACTTGGCTCTACCTGGGGGGTAGCGGGGTGGGGGCTAAAAGATAGAGTGTGGCTTTAAATGAAGGAGATGGAAGGCACTGCGAAGGTGCAGAGGATCATATAGCCTTTCCTCCTCTCTCTGGTTTTACTTTTCATGAAGATTATTAACACTTGGCAAAGAGCCCTTACTTGACAATTTATTATCCTGTTCAAATCCAGGTAGGTTAAACGTTTACACTTTTTATACCAAAAGTCAAGTCTCTTGTGCTTTACAGAAACCCCAGATACAACATGGTGAAAAAAAAAAAAAGATCATGAATTTCATTTGAAAACCTCTTTTTTTTCTGGCACGTGCACTCTGCATTATAATGAAATATTCCATTGAAACGTCTGCTCTGGCACCGCGAACGGAGAAAAGGCTTGTGTTTGTATACTCTGTGAAGTTGAACAACAATTTCCAACATATGTTAGGAGAGGCTGCCCTCTTTGGAGATGGGAAAACGGATAGCTCCAGAGGGAAAAGAAAGCCGAGCGCTGAAAAGTTTTTGTTAATCTTTTACTGGTGCAGCAGAACTGGCAACAGAGCAGCTTGTTGGCTGTGGGGAAGGCTGGAGCCCAGGGCCCAGCCCACAGGAAATGAACACTGTCCTCCTCAGCGAGGCTACTTAAGCGGAGAGAAAACATTTACAGTACTGGTAATTACGATGGTTTTCGGCACCTAAATTGTCATAAATCACTTTTATAAAAGCCATCTTCGCACCAGTCAAAATTTGAAAGCTGCAAAATATATTCAGCTGGTGGGTAGTTTGAAATGGTGGTACATATGTTTGGAATAAATACATGTTATAATTATGGTTTTTAATACTGGGAGGTTTCTTAGGAGGATTTATACCCACATACTGATGATAATGGAGTACATTGTGAACATAATAAAGTGGTGATGGGTGGCATTTGTTCCGGCAGTTCTACAAAATACTGCCTCCAAGTCCAAGGGGGTATGTTTCTATGTAAATCCCCATACATCAAGATAAAAATATACTTCTCAATGTATTTCCTGGAACAACCTACCTAGAGAGAAAATACCTGCATTTTCACAACCAATTCGTGGATCTTAAAACATAATTATGTCTTATTGCATTGTTGATCCCAGAGCAGTGTTTGAATTAAAAAGGAGTGCCAATAGAATTGGTAGAAAGTAAAAGAGCTCTATTTTATAGCCAAGAGCATAGTGGAATGAAATCTAGTTTTAATAAAAGACTAGTATCATAATAAGCAGATGAGTCTAACTGGTAATTAGAATTTCTATTACATATGTATTACCTAACACCAAAGCCGGTCCTACCAAGTAGAAAACAGAGACCGGGGGAGATGATAATGAGTTATACACGTTGGCAGGGTCAAGGAGGAATCTGAGTGACTTATTTACATACTTCTGACACTTTTGGACAACTAAATTTTGGGCTATGAGGGTCTTGTTTGAGATCTTTCTCTATAATAATCATTCATTCGATTATTCAATCATTAATAATTGCTAAGAGCCTCTTATAACGCCAGGCACTACTCTAGCCCTGGAGCCAGAAATATGATTAAATTGTCATCTAGCTTTTGAGGAATTCCTGCTTTTGAGAGAACCAAAGCCATAAACAAATAATTTCAATACAGCATATTATGTGCACTAATAGAGGTGTGAATATAATTTTTGTCTTAACACGCATTGCCATTGTAAACACTCAAAAAAAATATTTGAGGTTCAGCATGTGCCAGGCATTGTGCTAGGACCTGGAAATTAGATGATGAACAAAACAGTATAGATAACATATACTATCGGTTTGTTGCTGCTGGAGACTGGTCAGCAATTATAGCAGCCTTGGTAAGGAACTTGTTTAAAACCGAGCTTGGTCAGCAGATTCAGAATGGTATCCTATAGCTCTTGATCTTGCTTCACTTCCCTAGCATTTCAGAAATGCTATGGACCTCCTATTAGTGCTAGTGCAAGTATTCCATAGGATCCCCTTCCTATACTGAAAGTTTGTGCCTTAGACCAGAAAATGTGATTGGACTGCAGAGGTAACAGCCTCCTTTAGGAATGCAGGGCCTCATCACAGTAAAACAGACAGGAATAGGGTATCATATCAGGATTTTGCTCTTGATCCCCCAGCTACATATCTGTTTCTACCTCCATAGCTACACCATGTTAGCAAGTCCTATTTTAGAGGTTTCATTCCATTTTCACTTCTGCTTTGCCATAAATCATTTACCTTTCTGGAGAGAAGATTTTGACTGGGAATGAAAGTAAGAAGGGTATAAGAAGGAAGACAGAAGAAGTGGGTGATGCTCAAAAGGAGCCTGGGCAGGGACACCAGACTGCAGTTCTGTAAAGGAGTCTCCCCCCCGCCCCTTGTTGGTGGGTGTAGGTGGACACACACCCTTTTCAGGTTGCTAGGTGACATTCATGGCAATACACTCTTCAGGGAGTAGAACATCTTCCTTGTTTTTAAAGCAAAGTTACGAAGGTATGTTTTTGGAGTAGCATATCTTTTCAACAGCTGATAAAAAAAATATTTGAGATTCAGTATGTGCCAGTCATTGTGCTAGGACCTGGAAATTAAATGATGAACAAAACAGCATGTGCTCTCATAAAGTTATAATCTGGTGAATAAGACAGTGACTCAGTGCTTAGAAGGAAAGGAACACAATTCCAGGACGTAGCAGCCAAGAAAATGCAGCATGCCGAACTCTTGTTAGGGGTGCATATTTGACTGATGGCCCATTGCTGCGCTCCTGGATCTATTCCCACAAGAGCACCAAGACTGCCCTTCCCAAGAGCTGCTCCCCCAGTGAATGAGCACAGCAAGCTCACTACTGCAACATATGCAGTGGCTTGCTCTCGGAACCCATAGAAACAGAGAGTAGAACGGTGGTTGCCAGGGGCCAAGAGTTGGGAGAAATGGGGAGATGTTAGGCAGAGGGTATAAACTACCAGCTATAAGATGAATAAGTTCCAAGGAGGTAATGTGCAGTGTGATGGCTAGAGTTAACCATGCTGTATTGTTTCCTTGACAGTTGCACTGAGAATAGAACCTTAATGTTCTCACCATAACAATAACAACAACAACAAAGTTGTAATTGTGTGGGTTGAAGGATGTGTTAACTAATCTTATTGTGTGATAAAACTTAACATGATGTTATATGTCAATTCTTAGAAAAGCTAGAGGAGCCCCAGCAACCTGACTGAAACTTTCTTAGGACTTGGCTGAGGTCTGCGCTCTGCCTGCCCAGTCATCCTCATTCCCCCCTCTCATTCACAGGAGTCAGACTGAGCACCGTGGTCCGAGGCTCTCCCTGTCTTCTCTAGTTCCTTCCCCTTTATCCTTTATAGCCACCTCTTGTACAGCTAATCCTCTGTGTCTGCTTCGCAGAGGACCTGAACTAACAAGTGATGTCCTGAGTCATCTGACAAAACACAGGATGATGGGGATCGAAAACTGCTCACTCACCACCTAGCCAAAAAAAAGCAAAAAAAAAAAGCATGCGAGTGGCATGTGGGACGCAGATAATCCCTAACACATGGTGGTGGCCCAATTGGTAAAGATTTCATTATGGTGAGCTGAGAATGGGAGCACCAATGAAGGTGCAATGCATCCTGCATTTGACAAAACGTGGGGAGAGGGAGGGACAATGCCCACAAGGGCAGTGGAGTTGACTAGATGCAGCTAAATTGTTTTGACACCCTACAGAGGGATAATGAGAGAATGGGGCTGTTAACAGGGTTGAAGGCTAAGTGTGAGAGGCAGAAGTTCTCTTTAGCTGCTTACAGAGAGGCCCTTATCTCCTTCAATGGAATAGCTTACATAGCTGAGTAGCAGATGAGGGACCTCATAGTCAGACTGCCAGTGTTCTGAGACATATTTGATGTTTGAGTGCTCAGCCAAGGCAAGTCTGTTCTGCTGAAGTCAGGGCCCTGATCAGGGAAACTTGGGACCCCGAACATCGGATAGGAAACTGGATGAGTGACTCTGAGGATGTTGGCTCTGCAGACCTTCATGGACCCTCAGAGATTGAATAGGTGCTCCAGTATTTCCTGGTAAGATGTTAGAAGATATGACAAGACCTTGTTTCTGAAATGCAACAGGTGTTCTCCTCAGGAGTTGCTCTCACCTTGTCTCATTGTTGGGTCAAAAAGTAGAGTTAAGTTCCAGCTTAACTAGTTGGGGATGTGCTAGCCCTGATAAGAGAGGAAGAAGATTAGTCACTGCTTACAGTGAATCTAGTTACTAGATGGCATATACCAGCAGTGGGGAGGGAAGTAGCATGCGATTGGATTTTGAAGGTGTTTGACCAAGGGTCCAGAACTTATGAGTGAATAAGCAAGAATCTATTGACTTTGGGGGACTGGACTTAACATGCTCACAAGGACCCAGGGGTTAGGACAAAACCACCACTAGCATGGCTCTTAGTCACGTAGAGAAAGTGCTGGTCAATGCTGAGTGGAATGGAAATGCCTTAGTTGTCTCTGCACATGATACAGGAGGGAATAAAGAGTCTGGTGGAGTCACGCTAGAATGGATATATTATGTCAAGTTAAAAAGCTTACTAGAAGATTATATTCAACGAGAGCCCAGAGGACACACCAAGGCCAGTAGCAATAAACTGGTGAGAGATGACAAACCCGTGTGAGGATTGTAATGCAGGCCCCTGAGATTTTGGAACAAGGCCATGTCTCCTGCAGCAGAGAATTATATGCCTCTTGATTAACAGACCTTGGTAGAGACAAAATAGCTGACCATGGGATACGAACTGACTACGCACCTAGAGCTGCCCAGTATCGGGTGTGTTCTACCAGAACTACCAAGTCATGAAGTCTGACTGGCCCAGCAGCACCAACAGTCTATCTTAAGCTGGAAATGGCACAGCCCAGATAAGCTGCTTGGGCAGGAAGCTCAGATCCCCTTGTCATCCACCACAGTCATGCCAGGACCTCTCTCCTACTCACATCTACGTTTGTATGGAGAGGGCATGAAGATATGTCCTGTACACCTGAAGGAGAAGTAAAAACCTGAATTTGGTTTACAGATGAGTACCTTGGCATATGGGTGCAAGGCAGAAATGAGTGATGGCTGCACGATAGCCACATTCAGTGGTGTTCTGAAAAGACAGTGAAGAGGGAAAATCTTCCCAAGGGTGAGCTGCAGCCAGTTCATTTGTTCATCGAGGTACAGCACATGCTATTTGATGTTCAATCCATGAATAAATCAGAGAATGAACCCAGAGCACATTGAACACTGTATGATGATTTGTATTGGCAAGAAAAGGATCAAATTGCCACAGAAGTTGAATATCTAGAGCTTCTAGTCTCCAGTAGACAGAAGACTTGAATAAGCAGGAAGGAAAAAATTGCCAACCAATTATGGTGATCTGACAAAGACAGGACTCCATCGGAGCTCTCGGAATGTTACTTGACACAAAGTGCCTTCTTTTAGAATAAAGTACTCAATGAGGTCTTTCTCTACTTCAATGTACAAAGTAGACCAGGTTGTGGCAAAAATGAGGCTACATTGAAAGCCAGACTAGGAAATGCATTTTGTGTGAATGTACTTTCCTACCACTCGGAGCAAGTATTTAAGGGAACAACTGAAAGAAGATGAGAGAAGGTCTTTTGGTTTTAAAAATTTTTTTTATCTGCCTCAGAAATACTTTGCAAAGTAAGTACAGATGTGCAGAGTCAATGGCATATTTATCTCAACAACACTTTAAAGGACATTGTTGGCTCCATTTAAAACCAGTTTGCCCTCAACATTAGTCAGATTTCATCCTCTTCCTTTAAAATTTCTGTACGTAGAATATTAACAAATACGATGCTGTTTTATTTATTTGTAAGGCTATACACATGACAAAAGGAGTGAAGCCTGCCTTTAAATATACTAAACCAAGAAAAAAAAATAGATTCAGACTTACATATGTCACATCATAAATTATAATGCTAATATTTATTTTTCATGTACTTTACCCACATATTAGAATAAGAAATATGCCATAAATATGTACTAAAGAAAAGTAGCATTATAAAACATTTTTCCTATAATAAAAACTGGTGACATTTCTGGTTGGATTATTGGCATAGATTTTTTTAAAAAATCACTGGTTAGACTATTCCTGAGCTCTCAGAGCAAAAGCATTCCATAGGAAGCCAAGAAATATAATTTTCCAGCTGTTGCAAGTAGGCATATTTTGGCATGTTTTAGAACCAGTGAAATGTAAGGAAATGTTAACCAGCTAATGGTTGGAATTCATTTTTATTTTTAATGGCTTGGAGACAAGATTTACAAGCCACTGATTTTTATCTTATTTCACAGTGCCTTTGTCACAAATAAAGCCCGTAAATGGGTGTCATAAAATCCCAATGACTCTCTCAGATCCTTGGGTCATGCGCACATGAAAATGACTCTCAGAGACCTGGACACATCTCCTTGTTTTCCATTTTGCTTGTGATGAAGAAAAAGATGAAATGTAAGCGTTGCCTTTCATTCTGCATTTCAAATAAAAATCTCATCAAATGAGTAACAGCTGAGTAGCAACCAGTATCAACGGCAAGTCCAAACTGATCATTTTTGCAGAACACACCCCAAATTAGATCCACCTGAAAAATGGCCACATCTATTCACAGCCCCAGTCAACAGAACCTTTGTCCATTCCATGGTAGCGGACTGTAACACCACTTTGCGGAGGGCAGAGCAAACCCACATGGCAGTTTGGTAAAGCCTCTGGACTTCTCTTCAGAATGTTTCAAATTCTCATCTAAAGCATGTTTTAAGAGAATAAAGTGAAATAGATAATATTACAAAAATTCAATTACTGAAATATAACTCAAAACATTTAGAACAATTTTACGAGGTAGTGGTACATGTGCTTCTGTGTTAGTGCATCAGATAACAGGATCTAGCAGCAGGCCTAGTAACTACCATAATTTCAAAATAGAGATGAGTGTGCATAATAATTTTGAAATATCTGAAGTAGCTATACTGTGTTATAAAAATATCTGTGATTTATATTAGTGTCCACATCACAGGTACTATATTTTCTAATATCGTTTAGATGCATTATTTAAGAAATGCTACTTTTCAGTTAGAGTTTAGTGAAAGAAGTAACTTAATTGTCTTTCTGTCCAAATTCACTGATGCCTGAATTCTAGCCCTGGTGCAGAAAAGGGACCTAATAGTTCAATAAAATAAAATACTTCATTTTTCTCTGTGTCAGGCATTGTGTGGGGTCTTACACATTCATTCACTCGCCTCAGCTCACAGCAGTTCTATGAGGTGGGTAATACTGACTCCATGTTACAAAGGACACCTCGGAGATGCAGAGGGCTTCCTACCCAACATCTGGGCTTCAAAGGTGTGACTGATCTCAAGGCTGCCCAATCCCTTGGTCTTTTTGCTCTAATATCCTTTTCCCCAAAACAAAATCTGTTCCTGCTGAATAATCTTAGACAAGAAGATTTCTCCTCTATAGCAATGACCTGGATCACTCTTTTATTGAAATAACACATGAGTGTGTTTATTTTAAATGAGTTCAAAACCCCGGTGGGAGTAAGCAGAGTTAAATGATACACTAGTCATGTATTTATCAATGTTCTAACTAAACCCAGTTCAAGCTCCTTCCTGGACTCCCACGTTATAGTCCCTGCTTCTCTAGTTCTGGTCCCTACATTATCTAAGTAGAAATGAAGGTTGGCACTCTCTATTCCCCCAAATGATAAACTTCATTAGCTTATACTGACAAAAAGCTCTTTCATTTAATTCTCCTTTAATAACCAGCTCTCCATTTGTGCAGTAAGTGGGTAGCTCAGGCCCAATAAGACCTCTGCCTTCCCCAAGTCAAAAAGGAAGCCAACAGCTGCAGCTTGATCCTCCCAGAGTTTCCAACCTCAGTGTTGCCTGAGAGAGACAGTGCTCCTTCTAATAAGAGGTCATCCTGTCTCCTAGGGCTCATTACGAGCTCCTCCTGATCTGAGGCTGCTGGTTCCAAACAGTGCCAAATTATGCGAGGTGGTTTCTCTTTCTATGTACTACTGTCCACCGGGGATGGGACTGAGGCCACTAAAATAATTCTATGTGGGAGACTAACTCATATTTAAGAGAAATATTTGGATACTCGGCGTATTTTAACTTCAGGATAGAACTCTTAGCAATTCCCAGAAGAAATGGTTTATGTAACTTACAGGAATCCTAAACATGATAAATGTATCATACACATGTCTTGATGTCAAGGATAGAATTTATCCAATATAAGATCAGACAAGTTTAATAAACCACTTAAGTGTTATAAGGCATGCTTCATACTAGGATGAATTACGTTCCTGTCTGTGGTTCAGTGTATATGTTCTATCGTTTTGAATATTAAATTTAAAAAAACCTTATATAAATAATTTGAAAGGTCTGATTTAAAGCAACAAATGCTAATAAAACAGAATGGAAGGCTGATAGATCTTCCGTAATTCATGTAGATTGCTTAGGAAAGGTATAATAGGATAGTATTAAAGATAGAATCCTAGAATTTTCTTTAATAAGTCTGTTTAAAATCATATTGAGTAGCCTAAATTTTTCAAAGGTAAATCCATTAAATTTGCAGAATCTTGACCATCAACAATTATAAAATCTGGTTAGCATAATCTGTTTTAACAACTAATTTCCCTGAAAACATGTATTTCTAAAATATTGATCCTTTAATTGTGCTTTAGTAAGCCAGCTCTTACAGATATTCCTTATACTTATGCTGAGTAGCATTTCTGCTAGAAGGTCAAGTGAGGAAAAATTATTTAAACCAAACAAATCTATTTTTTTTCACATTATAACAATAGCACAGTAGTGTTACATTGGTTGAGAACCTGAAGATCAGCTTTTTATAGAAAAAATGGCTTTAGGTAAAGCTTCTTCATGATACTACCTTTAACAAATCAGGAGTTAAGAAAGCACCTAATTAGAATTTGAAAATAATATTTTCTTATGAAAATGATTACAAGTTGCCTGGCCAGTGTTGCTCAGTGGTTGAGCGTCAACCCATGAACCAGAAGGTCACAGTTTGATTCTTGGTCAGGGCATATGCCTAGGTTGTGGGCTTGATCCCCAGTTTGGGGCGTGGAGGAGGCAGCTGATCAATGATTCTCATCATTGATGTTTCTATCTCTTTCTCTCTCCCTCTTCCTTTCTCTCACAATAAAAACATATTTTTAAAAAAGAAAATGATCACAAGCAACTTTGAGAATATTTTTGAAACACCAGGATTATTTGATGGATTTTAAGTAAATTGATTCAGCTAAGCCCTGGCTGGGTAGCCAGTTGGTTGGAGCGCCATCCGGTATGCCAAGGTTGTGTGTTCAATTCCTGGTCAGGGCACATTTAAGAATCAATCAATAAATGCATAAATAAGTGGAACAACAAACCGATGGTCTTCTTTCTATGTCTCTCTCCCTCCACCCCTTGCTCTCTAAAATCAATACATAAAAATAAAATTTTAAATGGTTAATATTAAAAAATAACAAATTGATTCAGCAATATTAGTTGGTTGCTCTCTGGTTTCTATCACATATGACCTGTGGCTAGCACGGGTGTTAGGGCACAAAGGTCTTTCACTGTCTTCCAGACAGGAAGTCTGCTCTCGGGAACTGCCACCTCAGCACGCCCGGCTTCATCTTGCACCCTGATGTTATGTAAGGCATCACTACCTTTAAAATGCATGAACCAATCCTTATTTGCATTGAATTTTTTATCCTTTGATCCTTCATCATAATGTTGTTTCGCTGTGTCAAAAAGCTTCAAAGCTTTGGCTAGAGCAGTAGCCAAGCTCAAAGCTGAATTAGATCCTGACTTCACAACATCTTAAACCTTTTCCATCTTAGCCTGAAATCTAGCAATTTTATTTGAGTTAATGGACAGCAACCATGACTAAACTACTTTCAATCATTTTAAGGACCAGGTCTGCAGTTTGAGTCCCGGTTTGAGCTAATGAGACTAATGTTTTAAAGAAACAGAACAGAATGGGCACTTACAGAAAGGAGCATTGCTCTATAAAGTAATCCCTTTGGGAAGCCATATACTTAGTTCAATAATGATGTTATTTCTCAAAACAGTTTTGGAGATTTTCCTTTGGCCTTCAGAGAGAGAGTATGGTTGCAAAGGTAAACACGTTTCTATTTCTTTATAGCCGAGGAAGTACAATTCTCAGGCTGCAAAATCAGCTGTGCAAAAAAAAAAAAAGAGTAGCTTTTCTTCCTCTAACTAAACTTAATTTCAATCTTATTCAACTCAGGTTAATTCAGTCAATCATTTATTCAGCCAGTTGAGGTTTTTCTCCCACACTTTTTTCCTTGGGTTGCCTCCAAGTTCTGAGTCTTTAAGTCATAGCATGGTGTCCATGAGGCAGGAGGAGACTACTGGTCCTCACAAATGATCCTTTATTCTTCGTGGCACTTACTGGTCTCTGGGCAGATTACGCATCCCTGCTGACATCCTCAAGATAGCCCGTTCTCCTCTGGGCTCACGTTTCCAGGCCGCGCTCCTGGCCAGACTGGGAAGCTGCTTGCAGCTCCCCTGAGCCTGTCCTTTTCACCCACAGAAATGTCAGGAGGCCCCTTTCTTTGCTCCTGGGTGCCGGGCGATTGGTGGAGCAGCATCACGCTCATGCTGCTCTCGCAGGCTCCCCAGGCCCCAGCTTCGCCTTCTCTGCTGCTGTGCTGGTCAAGGGGCGGGAGGGAAGCAACGAGAGGCTTGCTGTCTCCACTTGGGAAATGAGGCACAGTCTTCCTTTGCTTGGACCCCACCCTACTTGGGCAATTTAAAATTTCATTGGGGATATGACAAACCTCATACTTTGATAATCACTGCATCATTTTTTCTAAATTGATTGCTTTGAGCAGTGGTTCTCAACCTTCTGGCCCTTTAACTACAGTTCCTCATGTTGTGACCCAACCATGAAATTATTTTTGTTGCTACTTCATAACTGTAATGTTGCAACTGTTATGAATCGTAATGTAAATATCTGATATGCAGGATGGTCATAGGCGACCCCTGTGAAAGGGTCGTTCGACCGCCAAAGGGGTCGCGACCCACAGGTTGAGAACCGCTGGCTTAGCGCATCAACTATATGCTCAGAGTTGTTCAAGGCTGTGACTTTTGGTTCTCCCAGACTTTCCTCTGAAACTATGCTCTGCCGTAAGTTTGAAGTCGCAGTGTAGTGGATAGGAGCATAGACTCTAGGGCCAGACTTGCTGGGATTGAGTCCTGGCTGTTATTGCACGCTGTTTTAGGGTCTGGAACTCTCCCTGCCTCAGTTTCCTCATCTGGGAAAGTAGGAATGATGATACTAGTGCTTGCCTCGTGGAGTTATTATGGGGATTGAGGTGTCTGTCCATAGTAAACATCATGTACTATTAGTTACATTTGGAAAATAAATTCATTAACTACAAAAGCTGAGTATTAGCTCTTTTTCCCTGTGGTGCCTGATGCTCTCTGAGTGGGATGGAGGACAGGAACAGGAGGAAAATTTGGAGAGTGGTGCTGTGATCATTAATTTTATGTGTCAGCTTGATTGGGCCATGGTGTGCCCTGATAGCTGGTTACACATTTTTGAGGGTATGTTTGTGAGGGTGTTTCTGTGTGAGATTAATTTTGAATCTGTAGACTGAGTAAAGCATCATCCTCCCCAATGTGGCTGAGCTGCATCTAGTCCATTGGAGGCCTGAGTAGAACAAAAAGGTGGAGGAAGGAGAATTCATTCTCTCTTCCTGTCTTTGAGCTGAGACATTGGTCTTCTCCTGCCTTTGGACTTGGATTTGAACTGGAATTTATATCATCATCCCTCCTGGTGTTTAGGCCTTGGAACTCAGACTACAGCTACATCATTGGTCTCCTGGGTCCATAACTTGCTGACTGCAGGTCATAGGACTTCTCAGCCTTGGTAACTGTGTGAGCCAATTCCTTACAATAAACTCTCTGTATAGACAGCTGACCCTTGAACAATGCAGGGGTTAGGGCAGCCGTGGGCAAAATACGGCCCGCGGGCCGGATCCGGCCCGTTTGAAATGAATAAAACTAAAAAAAAAAAAAGACCGTACCCTTTTATGTAATGATGTTTACTTTGAAGTTATATTAGTTCACACAAACACTCCATCCATGCTTTTGTTCCGGCACTCCAGTCCAGTTTAAGAACCCATTGTGGCCCTCGAGTCAAAAAGTGTGCCCACCCTGGGTTAGGGGAACCAATGCCCCACAGTTGAAAATCCACATATAACTTTGACTCCCCCAAAACTGAACTCCAGTTGTCTCTCAGTATCTGCAGAGGATTCCTTCCAGGACCCCTGTGGATACCAAAATCCACGGATATTCAAGTCCCTTTTATAAAATGGCCTAGATCGGTGCTCGGCCAACTCATTAGTCAACAGAGCCAAATATTAACAGTACAACGATTGAAATTTCTTTTGAGAGCCAAGTTTTTTAAACTTAAACTGTATGGGTAGGTACATTGTTATTAAGTTAATTAGGGTACTCCTAAGGCTTAGGAAGAGCCACACTCAAGGGGCCAAAGAGCTGCATGTGGCTCGAGAGCCGCAGTTTGCCAACCACGGGCCTAGATCAATGCATACAGCTGGCCCTCCATGGATGCAAAACCCAGTGGTACAGAAGGCTGACTGTAGATTTGTTAAAAACAAAACAAAACAAAACAGATCCCCATATAAATGGACCCACACAGTTCAAACCCATGTTGTTCCAGGGTCAAATGTATTCCTATTGGTTCTGTTCCTCTGAAGAACCCAGACTAATACAGACAGAGAATAAAATTTCAAAATGTTACCCAGCCATGATCTCCTCAAAACATTCTCTTTCTCCCATTTCCTTCTTTGCTCAACTTAGTTTAGCTGGTTCAGACCAGAAGTAGGAATAAACAGAGGAAAAGCCTATGATGGGAGTCTGAGGTTGCTCCTGATATTGGTATCTGGACATGACCTGGCAGATTCTTATCCCTGGAAAGTGTGGATGTCATGCGTTTATAACATAGGACACAACAGGCTCTGCCTATTCAGGGCAGCCTCCACACACTCCCTGCTGAGAACTGATGGTGTTAGGCATATATGGACTTCTGATTTTTGAATTGCGTTTTTTTACTAGAAGATTTATTTTCAACAGGGACATGAGATAAATGATATGATTTATTTAATATAGACATTTATTATTGCCAATATCAAAATTGCTCGCGTTAGAAGCTTCAGGTTCAGGAGATCCCATTTGTCAAAAAAAACAAACTAAATCTGTTATCATGTATTTTATCTTGTTCCTATGATTTATAATGAGAACCGAAAAATCTGAATCTTCTGTGCCCTGATCCTCTTTTTAACACTGTGTCTTGTTGCGGTCTTTGGCATGTTATTTAATCTCTCTTTGACTCAGATCCCCAATGGTGAAATGAAACTGTTAGGAATATTTGCCTTCTACAGAATTGTTGTGAAGATTAGTCAGTCGATGTTTGCAAAAAGTTTTCCAACCATGTAAAGAGCTCTATCACTGTGGACTCTTAGAAGGTGTACTGCCCACATTTTGCTTTTATAGAATGTCCAGTCTTTAACAGATCCTTCAAATGTGGTTTGCGGGCCAACAAATTTAGTGTTTTTGCACTATTTATGGTAACATTTAAATTTTTTTGATTTATTGCAAATTCAAGGAATTCCTGTCTATTGCCATGATTATTTGTGGTGCTATCTAAACATACACGCATGTACACATATACATGTTTATGCATGTATTATCTGTGTGGATGAATTTCTGATAATATTTGTAATGTATAATGTGGCTTTGTGTAGGTTAGCAGTTTTAATTATTCATCTTCCATGTGCAGTGCCAGATTTTCCCCAGAAATTTAACAGGGGGTTGTTAATCTAAACCATTTTTGCTTTTTGGGGGATGGTGTGTGTGTGTGTGTGTGTGGGGGTGAACAAGAACACACAGTCTTTGACTTAGGACAAAATGGCACAGCAACTCTTCTGTTCATCCTATAATCATTTCAAAGTCATAGTATTAGTGAAACACCCTAAACCAAGTTTTGCATTTGGATTATCGACTTTTATTCAAAGATGCTGCTAGATTTCAGTGGACAGTGGATAGGAGTTTCAATTTTCTTATTCCACTGAGGTTTTTGAGTATCTAGAGGGAGACAGAAACGACAAATAGGACCAATATGTTTTCCTCTAATCCCATTATTTATTGCTTTTATGGTTTACTGTCTCAAAGCATGCCATGTAGCAGGCACCATCTACTGATCACATCAAATTACATCAAGAAGAGAGCAGGGCTGCATCCAATTTTATGAGTGATAAACACGGTTGTAATTGCCCAGTTGATAAACACGGTTGTAATTGCCCAATGGTCACTGGAATGAAAATTGTCAATAAAATGTCAAATAATATTAGCAATATCTTGAATTTAGAAGTAAGGAAATCTGGCTAGAAAAAAATACTTAGCACCCCACTTTTCTGCTGAGGACATTTTTTTCAAGTCAGATAAGAAGGAATTTATAAATGAGAGCTTATAAATAAGTACTAAGAAGAGTGGAAGCCACCACCGCTGTAAACCCCTGAGCGAATGGGTGTGCAATGGCGAGCAAGGGAGCGGAAGAGACAGTGTCGTGGTATATGGGTGTTCGGGCAGAGGGAGGAGTGGGGGGTGGCAGTCTTTTCCAGATGACCAGAATAGTAAGAATTACTGTGTTGAGCATGGGAGTGTGCAGGACTCTAACTCGTGTATGTTTCCGGGAAATGTTAAGAGATAACTATATGAAATAACTTCTTTATCCAACTACGAGTATTGGGAAAGACCATGGAAAGAAAAAGGAATAACATTTAGATTCTTTACCTTGATCATCCTCTGAAAGCTCTTGCTCCTTTCTTCTCTGGTTTTCCATTTTCAGAAGGTTACTGAGGCATGGAAAACTATGCATGTTATCAGATGGTCCTTTTCAGCTGCCTCACCCATGTTCCATACAAGTTCATTTCTATCTTTCCTTCTTAACTACTTTCCTCCCTGCTTCCTTCATCTGTCTCTCCCTCCTTTCCTTCCTTCCTTCCTTTTTCCCTTCCTCCCTTCCTTCTTTCCACCTATCTCTGTCTCTCTCTATTCCTTTCTTCCTTTCCATTAAATCATCATTATTAGTAATTTGGACAGATACTTGAAAATACCCTGGGATCTTCCAAAATGCAACTAAAATGTTACTTGCTTCTCCCATCTTAAAACAAGTTTAGAGAACTAAAATATAGTTAGTTGTTACAGTATTTTTAGGAACTTGTGAAATTCTGATTGCCATCCTACTTGCAATAAGGACTTTATACTTAAAAACCATCCCCCAATTTTTGAAGCTCAAAAAAGATATTAGTTTGATTTGATTCACCTCTTTTGCAACATAATGAATTTTCAGCTGAAAGAATATAATAAGGGAGATGTTTTCAGGTTGGTTACGGCTTAATAGGAGGACAAATTTAGTGCATTGTTATACATAGACTCGTTTCAGATCTACACG
This sequence comes from Myotis nattereri, assembly GCF_964212035.1. Lineage (NCBI taxonomy): Eukaryota > Metazoa > Chordata > Mammalia > Chiroptera > Vespertilionidae > Myotis > Myotis nattereri. The sequence goes on along the minus strand of NC_138087.1, from coordinate 24,871,956 downwards.
CGTACACAAGAGACTGGTAAGTAAAATCTGTTGGAAGAACTCAGTGGAACAGAGTAGTCTGTCCCTCCAACATGGTTTCTATCAACTTCGATTGACTTTTTAGAGATTAGTCTACTCTTCTTACCTGAGGCTTTAAAAACAAAATAAACAGAAGACCACACTCCCTGAAAAAAACTACCTGATTCTGATTGTTGTTGCTTTTCTGAAACCTAAGTCTGTAGGAGAAAAGAAAAAAAGCTCTCCTCACATCTCAATTCTAAAGAAAAGTCTCCGAGTTGGCTAGGAATTCTGTAAGCTCAGCGTCCTCCAGGCCAGATGGAAACGCCAGGCTTCCCATGTTGCTAGAGCTAGCTTGGGTCCTAACAGTCCAGCCTCTCAGAAGAGGAATAATTAGGAGCAAGCACTTTGGGGGACCATTCACATCTTTTATCACTTAGAGGTAACCGTTCCTTTACAGAGCCATCCTTTCTCTTCTCCCAAACGCGCGTCTGACATTCATTAGGACGAGAAAGCTTGAAATGTGTTCCTGAATGAATAGTGGTTCAGAACTCAGGAAAGGAGACAGGCTTTCACAGAAATATGCCGATTGTTTAGTTGTAAAATAACGAGGCAAGGGAACAGGGACATACACTGTTCAGTCCAGCTCACAGCGTGTGGCTGCCAGCTCACCAAAAGAAATCCCATAGTTTGGCTGAGCAAAGGACCAGACCACAGCCAGGCACTGGAGGGGTAGTGAGGAAGGCATGCGGCTGAAACACACCCAGCTTGATCTCTGCGGAGCCCAGAGGCAGGGCCTGGTAGACTCTGCAGGACAAAGGGTGTTCATTACCTTCCAGCCAAACCACTTGGTGCTCCTCCGAGCCAGCCGGCTTCTGACCAAGGCTCTTAACACCCCTTCTTGCCTCGCGGCCTCTGCACTCCCTGGAATCTCTTGGCTTAGCACCTCTCGGGCCCCTCCCAACTGGACCACTCCTGGGACAGCATGTGCTCTGCGTGGAATAACAAGGTTAACTGGACAAGGTTGAATAGCCCTGTGACGGGAGTGCCTTCAGGCCGCATGACAAATAAAATAGGAGTCCTCATGGCCAGACTGGAGGAGAATAGATTCTTCCCAAGAGCTCTGTTCCTGGTCTGGTTCTCTGAGATGCCTTGAATCACCCTTTCTTTCTCCCCTCATAAAGGTAGGAATCCAGAATAGCATCCCTTAAATGTGGAAAGGGAGAGTAAAGAGTGGGGATAGTCATCTTCAAGATGGTGCATCTCCAAATCTGTTCCTGGGCAAAACTTTTGGGAAAAGCGAATCCACTCAGTCTGAGGGAAGCATTAAGTAGTCTTGGAAATCCCCTGGGGGAGAAAGGATCAGGCAGAGTTTGAATTTGTCTTTGTGATCAGATTTTTGGCTCAGCCGTTGGCAGCAATGTGAGAGGTTCTGGGCAGAAAGCAGCACAGGTGATGAGGAGATGGACTTTTCTGCAAATGCTAAAACCTGGTACGGAGGGTAGAAAAGTCAGAGCAGGCTGAACTCCGGAAGCGCACGGGCCAGGGAAGTCAGGGCGGAGCTGCCTCCTGGGGAAATGATGCTGGTGTTGTCAGCAAGCCGGGCAATGATCCCAGGAGAGCGGTAGGCAAGGCCAGCAAGGTGGTGGAACCAGCTGGCAGGCAGGCACCTGGGGGATTGGAAAGCCAGGCAAGGCAATGGAGCAAGGCAGACTCCAGGGAGCTAAGATGCTATAAGCAAAAGCAAAGTGGCCAAAGACCCTGAAGCAGTGATACACCAGGTGATCTGCGAGAACGAAACACCAGAACCAGGTGTCGGGCCCAGACGTAGGGCGTGGCTAGGGATGAGACCCTAAGGCAGGCAATCTAAACCGCAGACTTTTGGTGGTTCCTGCCAATCAGAAGATCTTGGTCCCAAGGGAACTTTCACCCTAGCCAGGAAACCTCTTATACAAGATAAGACTATGACTTTTATTTTATTTTTTTTAATAACAGACACACCACACAAATAAGTGTTGGGAAATAATACATTATTCCCATCACCTCTCACCTGGGCTGTTGTGCCAGCTTCTTATCTTATCTCCCTGCATTTGGTCTTCCTTTCTGACAACCCATTCCTCATACCACTGCCAAAGCAACTCTAAAACACAAGTCTGGTCACATCTCTCTTCAGCATAAATCCTTCCACTGGCTGCCTATTGTTCAAGCAAGATTCTCAAACGTGTTTTGGTGAATAGTAATTCTGGGAGGAAATTAGCCACAGAGGATGTATAGTCAAATAACTCAGTAATTACGCTGCCTATAGTCTCTTCTGTCTATACGGAGAAATCTTTTTGGAGATTTCCAATGAAGAGAAGCAATTTAAAGGCTCTGAAAAGTCCTGCAATAATGACTGAATGTTGATTTCCAAATATTTTAAGCCACAGGGCACTGTTTCTCTTGTTCTTATATGCAATCTATCGCCCTGACCGATTTGGCTCAATGGATAGAGCGTCAGCCTGTGGAACAAAGGGTCCTGGGTTTGATTCTGGTCAAGTGCACGTGACTCGGTTGCAGGCTCCTCCCCAGCCCAGGCCCTTGTGCAGGAGGCAACCAATCGATGTATTTCGCTCACATTGATATTTCTCTCTGTTTTTCCCTCTCTCTTCCACTCTTCCTAAAAATCAATGGACAAATATCCTTGGGTGAGGATTAACAAAAATAAAATAAAATAAAAAATCTATCAACGTTGACTGGACATCTATATATATAAAAACCTAAGTGACCGAATGACCAGTCGACCAGTGGCTATGATATGATGTCCACTGACCACCAGGGGGCAGATGCTCAATGCAGGAGCTGCCCCCTGGTGGTCAGTGCACTCCCACAGCCAACCACCCTCCACTGCCCAACCTCCTGCAGTCCCTCCCTCCAGGCCAGCTGGCCCCGATGGGCCCCGATCACTGGCCAGGCTAAGGGACCCCACCCATGCACAAATCGGTGCACTGGACCTCTAGTACTATGATAAATACTGACCTATGGAAGGAAAATCTGCTTAGCCTGAAGTTATTCAAGATCTTTCTGATCTGGCCCCTCCCTGTCTGCCTCCGATCTCAGCTCCCATCAATTCTCCTCTTGGGTTTTATGCTCTGACAAAACAAAGCAGGTGATCTGCAAGCATTAAAAACCAGATCCAGGTGTCTCACACATATCACTATGTTTCATTCATGTGTTCTTTTGAACAAAAGCATTCTCTTTGCATCTCCTTTAACCCCTGTATGCAAAATGTTACTTATTCTTCAAAAATCCTGCTCATGTATCAGCCCCCTAAGAAGTTGTCCCTTTACTTTAGAGCAAGGGCCGAAAACGTTTTTCTGTAAAATGCCAAATAGTAAATATTTTAAGCTTTGAGGTGTACACACTCTTTGTCACAACCCCTCAACTCTGCCATTGAAAGGCAGCCCCAGACAGTCTGCAAATAGGCAGGCATGGCTGTGCTCCAGTAGAACTTTATTTACAAACATAGGCATCGGCTGGTTTTGGCCGTGGGCTATAGATGGTTAACTCTTGCTTTGGAGGCACACTTTACACAGTTCTTGCTGAGGTAGCAGTTAACTCTCTCTGGATATGAAAAATCCGAGGCCTCCAGGTGAGAGCAGTAGAGACATGTATTTAGAGCGGGCACCACGACAGAGATAAGGGCAAATCTGACTAATTGAAGCCTAAGACGCTGCTTATCTTAGACTCTTGTTATTGCATTTAACTATAAGACCGTACTATGAAAGGTAACATACAATTGGAGACTCTTCTATAATGCTGGTGTAGTAATCAGCCCTTGAAAAACATTACCAGCTGTAACCAGTTTGGCTCAGTGGATGGAGCATCGGGCTGCAGACTGGAAGGCCCCAGGTTCAATTCCGGTCAAGGGCATGTACCTTGGTTGTGGGCACATCCCCAGTGAGGGGTGTGCAAGAGGCAGCTGATCGATGTTTCTCTCTCATCGATGTTTCTGGCTCTCTGTCCCTCTCCTTTCCTCTCTGTAAAAAATCAATAAAATATATTAAAAAAAAACACATTACCAGAGGTAAAGATGTCTATTAAAAGCTGGCTGGGACATTGTTATAAGGGAACAATCCTATATAATAAAAGGGTAATATGCAAACTGACCCTAACAGCAGAATGACTGGGAATGACTGGTCCCTATGACACACACTGACCACCAGGGGGCAGACACTCAATGCAGGAGCTTCCCCCTGGTGGTCAGTGTGCTCCCACAGGGGGCGCTCTGCTCAGCCACAAGCCAGGCTGACGACTGCCAGCACAGCGGTGGTGGCGGGAGCCTCTCCGCCTCCTCAGTAGTGCTAAGTTGTCCGACTGCAGCTTAGGCCTGGTCCCTGCTCCTCTCCGCCTCTTCAGTAGTGCTAAGTTGTCCGACTGCAGCTTAGGCCTGGTCCCTGCTGGCAAGTGGACACATCTTCCAAGGACTCCCGGGCTGCCAGAGGGATGCCTGACTGCCAGCTTAGGCCTGATCTCTCAGGGATGGACAGCAGGTGGACATCCCCAGAGGGGTCCCAGACTGTGAGAGGGCACAGGCCGGGCTGAGGGACCCCCCAGTGCACAAATTTTTGTGCACCGGGCCTCTAGTTTCTATCTAAAGTGCTAAGCACTCATTAGCTGCTTAAAAGAACTTCTACTCCCCTCAACTGCTGTCTGAGAAAAACTGTGAAGTAGTGCACTAGCAAAAGAGTAATATGATGGGCCCCTGAAGCTTTTTGCCCTGGACTGCAGGCTTGGCTACTGGGGATTGTCAATGTTTGGGGGACCAGGATTGGGGGTGGGGACAACCGGCAAGCAGGAAGGAAGATGGACACCTGCCCTGGAGTGGGAATGACAAGAGTGATGAGCAGGGACTGCTCCTAGGGAAAATGACAGGCAGGAATCCCTGATTAAGCAGATTCAGGGGATGAAATTCATGGGTACTCGGAGGTTTAAAAACAGACAGGAAAAACAGGCCATGGAAGGTTCAGACAGAGGGAATTGGGAGTAATTTCACTGGACTATCTGAACCCCATTTGAATGACAAAGGCTCCAGCTCAAAAAATAATTCCCTTTCCTTTCTTAGAGACGCAGCTCTCTGTGTCTAGCTTAGAAACAATGAAAGTCGTAAATGGCTGGCTGTCCATTAAATGTCCAGTCTCCCTAGCCATGACATAGAATTATCACAGGAACCTCATTTCCAAGCCCCACTTGTTTGTAGGGGAAACGTGAGACTGAGTTCAAACCCATGGAATGTGGGTGGAAATGATTTACATAACTTCTGGGTCAAGCCCGTGAAATCTCCCACTGGTCTTCCACTCATTCTCTATCCTACGTTCTGACTAGATTTGGGCAATTTTTGACACCACGTGTGGAAGGCAGCAGAGCTTCTATCAGCTTATGTGTCTGACAGACTATATGAAACAGAAAGTATTTTCTCCCCATTTAAACACACAGAACACTGCTTTAATAAGTAAAGGGGCTCCACTATATAAAGCAATTTTAGATAAAAAGATGGGATCCACTGAAAACATAGGGTAGACACTACAGTTTGCAAATAAGCCATTATTTTAAATCTCAAATAAATGTTACTTCCTTTAACAAATCATGTTTTTGGAAATAAATTTACATATGTCACTACCTATACTGTCAACTTAATCAATTGAAAATCTGACTTTGAGAAGCTTTAAGAAATAAATAAAAACCTCCAGAGAAGGAAAGTTAAAAAAAAAGTATTTAAAACTAAACCAACATGAGCCATATAGAAGCATCATTGCTTAAAAACAAACCGAAAAATGAAGTTAAGCAATTTCCCTGGGAAAAATACCAGAAACAAGCCAACTAAACAACATGAGAATATAATTAGCCAGATCAATTCTATATTGTCTAAGGTTGATCTGAGAAAAAAAAGCTGCTCCCTTTGGTCTACCCCTTTGGTCTACCCCTGGTCCTAATCATGCTGGAATCCATTTGAAAAGTCATTCAAATTTTTTTTATTTTTTTCTTTCAATGTTTTCTTCATAACGGGATCATTGAAACTGTGATTCTTTCCCTCAGTTTTACTGAGATATAATTGACATATAACATTGTATTAGTTCAAGGTGTACAACATAATGATTTGATGTATATGTATACTATAAAATGATTACCACAATAAGTTTAGCTAATTTCATCACCTGACACAGTAACAATTTTTTCTTTTTAAAAAAATATTTTTATTGATTTCAGAGAGGAAGGGAGAGGGAGAGAAAGATAGAAACATCAATGATGAGAGAGAATCATTGATTGGCTGCCTCCTGTACAACTCCCTATTTGGGGATTGATCGCACAACCTGGGCATGTGCCCTTGACTGGAATCGAACCCAGGACCCTTCAGTCCCAGCTGCTCCATCCACTGAACCAAACTGGCTAGGGCTACAATTTTCTTTCTTAATTAGAACTTTTCAAATCTACTCTCTTAGAAACTTTCAAATACATAATGCAGTGTTGCTGTTAGCTGTAGTCATCATGTGTACAGTACATCCCCAGGACTTACTTATCTGATAACCAGAAGGTTTTGACCACTTTCACCTATTTTCCTTCCCCTCACTCCCACCTCTGGCCACCACCACTCTGTTCTCTGTATCACTATCATTTCTGAGGAAAGGTTTTAGTAGGTGAGACTATATTTATATCTTTATCACCAAAGAAACCAAAGCACATAATTGTTGATAGAAGTTCTAGGTGACTTACAGTCCAGTTTTATCATTACAGACGGTCTGTTCAATTACAGATAATCAATCATGATTTATTAGGATACACTGGAGAAACACAACTTTAAAATGACAGTGAAAGCCCTGGCTGGTATGGCTCTCTTGGTTGGGCTTCCAGCTCCATCCTGTGCACTGAAGGATTGAAGGTTCGATTCCCAGTGGGCAGCATACGGGAGACAGCCAATCCATATTGTGTTCTCACATCGATGTTTCTCTCTCCTCTTCTCTCTCTAAAAATCAATAAAAGTAAAATAAAATGTCAATGAAAGAGAAGGCTTCCTCAGATATCCATTATTATGATGACAGTAAAAATTACTATCCTTTTCAGTTTTGAAGCAGTATAGTGTAGTGGTTAAAAATATAAGCACCTCTGCCCCTGGCTGGGTGGCTCAGTTGGCTGGAGTGTCATCCCATACACGAAAAGGTTTTGGGTTTGATTCCCAGTCGGGGCACATATGGGATGCAACCAATCAATGTTTCTTTCTCTTTCTCAAATCAATAAACATATCCTCCAGTGAGGACTAAAATATACATATTTTATATATATTTCTGCTCATCAAGACTTCATTACAAGAATGAAAAGGCAATACACAATAAGATATGATCATTACAATATGTACATATTTCTGACAAAGGATCATATTCAGAATATATAAGCATTTCAAAAAAATCAATGAACAAAAGATGAACAACCTAATAAAAAATAGGTAAAAGACTTGAACAGGTACTCAATTATTTGCTCAACATTGTTAGTTATCAGAGATATGCAAATTAAAATCATAATAAGGTATTATTACCAACCTATAAGAATAATCAAAAATAGAAAACCAGATAATACCAATTGTTGATAAAGATGTAGAATAACTAGAAATCTCATACACTGCTGGTAAAACAAACACTTTGAAATTGTTGGAGTTTTTAGTTAAAGTGAGCATACTAGAGGCCCAGTGCACAAATTCATGCATGGGTGGGGTCTGGCAGGCCCGCCCCAATCAGGGCCTATCAACAGCTGGGGGGAGGAGCCTTGGTGGTTGGCCAGCCGGCCCTGACCCCTGGTTGAACTATTGGTTGAACTCCCCAGTTGAGGGGACAATTTGCATATTAGCCTTTTATATATAGGATGTATATGTATATACACATATATATGTATAATGCCCAACATAAAAGTGTACACATGTGCACCAAAAATATGAATAAGAACCTTCATAGTGGCATTATTTTTAATAGACCCTAACTGGAAATAGCTCAAATTTAACCTCAATACTAAAAAGGATAAAAAAAATTGTGGTGCAGTCATATATTATAATACTGTACAACCATAAAATGACTACTTCTCTACACAATGACATGGATGACTTTTTCAGTCATAATGTTGAGAGAAAAAAGATCCAAAAAATAAAATACTGTATACTTCCATTTCCATAAAGTTCATAAAGAAGCAAAACAAAGCTATGGTGTTAGAAGTCAGAATAGTAGTTACCTCTGGAAAGAAAATAATAACTAGAATGGCTCACAGAGAAGGAATTCTGAAGTGCTTGATCTGGTGGTATTGCCCAGCTGAGTTTACTTTGTTTAAAGCCTAAGTGGGCTGCACGCTTATGATTTGTGCACCTTTCTCTATGTTACAGCTTAACACAGAGTTTACTGGAAAAGGAGGAAAGATAATAGACTCTGATGTCAAATTGCTTGGTTTCATGTTATAGCTTAACTCCTTCTGGTCAAGATCCTTAGAAAAGTTGCCTAACCTTTCTTTGTCTCAGGTTACTCATCTGTAAAAGGGAGATTATACAATTACCTTCCTCACAGACTATGAGGAAGATAAATCTGACAATGCATATGAGGCTCATAGAACAGTCCCGGGCACATGTTTAGCATTCAATAAATGTCAACTGTTGTCATTCTTTTTTTTTTTTTTTTTAATATACTTTATTGATTTTTTACAGAGAGGAAGGGAGAGAGATAGAGAGTTAGAAACATCGATGAGAGAGAAACATTGATCAGCTGCCTCCTGCACACCTCCCACTGGGGATGTGCCCGCAACCAAGGTACATGCCCTTGACCGGGATCGAACCTGGGACCTTTCAGTCCGCAGGCCGACGCTCTATCCACTGAGCCAAACCGGTTCTGGCAACTGTTGTCATTCTTATCATTAACTCTCGGGAGGACCAATTGATAAATATTATCTTAAAATGTCACTGGATCCAATGTAAGAATAATTAGAATAACACAGAAAACCATCTGATATTTTTATTTGGCTTTATTATTTTTTTACTCCTTGACCTTCAAACTAGGGAGTTTCTCAGAAAAACCAACATGGACAACTCCCAAGTATAAAGAAAATTCATTTGAAAACCATGGTGTAGGCCCAAGTAACATAAATATTATTGCTACAAAGGACATCTGTAAGTAGGTAAAGTGCCTGAGGAGAAATAAAAAAAAAGATCAAGTTACATTTATGTAAGGCATAACTTCTTATTTTAAAAGGGTTAGTAATACAATGCTCACACCTTAAGATGGAAGGAATTAGTCAATTTATTCTTGTGTGCAATGGGGCATGGTTTTTTATAGTGTAGATATCTTTTATTAATAACATTTAAAAATTTACTCTTTTGGTATACTCTTTTTCTCCTTCAGTAAATGATTCAATACTTAAAATGGTCTCTACTGTACTTTCATGCTAGTATTTTATCTCATTTATATACAATTTCATCCTGTGCTTGCTTTTATTTCTGAAATTAGGTCAGAAAACTCAAACCCCAACTGCCAATATTAGATTAGGAAATTCAAACCAGAACTTGGACCTTTACCAATAATGGTACTTAATTTAGTACTTTTAACTAAACAGATCCCACCATAGCGCTTTGGAAATACTGATGTTCATACTCAAAATTAGCAAATTCAGTGTTTTCACTCTACCATGAGAACCTTAGAGTAGAAAGAGCTTTAGGCTTCATGCTGTTCCATCTTCTACCATGTGACAGCTGTGTGGACTCAAGGGAGCTTATTGTTATGAGTTAGCGTTTTCCTTCTCAGTCAGTTCTTCTTTTCTAAGCTGGAAACCTCCAGAGGAAGGGCCATGTCTGTCTTGTCAATTATTCTATTACCAGTGTTTATTAGGACAGTGCCCGGAGCATAATGCGTTGGAAAGTATTTCTTGTAGCGGTGAATGAGTGTAAGAATGGGAACCAGTGGATATAAATTCTCAAACAGCACATGACTCAAAAATAATCAATTAAAACGATAAAACCAAAATAATTAGGATTTTGAGTTATTAACATTGATTTGTATGGTCTGCAACTTTAATTATAGGAAAAACAAGCAAATTATGCCAAATAGTTCACAGATGTGGGATTCTCTTCATGCTCTGATCTCTTTAATGTGACCCAAATAAGAGACTTATTGTGAAATGATCCACTAAAGGCAAATGACCCTGGCTCACCATGGAGAAGAGCCGAGGGCTCCTGTTACCTTCCATCCCAATGGTGGTTTGGTGTGGATAGATGAAGGAAGGAGGCGTCAGGAAGAATGGTTCTCCTGGGCAGGCTCTGACAGCCAGCGTGGGGCAGGCTGTGCTAGGACCTCCTCTGTGAGGCTCCATTGAAAAACACTATCACTTACAATAGCAGGCAAATGAAGGATTTTCTGATCAAGGGCTGTAATAAGAGTTTTTTTCACCGTGAATTAGAATGTCTGACATCTCAATATAGGACTATTTTGTATAATCAGACTTTCTTGTTTTCGGCTTTGAAAGATGATTTTGGAATTATATTATGATGTCGGTGCTTCTGATGTCCCAGGTATTCCTAGCTTTTCCATCAACATAACATAGTTGCTTATGACCATCCGGTTCCTTCCAGCTTTCTCCCACTTCTCATTCCTGTTTTTTGAGAGAGAATGAATATCTTTCAGAAATATAAAAATTTAGTTCAAAGTGTTGATGTCTCCTTAAATTTGTTGATTTTTAAATTATTAAATTTATTGAGGTAACATGCATTGGTTAATAACTATGTAAATTCCAGGTGTACAACTTTATAATAAGACATTGTACACTTCGTTGTGTCCTCACCACTTGAAATCTAGTTTTCTTCTGTCAACATTTATTTGACCCCCTTTACCCTCTTCTGATCTTTTTAATGGGACACAAGAACAAGATAAAACTGTGTAACTAACAATTTCAATTTTTAAAATAATTTACCAATTTCTAAATTATAAACATAGCACATAACTAGTTTAAATAAGAATACAGAGCTATATAAAGAAATGTTGATCATTCCTCTTACTTCCTCTCTTATTCTTTCCACTGAGATAAACACAGTTAACAGTGTAGTATGTATATATCCTTCTATACATTTCTCTGTGCTCATAGAAAATGTTTATTAAACATGTAGGAGTTTTCCTATTTCTTTAAAGAAACAAGATGATCCTATCTATGTGTCTCTGCAACTTTTCCCCACTTAATATAACATGTAAAGCCTTCCAGGTTAAAATATAAAACCATGAGTATTATAAGTATTGTATAGCCACACAATACTACATGGTATGGATATATCATGATTTATTTATCCATTCTATTAAGGGACATTCATGTTGATTCCAGATTCTGGCCATTGTGGATGGCGTGGTAATAACGTGCCCAGGCACACACACATCAGCTTCATGTTAACTTTGACACACCCAGGCTTCTACCTCTTCAGGATGGATTCCGAGTATGACCTTGCCCAATCAGTATTATGTGTTCTTTGAAGTGAACAGATGATGTTAGATTACTTTGAAAAAAGACTGTAGCAATTCACATACTCATCAGTAATTGATAAAAGTGTTACTAATTATTAAAGGGTAAAAAAAGTCTCATTATTCTTTACTTTTTAACTGTAAAATATACCACGTGTGCAAAAGAAAGTCTATAACACATATGTGATGTCCTCTACCCAACTTGTTTATTGCCAATATTTTAGTGGGAAATTCTCAAAGAATTCTGTGTGTCCCAGGAATGAGCTCGCTAATGCACCTCCACCGGTGTCCAGCATTGGCTGGCAGATGCACGGGAAGCTCGGCCTTCCTGGATGCAGAGTCAACAGCTAGAGGTTTCAGTCATTTATGCTCCTCACAGAAGGGATCTGATCATTCCATGACCTCTGAGTATTTTCTGTATCTGTAGTCAGGTGGAGCATCTTGTTATATGATATAGTCTGTTTGCACTTGCTATTCTATAAATTTCCTAATTATTACCTTCCAGATTTCTATTATAGTGTCTTTTTCTTTTTTTTTCCTTTATTTAAATATATATACTTTTTTATTGATTTTTTACAGAGAGGAAGGGAGAGGGATAGAGAGTTAGAAACATCGATGAGAGAGAAACATCGACGAGCTGCCTCCTGCACACTCCCTACTGGGGATGTGCCCGCAACCCAGGTACATGCCCTTGACCGGAATCGAACCTGGGACCCTTCAGTCTGCAGGTTGACGCTCTATCCACTGAGCCAAACCGGTTTGGCTACATTGTCTTTTTCTTACAAACTCACAAGTGCTTTGTTTGCCTATAAAAATAATTAGCTGTATATTTTGTGATATATATTACAAATATTTTCTCTCAGCTTATCATTTATAGATTTTATGTAAGGTGCACTTTTTCACACACTAATTTCAGTTTTGACATCGGCAAATTTGTTTCTTTTATAGCTTCTTAGTCCTTTAAGTTGCTTATAAAATTCCCTCAATTCCTGCATCATATACAATATTCTTTTAAAGTCTTATAGTTTTGTTTGCTTTATATCTAAACAAATAAAATAATCCAAATGAATTACAGATATAAAGCAAACAAATAGGAGTTTAAATTTTCTTGTAGGTGGATAGCCAGTTATAAAAATACCAGAGGCCCGATGCATGAAATTCATGCAAGGGGCTCAGTGCTCGCAGCCCCAGCTGCCTCCATCCTTGCAATCCCGGCTTTGTCCGGAAGGTGGTTCTGCTGTTCGGTCTAATTAGCATATTAGCTCTTTATTATATAGGATAATTTGTTAAAGTAGCCACTCTTTTCCCATGGCATTGAAATGCCATCTTTATTCTGTCTAAGCTGAGATTCCTAGAAACATGTAATTTAGATACTCCTCAGTATAAATATTCACTTCAGTAGCTGGAAGAGAGCAGAAACAATCAGATTGTTCTGAGAAGACAAATGACACCAAATTGATACTTGCGTATAAGTAAGTGCCAAGTCACCGAAGGTTAGTATAAGATTACCAGAGGCTGTATATGTACTCTTTCTTTCTTTCTTTCTTTCTTTCTTTCTTTCTTTCTTTCTTTCTTTCTTTCTTTCTTTTTTACAAGAGAAAGAAGAAAAAAGACTGATTCCCAGCATGTCATAAACAATGATGATTTTCATGTTAAATTTGACTTTTAGCTATAGAAAGGAAGGAAGGAATTATAGCAGAAGCATAGGGGATGACATAAATTCTCAGCTAAGTAGAATTTGTAACTGATATACTACTTCAAAATGGAAATATTTCAGTAATTGTTTTTTTACAGAGAATTATGTTTACATATATGAATATTATGTATATAATATATCATATATATATGAATTTATACTAGTATATACATATATAAAATTCCACCCCCTACTGAAACAATAATCTGGTTTCAAATCCTGGGTCCATTATGTACTAGTTATGTCACTTTATGCAAATTACTTAGCTTTTTCGAAACTCAAATTTTAATAGTCAACTGTGATGAAAGTCAATTGTAATGTCATCAATAAAAACTCCCTGGGCTCAATCTTGTGGTCATAAATGTTAGGTGAGATCCTTAATCATACCATTATTGAGAAATTCTCACCACGCGTTTACTATGCCGCCTCCAGTGTCATTACTCGAGGCAAGGAAGTGCTGACAGCCTGGCCTGCCCAATCCAAGGACAGGACGTTAGTCTCCAAATGTGTTCCCAAATCGTTCCACTGCTGTTAGAGAAGCAATTGTCTCACCACTGCAGTGATCGCTCTTGGAAGCCACACAGACTTAATTGGCCCAGTATGAAGAGGCAATCCTTTCAAGGAAATTCCTAGGGACGGATTATTTTCCCAACAAGTAGAGGCCAAGCAAGTAGTGGCGGTTTCTCGGTGTCTGGGAGACATTTGGCAGGGGAAAAAACCCCAACAACCCATACTTGGAAGTTGTGGTTTGCAAGGGTGTGTGCAAATCTCAGCATAATAGGACATAGCGTAGGTATCTAAAGGTAGTGTGACTATGAGTATAGTTGTCTTGTGGGTTAAAATACAAAGATATATATCTTAGCAACAAATAGGAGCTCTGGGTTGAAAATCAGGCCAAACCTTAAAATGGAACAACCCTGAACGTTGATGTCATTTCTAAAGAACACTTCAGTACTCTCTCTAAAAATACACACACACAGGCTTGCAGGAAAGTTCCATGAATGCAACTCTCATTTGCTCCTGGCATGTTATTGACCCAATGCCACCATTTGGGAGTCTAAGTATCTTTGAATTTCTGAAGAAAATAGAGATTTCCAGGTATTAGGAAGGAGAACTTAGCCCTTGGAGAGTGGTAATGACTGTCATTTCAACCATAATTATTTCCATGCTTTATTCAATGTTAGAAAGTTTCAGTAGAAACTGCGCAGTAATAAATGGAGAGTGAAATTCAAAATCAGACTCTTCTAGGGCTGAGTTTTCCTGTGGTCGAACAAAAATGATATTTACATGTTATATTATGCCAGTGTCATACATTGTCTCACAGGGATCACTTTCCATGGCTATTCTTTTCATTTTTGGTGTTACTTACAAAATTGGGGAGAGGAGAGGCTCATTTGTGTATGGAAACTTGACTTTGTTTACATAGCCTCCTCAATTTTAGGTAGAGCAAATGTATATTTCTGCCAATCATAACATTCTCTTCCCATCACTTAAATACTTTGCAATTTTCTATAAGCAGCTTCATATGTAGCCTTACTTTGTGATTTAGCGAATTTTGCACATAGCAATTAGACCTGGCAGGCTACATTTATGTAATAAAGTGTTAGCACTTACAATAATATCAGAGGGCAGGAGAGAGGAGTGTTAAACTAACCTCTGAAAAAACGGGGTTGGCAAAATATTTGAGAACTTTATTGTTAATATGTTTGGCTTGTCTAATATTTGTAACAGAGGTTCCATCTGAGCTGCTATGTTTCCTATGATTTAAGGAAAGCACAGAGAACTCCAGGCATTCTCGCCTCTCTGGGATTTTATTGAGAGGGACCGTGAAGTCAGGGCAGGGTCGCTGCCTCCAGCCCTGAACTGTTCAGAAGGTGTTGCACAGAGGGGACTGAATGTCTTCTGCCTTCCTCCATAGCTATTTCCTCTCACTACCTCTGCATTTAACAGGGGAGCTTTGTTTTGCGGCCTTAGAAAAGAAGGCAGCCTTAGTGCGGACAGTCATTCATCTTTATTCATTCCGGAACAGAGAGTAAACGGTGCTAGGATTTGGAACTCCTCTGCCGAGCGTGAAAACGGCAGAAGAATGATGAGGTTCCATGTTGTAACATAACTAAGGGTCTTCTATCTCTTGTTCTAAGTATGTTTTTTGTTTTTTTTTAATGAAGCATTCTTTCCAAAGATAATGTAAATCTGAATCCCCCAAAGTCTTGAAAAGTCATGTGGCTCTACTATTTTTTTTAAAGATTCTGTAAAGGGAAGGCATTATATCTCACAGTACTGTGAAATGAAAATCTTTCTAAAAATTCCCATTACATCCTTTTCTACTTTAGGTCCCCTGCCATAGTAGTACCTTGTTAGCACTTGTCTCTAACTTCCTCAAAACTCTAGCAAGTGCAAAATCTCTCTCACGTTTCTCTCTCTTTGCCGATTTCTCCTTCCTAGAGCAGCTTGATGTTGTTTCCTGTGTATGTTAATCTACTCTGTCCTTCTAAGTGGCTTCCATTCTGCAGTTCTGCCTGTCACTATAATTGTTAAAACAGAGGCCAAGTCCTTTTTCTCTTTTTTTTGTTCCTCTTTTTCCCCCATTGACCCCTTCCACCCCGCTCCTGCCCCCGCCCCAGGCCTTCAGCACATTATGTCTGTGTCCAAGTCCTTCTTGGCCGCGGGGTGGGAGTTTTATCCCTGTCACATGTATTGCTGGGTATTTATAGGAAACATGCTGTAGATGCCTCCTGGAAGATGGCCTCTTACGTACTATAGACAGCCTAGTGGGTGAGGAATCAACCAGCACCAGGAAAGCTAATACATAAAGTTTGCCAAGCATGATCCAGTTCTACAAAAGTAGAGCAAGTGAACAGAAAGCCCTGATGTTATTTGGAAATACTTAAATCTATACCAGATTTTCAGATGTATAATGAAAGTATTACAATCAGGGGGAAACCAGAGAAAAAAATGTAGAGTTTAGGTAAAAGTGAGGCAATAATTGGAATGTTGCACTTGGTTTCATTGGTTGCCAACAATTCGAATGGTGCACAATGAAATCCATAAAACATGTTGCCAAATCTTTGGCCAGTTGAAACTGCGGTGTTTCATTCTTTTCTGGTAAAAACGTCTTAATTCTGGGCATGTGATGTTATTTGTTTCATCTGGTTTCTTGGAGACGGGAGGTCTCTTGTTCACTAGGCTAATAAACAGAGGAGGTTGTAAAGACACTGGGGGCCACAGCAGCACACCCACTGAGGTCACCATGGTGCTGATGAGCAGTTACTATGCTGTGATGCCTGGTGACCCCACTAACGGTACAAGAATAAGGGGGTGGAAAGACTAATGTGCAGGCTGGCAAGCATTCTGAAGAGAGGCAGTGTGATGCTGGAGAGGTTGCTTTGGAATCATTCAAGACCATGGGGCCTTAGCAAATGACCTGCTCTGTCTGAGCCAGTTTTTTCCTCCTTAAACCTGGGATTCCAGTGCAAACGCTCCTCTGTCTGTGACCTTGCAATGAGCACATGTCATCAGTTCCAAGATGCTTCCCCCAACATTTTAACATTTCTGAAATGGGGTGTGCTTTATAATCCACAGTGACTTAACTGCTGTCTCCGTGTATTTACTCACCATTGCGTATCTGTAAAACACCAGCGTCCAAATTGCAAAGTGGGTGTAGGAGGCCTGGAGGAAAATTGCGAGTGTCAAAAACAATGGAATACCTTTTTAACACTTAGAAACTAAATGGTGATAGGGTGGGGCTGTGGAGGTGATCAATCAGATGTGTGGAGCAAGATCTCCAAAGCCGAAATCAAGGTCAGCTAATGCTGCATAATTGCAAAGCAAACTGAAGAACCCAAGACCAGTGGTTTCATTACGTGATATATTCTTCTAAAAATTGCTGCACTGCCAACACTGCTGATGGACAAAGGACAGCTTATAAAAACATGGACAACAACAATTCTGAGTAGAAAAGTAATTCAAAAGACTCAGACTCTGAACGTACAGAATGTTTAGGATGTGGGCAGAAGAGTAATAGGTGGTTTAAAAAAAATGGTCTAAGAGTGAAATAGCTTTTTCAGTAAGTATAAAATGAACATCTTAAGTGGCAAAAAGGTATAGAGTTACTCATTAGTTGGACATACGTTTTGCTTTCCTAATTCTTAAAATATTTTTGTCTTGATGGCAGGTTGTCTTAGATTCAACAAGTTGCAATACTTCAATACAAATCTACCTGCTAAAGCAAAAGCTTGTTGATGCTGCCCAACACTAAGAGATGGTGTTACTGGACACTTACAGAATGATGCTTTTGGTTTTATAACCAAGAAGACTGAAGAATACATTTGTGCAACCCTTCCTAGGGTTAATTAATGTGTTTAATCTATAATAATAAAAGTGTAATATGCTGATTAGACCAGATGACCTTCCAGACAACCTTCCAGATGACCTTCTGGACAAAGCCACAGCTACGAGGGCCAAGCAAGCCCCTTTCACAAATTTCGTGCACCGGGCCTGTAGTTATAAATAATTTATGAACATATTATAATCTAGTCTGGTTAAAAATAGCTTATATAAATATAGTTATTAGTAGTACTGTGTGAGGGTGCTCACATGTGAAAGTAGGACAAAGTGACGAGATAAATAAATGTTATACATGTTTATGAATTAATAAATTGTCATGGGATGGTGAAATTACTTTCCCAAACCACACTGTTTTTTATGCTAGAACTAGGACCAGAATTACTTGTTTGTTTGTTTTATTCAACTTACTGTCATGTGTATTCATTTCTTGAGGGCCTACTTCGTGCAAGCCACCTCAATGGGTCTCTGGATGTCACTCTACAGACTCATTTATCTTAACCCAATGTCAACAGTGTAGTCACACTACGTATACATTTTAATTATCCCAATTAACTGAGGTTCTGCAAAATGCGAGAGAGAGCAAGTGAGAACAACTTAAAAGAGGAGCAAGCTCTGCCTACCTTTTCCCTCAAGAAGCACATGTCCAGAGTGAGAGGGAGGTGGGTGCTGGGAATGTTTCTTTTCCTCAGCAGACTCAGAACTCAAGTGCTTCTCAGGATGCAAGCATCTCACCTCACTGTGGGTGGCCATTGTTTTTAAAGATATGCATATTTCATACAACATAGCCCATAAGCACAAATCAGCTACTCCAGAGAGTGTTCAATATGAACACAACAATCAGTTCTAGTGCAAGAAGAGCAGCCAGCTCGCTGGACTTACTGGGAGATATAAAGTAGATGCACTTAGGTTTGCTTGCTAATACGTTTGCAAAACTGCTTTCTACAGTGTTCGCAGGGCAAAATGGTTACCAGTAAGTAACTTACAAGAGTAACTTTGTATTCTTAAAATCTCAGAGCTTGTGGTGGTAAAGGAATACAGTGAAGTCCTCACTTAATATCATTGATAGGTCCCTGGAACTGGGCTAAACAATGTATAACAAAACCAATTTTACCACAGACTAGTTTATATAAACAAGAGTTAAGTTCCTTGGACATCTTATAACTTTATAATGAAACAACTTTGAATGGAACAACATTATTCCACCTGCTGTACAGCATGGGTTGGAGGGGAGGAGGGTGACAAGATGGACCTTAGAGGAGAAAAACTAGAGCAGGGAAAGCAGGTAGGAGACTCTCACAACACTTCAAGCAAATGATTGCAGCAGCTTCAGCCAGCACGGACAGGGAACGAGGGACCAACGGAGGAGTCGGGGGAGGCAGAAACAAGGAGGGGACAGTGAGCCATGGCGTATTCTAGGGAAGGAGGGATTAAAGCTGACTTTGAGTTTTCTAGTCTGGCAGATTAGGACAATGAGCAGGATACAAATGACAGCTGAAACAGGAAACACAGCACATGAATCAGTTTATGAGTCTGAGGAAAGGTGGAGCAGCCCAAAATGTGAGGTCAGTTGTAGTTATACAGGGGTGGGCAAAAGTAGGTTAAATTACCAGCCATTGTTACCTAAAAGATAAATCATAAGTAAGGATGTGAAACTAACAATAATAATAAAAATAAATAATATAATAATTAATAAATAATAATGCAAGAATAAACCCTGTATTTCATGTACTCACAACTGTCGATCTACTTTTGCTCTCCCCTGTATTGAATTGGGGGGGTGTGAGAGGCATCCAGGTGGAGATGTCTAGTATTCAGCAAATATGAGACTTGCATTTGAGAGCATTTAGAGAGGTAATCCTTGGATTTAAGTATTACAGGTACCAGGAATGAGGGAAAAGGGGAGTGAGGCAGCAAAAGAGAGGAGCCAACGTAAGATTGGGTTAGTGAGGTTGCTACCCCTTGATATTGAGGGTGATTGATTGCTTAGTCTTCCAAGAATCCATAGAAATGACCAGTTCTCAGGAGAACCCAGGGGGAAAAAGTGTGATTCTCTAGCTCCATTTCACACAGGTCAAGGTGTGCACTTCCAGGAGGCTCTTGCATGGGCCCTGCAGGGATCCCATGGCCTCTGAAGTCACAATGTCAGTAAGGACGCCTGGGGCAAGGGGCAACCCGTGTGAGGCATGGCATGAGACGAGGACCCCTGCGTTTCACCCATGGACTCATGGCTGGTCACCTCAGCATGTCTGGTGGGGAACAAATTTCTAAGAAAATTTTCATAATACTTCAAGCAATGATTATAGCAGCTACAGCTAGGGAAAGCCGAGGAGACCTGAGAGGTGAATAGTCAACCTACCTGTGCCCCAGTAAATTCTGAGAGTCCTCCAAAGGACGCCCAGTGTGTGCCCCCAAACCAGTCTTCCTCTTCATCTGCCTTGCTCACTCCAGCTTGACTTCCCAAACGTATCCTGCCATCCTGAGTCGCCCCCCAAGTGGCACCGCCTCTGCTGTAGGTGTCCTTCAGGAAACAGTGGTTTCTGAGTCAAGCCTGTGGTTCTCTGATGCTGCCACAGCCACTGCTTCTGGGGCATCAGAACCGTTCTGGGTACGAGTGGAGGTTAGGACAGAGGGAGCAGACAAGAACCCAGTCTCCAACCTCTTGTCACATTGTGTCTCCAGCCCTCAGAAAACTTCGCCTCTTCTGGTCCCATAGAGTCTCACAGAAAAGCTGCTTCTTCAACGTCTCCCTTTCATGTCTCTTCTTTAAATCATTCCTCTCCCAATGCCACACACCAAACATTTCTCTCCCCACCTCCTTATCTCCATCAAAAGCAAACGAGCAAAAACCACCTCCCAACAAACAACAGCCCTATCCCCTCAAAACAAAACAAATGCAAGAAGCTCAGAGAAACTGTCTGAAGCAAATAGGAATCTATGTGGGAATTCAGGACACGGACATCAGTGCTCAGTCAGATACGACACTTGTCCGCTTCTCCCAGACCATGGTGGCTACTTACCTTTCCTTTAGGTAACCAGAGGGACATCTTCCTGTGACTGTCCTCCCTGCTGAAGAGCAATCTTATGCCAAAAACTAACTGAAGGCTCTACTTTAGAGAAAAAACTGCTCAGAGATCGTCCTTGATGTTAAGGATTACTTGACTTAATAGAAGAGTGTTTTTAGCCTGGTTTTCCCCCTAAATAGCCTGAGGCAACGGCTTGCAGCAGGAAATTCAATCCCAGGGAGTAGGAGCTAGAAAGGAGTCAAAACAGGGAAGGAGGGAAAGCCAGCCCAGGAACCCACTCTCAAACTGTTTACTGCTAAGGGTGGCTGGTGTGTTGTTGTCCTGGTAACTTGTGAGCAGCTGTGTGAAAGGAGGCTCAGAACCCTTCGCCTCAGGGCTGAACGGGAGAAGGGAGTGTTGGTCCATTGCCTCTTGTCTCCCACTGGCCAAGGATGGCCTCAAAAAGGTGGATTTGCCTGCATGTTTGTATTGCAAGTTTCCTGCAGATGGCCCAGGGCAGGAAGCAAGAAGTACAGTGGGGCTTTGACTTATGAGTTTAATTCGTTCCAAGACCGAGCTCGTTAAGGAGCTCGTTAACTCAAATTACTCTATCAACACAATGCAAAAAATCGGCGGGAGAGACAGCTGGTATCTCAAAAAACTCGTTAGTCGGGACACTCGTAAGTCAAGGCCCCACTGTACTTAATAGAGGCCCACAGTGAGATGCTCAGTTGCACCTGTGAGATGCTGAGTTGCACCTGTGAGGACTGGTCACCACAGGATTGGCTGGAGGTAAAAGTGGGCTGGAGAGGATCTGAGTGATACATTAAGAGGATCTGACCCGATGAGATCTCCCCTGTGGAACAGGAAAAGAGAAGAGGCCCAAGAACATGCATGCATTTGGGAGTCTGAAGGGACCATAGAAGGGGATGGAAAGAGACCAACGAAAAGCCATGGAAGAGGTAGGGAAATGATAGTCCTATATAAATGTAAATAAACTATGTGCAAGGCATAAGCTCTTTATGGACATTAACTCACTTATTACTCATAGCCCTGTGAGATGGACACAGTTCGTCTCTCCATTGTACACACGGGTTATGAGATTTTACGCACCAAGCTATGAGGCATTAGGATCACAGCTCATAATTGGTGGGAACAGCATTGGACTCGAGGGCCTGTACTCTTCACCACGGCACGGTGCTCACCCAGGAATACAAAGCATCCCCCAGACAAGAGAAGAGGAGAATTCCACAAAGAAGCCTGTGGCCAGGGTCACCTTCACTCACTAGGGAGAGGAGAATGGAGAGTCAGGAAAGGCCATCTGATTTTTGACCCAAGAGGTAATTGGTCACTTACGAAAATGCAGTTTGAGTTGAGTGATGAGCCAGAACACAGTCTGGAGAGAGATGAGGGAAGAGTGGAGCCCACGACCATTTCGGGAGACCTTTGCTAGTGAAGGGAGTCAGTGAATTATTTTACTGAAATACCCCCTGTCCTACTTTCCTAATAGATGAGAGGGATCCTGGATCTAGGGAAAGAGAAAGTGATTAGCAGGGCTCTAAATATTACTAAGTTTGAGTTGGCACAGTTCTCCCAGGTACAGAAAAATGTCTCTCACGTGGTGTCCCTTGGGCTAAACACCTTCAAAGAAAGGTTAAGAAGTAACACAGGCCCCATTAGAAACTGAGGAAGTCTTCGGGGAGAAGAATAATGAACAGATTCTGATTTTCTTTCTCTGCCATTTCTGATTTCCCACAAAATGGCAGAAAGGGACATACTCTCTTGCCAACCTTTTTTTTTTTTCTCTCTCCTCCCCCCTCATTATCTGAGCCCAGTCATTATACTACATTTTCTGTGCCTTTGGATAGAAAAGCCAGCTCTTCAAACCATAACATTGGCAGCAGTTTTCTTCCTACAGTTTGTAAAAATTAAATCACAAATCAAAAGAATATGAGCCAAACATGCCACAGCCATTTGGATTTACATGAAAGGGAAGCCATCAACACCTCCCTATCTTGGCTGATGGATGTATCTGATATTTCAGACTCCTTCCTTGGTTCTTTCATGACCACAAGACCAAAACTAATCAGGCCAATTAGACGAACTTCCAGATTATAGCTCTGAAGGCAACTCAACAAGTAACATATCCAACGATATAATTTGCCAAGTTTAATTCGGAGGTTGAGGGAGGGTGGAGGGCAGACGGTTTCTGATTTATCACAGAAGCTAAAGCCATATTCCAGTCTGAATACAAAGCAGACGAAGAATAAGAAATAAAGCTGAATTGGGGCACTGTCACTACTGATCATCATGTTTTTCCAACATTAAAAGAAAAAAGAAAGAAAAGAAAAGCTGAAGTTAAGAACACCATCCTGTAAAAACCCTCGAAATAGTTGCAAAAATATGTAAACCACCTACAAAGGAATTAATTAAATGTAAAAAAAAGAAAGAAAAAAAGGAAGAAGAAGAAGAAGAAAGTAAAGAACAATCCAAAGAGACTGAGGAGAATATGTAGATACATTTTTACCTGATTATGATGGTAGGATGGTCTTTCTTAGCACAGAAAGGAAAAAAAAACACATAAAAAGATTATGAAATTTCATCACATGAATATTTAATTTTTCTGTATTCAACAAAAGCTGCCATAAACAAAATCAAGGTCTAATATAAATGCAAAATATATTTGCAAAACATATAATACTCAAATAGTTTATATCCTTAACTTTACTTTTAACAGATTGAGATATAATTCACACATCATACAATTCATCAGTTAAAGTGTATAATTATTTTTTGTATGTTCACAGGATTCTGCAATCATCAATACAATTAATTTTAGAGTATTTTTATCACCTCAAAAAGAAAAAATTATACCTATTAAAAGTCACTCTCCACTTTCTCTGATCCCCTCAATCCTAGGGGGTTTCCACTTTCTGTATCTATATATTTTCCTACTGAGTACCTTTCAGATAAATGGATTCACACAAAAAGTAATCTTTTGTTACTGGCTTATTTCACTTAGCATAATATTTTCAAAACTCATGTTGTACCATCTATCAATGCTTGTTTCTGTTTTTTTTTCTATTGAGATATAATTCATATACCATAAAATTCACCTGTATAAAGTATACAATTCAGTCATTTTTCTATGTAAAACTAAATTATGCAATCATCATCACTATCTAATTCCAGGTATTTTCATCACCCTCAAGGAATCACTATACTTATTAGCAGTCACTCCTCAATTCTCCTTCCTTCTACCCCTTGGTAACCACAAATCTACTTTCTATCTCTATGGATTTGCCTATTCTGGATATTTCATATCAATGAAGTCATATTATATGTGGGCTTTTATATCTAGCTTCTTTCACTTAAAATACTCTTTTCAAGGTTCATCCATGCTGTATCATGAATTAGTACTTTATTTATTTTTATGGCTGAGTGATATTCCATTTTGTGGCTATACTTCATTGTATTTTTTCATTCAATCAGTTGATTGGCATTTGTTGGCTTTAATTATTTTATTATTTTACTATTTACTAGTAATTATTTGGAATAATATTGATATGAATATTCATCTAAAAATTTTAGGGATATTTTTGTGGGCATATGCTTTCATTTCTCTTGGGTACACACCAAAGCAGATTGCTGGATCTGATAGTTAATTCTTTGATCTATTTTGAGTTCATATCTGTGTATGGTATTACTTCTTCCACATGTACATATTCAGTTGTTCCAGCACCATTAGATGAAGGGCCTATTCTTTTCCTATTGAATTGTCTGGGCACTCTTATCAAATGTCAACTGATAGTAAATGTAATGATTCATTTCTGAACTTTTAATTATACTCCATTGATCTATTTGAATATCCTCATGCTTATCACACTTTCTTAATTGCTGTAAACTTTGTAGCAGTGTTGAAATCTGGACTTTTCTGTACTCCAACTTTGTTCTTCTTTTTCAAGATTGTTTTGACTATTCTGGATCCCTTGAGTTTTTACATATGAATTTTAGAAACAACTTGTCGATGTATGCAGCCAGGATTTTGACAGGCGTTATGCTGAATCTGTAGATCAATTTTGGGAGTATTACCATCTTACCAACATTACGTCTTTCAATCCATAAACGTGGAATGTCTTTCCATTTATTCGGTTATTCTTTAATTTCTTTCAACTGTTTTTTGTAGTTTTCAGAGTACAAGTTCTGCATTTTTTTGTTAACTTTATTTCTAAATATTACATATTTGGTGTTATTTTGAATGGAATTACTAATTTTTAATTTCATTTTTCAATTGATTTTTTTAATAATTATCTTGTGCACACAACTTGAACATACCTTTTAAAGTTCTTACAAATCAATATAAAAAGACAAACACCCCGATAAAAAATTGGCAATGAATGTAAACAGTTTACAAAAGAACTGAACATGGCCAATAAAATATGCTTAAGCTCACTAAGTATTAAAGGAATGCAAATTAATTAATATGATACTATAGTTTCCTATCAAAATGACAAGGCTTTAAAAAAGGAATACATTTTTTATACAGAAATCCCACATAACGGGAGTGTACAACTCTAGTGTATGGAAATTTGGGAATGTGTATTAATTTTTTTAAAGATTTTTACAGTGTTTGTCTAGTAATTTTTTGTAGGAATTTATTCTAAGGAAATAATCATAGATGTACACAATTATTTATGTACAAAAAGCATTATTTATTACAGAGTAAAAATGGAAAGATCTCAAATGCTTGACAATAGCAAACAGATAAATGTATATCCATAGGATGGAATACTACACTACTGTGGAAAGTGAACTGCTAGTATGGAAGGTCATAGCAATAGGCCCATGATATATTATTCAGTAAAAAAAAACGTACATTAAGATTCAAATATTTTGTTCAAAATTACTATGTAACTGTGTCCATCTCCTCCCTATTCACTAATAACAGACATCTTCACACACTACTTATGTGGCTTACTATGTAACTGTGTGTGTGTTGTGTGTGTATGTATTGCTGATGGTTTATTGCTGGATGAGGAAATGTGAATTCATGTGATTTGTTTTCTTCTTTATACTACTTTGATTCATCCAGTTCTTAAATATATACACATTTACTTATTTTATGATAACAAAACTCATCAAATTATTAGAAAGACTTACTGAGCATGATGTTCTGTTTCCCAGAGCCCCTAGAGCTAAGATGATTGGAGCGGTGTCAGAAGCCAGATTCTTGCTAGTGTGAGAAAGGCTGTGTTGAGCAGGTGTTAGCAGCTGAAACAACTAGTAACCAAATACTAGGAGTGAGCCTGAGAGTTTTAGCAGTGCACCTTTTCCTAAAGAACTGGACCCACTGAGAGAATGATGCCGCTAGTTAGCACCGAGCTGTGGCTGGGCAGTCATACCGCAGAAATATGCTGGGAGAGCACTGATCTGGGCTACCAGGTGGGCTTAAATTATGAGTAAGCCACATGAGTAGAGCGTGAAAACGTCTATTAATGAATAGGAAGGAGACTGACACAGAAAGGGCCCCAGTCATGTTATGGCAGAATATTTGAGTCAAATTTCACATGCTCCTGCTGAGGCCTCCAGACCTGCCCCAGTTGCAAAACCTTCCTCCAGGTTCCACTCTTTATGAATCTGCTCCCAGCCGCCCCCCCCCCCCCCCCGTCACCGTCACCCCCAGATTTCTATGGCTTTGTTTATGAATACTAAAGTTCTCATTTATGAATGTGACATGAACAAAATGCTGTGTCCTGCAGTGGGGGACCGAGTGGGAGATGACATCCAGCCTGCTACAAGCAGTTCGGCTGGAGCACAGGGTAGACAAGGAGAGCTCTGGGGGATGAAGGTGGAGAGGTGGGCGGGGCCAGGCCTTGGAGGGGATTGAACTCTGAGGACTTGATCAGCCTGGTACCCTGGCCTGGAATCTGTCACTAACTTAGGATATGACCTTCGGCCTATAGTGGTCGCATTTGTAAAATTTGGATATTGGTTCAGGTAAGCATTAAAATTATCCCCAGCTTTCCAGGCATGGCTCAGTGGTTGAGCGTTGACCTATGACCAGGAGGTCGCATCTCCATTCCCCGTCAGGGCACATGCCCAGGCTGTGGGCTGGATCACCAGTAGGGGGCGTGCAGGAGGCAGTCAATCAATGATTCTCATCATTGATGTTTCTATCTCCCTTCCTCTCTGAAATGAATAAAGATATATTTTTTTTAAAATATATTTTATTGATTTTTTACAGAGAGGAAAGGAGAGAGATAGAGAGTTAGAAACATCGATGAGAGAGGAACATCGATCAGCTGCCTCCTGCACATCTCCTACCGGGGATGTGCCCGCAACCCAGGTACATGCCCTTGACCGGAATCGAACCTGGGACCTTTCAGTCCGCAGGCCGATGCTCTATCCACTGAGCCAAACCGGTTTCGGCAAGATATATTTTTTTAAAATTATCCCCAGCTCTTCAAGCGTTAACATACTGTTTACCTTAGAGCAGGTGAGCGCTACTTACCTTGTTAACTCATCCAGAAAGCACTGCTCTCGGGGGCATGGGCACCACGGAGTGATCAGAGGACAGATCCAGAGCAGCCACCCGCTTCAGGAGACCTTTTCTGAAGCTTCCCCAGGCCCCTAGACAGCACGTCTCAGTTCTAAATCCTGAAGACTGAGGGAGTCGGCAGATCCTGATTCACTTCATCTTTATTTTTTGGTACTTTGTTCTTATTTATTCACTTTATATACCGGTTTTCATGTGAGATTTGTGTATTAAATTGCTTTATAATGCCATTTGCTGATTCACTTCATCTTGGATGAGGTTTGACATTAAGATATCATACCAAAAAAATCATATTCAGCTATACATTTCACGAAAACAGGGGCTATATCACCCTTGTGTATCATACTGTCTACTCCTAGAAGTTGGCCTTTGTGGGGGAGTTGACAAATACTTGTTAGCTAAATGAATGGACAAAAGTGCAAATGGCAGATGTTTACTGGAATGATTACGGTGATCACTTCACAAAGTATACAACTCGTTATCTTGTACAGCATTGACTGACATTTTAACATCCTCTACGTTAGTCAGACTGTCCTGGTTATAATGGACAGACGTGCGATTTCTAATTAATCCAACCAATCTCCCCTACTCCTCAGAGACCTCTATTTCTAAATGGCATGAGGCCTCTATCCCTGCCCATAATCGGAGAGAAGTGCAAATGAGAACCCATAAGAGGAGGGAGTGTGGGAGAGGGATGAAGATTTTGCAAAACAGGGAGCCAGCAGTCTGCGTAAAGGGGCGGAGCAGGAGGCTGGCTGACCTGTCCCTGGAGGAAATACCCAGCCAATACCTCCAGCGGGTGGAGGGGGAACTGCAGGAGAAGGAAGCAGGCAGCCTATGGGACCTTCCCCCTGCTGGCTCAGTCCCCTCAAAGTATTGTCCTCAGCCCAAGTGTGATATCATCATGGACCTCAAACTAATAAAAAAATGTTCCTTCAAATCCTATGTGCAATAACAGCCCGTTTCCATAAACTTTTATTTGTACTTATAAGCGCTACTTATTAGCAAATGCTAATTAAGGATTACTAAAATATGGCAAGAGGATGAGCCATGAAAGAAAAAAATACTACACTGTGTTTGGGTTTTGTGTGTGTGTGTGTGTGTGTGTGTGTTTGACTTTTTTGTTTTTCTGCTGAAGATTAACCCAAGAAGAATAAAGCATCTGTTTCCCAGACCCTCCGCCAGGAAAAAACAGACTTCCAATATTATCCTAAAGTTTCTAGCACTCTATACACAACCTCACTCCTACGAGTAAATCCATGTTGTGCTTCAGGACTATTGAAGGGCTTGACATGAGCACCGGGAGTTGATAAAAGTGAATTAACTGGACTAAAGGGAGAAGGCAGAAGCTAAGGGGCACACTTGAAGGTTTGTGAGTCCAGCAGAAGCCCCGGTTGGATTTGCTGTCTGGTGAGGTGACCGCATGGGGCACCTGGCCAGGTTGGACAGCAGGTTTGGCCTCCTGGAACCTGCACGAGATTTGGGGTCTAATCTTGGCCTGAAGGATTGGAGACACCTGCTTTTGTTCAAAATGGACTAATGGCTGCCTTAGCATAAAACTCGGCCATGACAATAATGGATAAAAGGTGGGCCATTCCCCAAATGTTCTGGCCTGCGTTGGTCCAGAAAGTCTCACTAGACAGACCCTAGGAGCACTGTGAGCCCTCCCCCCTATAGTGATATTGAGCCTCTTAACAGCCTGGAAAGTAGGGACTTGGAGCTAGAATGTAAAAGTAATATAACTTTTCCTGAATCCGCGTGTCATGGATCGGATTCATAACTTCATATTTGGCAGTCATAAACTAAAATTAGCCAATTATTAGTGCTTGCTGAAGGCTAGTTCAGCATTTTACTAATAAGTCTGGCACAGGCACATTCATTTGGCTTCTACCCTGTGAGGTATTAGGAACTCCCACCAGTTTCAGAAAGGTTGCATGCTTGTCTGTGTACCATCAGTGTTGATTGGACCTTTCCACGGTTTTTAACTGCCAATATGCAGGCTTTTTCATTATTTCATTAAATTTTAATTTTACTGTTAGTTTTGCTTAATCCTTATTTTAGTTTGCGGTGATTTGTTCAGTTAACCTCATGGTGAATGATGATGTGTATTTTCATTAACAAAACTTTACCCTATAATTTCCCCATATAAAAATAGATGTTTAGACATCTGTTGGTGCCTCAGATATCAAACATTCATGCCTTATTGCTAAAACAGATGTTTATATAATCATCCTCCCTCCTACCCCGTTTAGCTTGAGTAGTGGTATTTGGTTGGAATCACCAATTCTTTTTTTCTGCTCTAATTTAGAATGGTGGGGTAGGTAGAATGAGTGTCCCACTTAGCTAAGGGAGCCTTTATCAATAAGTTTGGGGGTGACACTCAGAGGCCATCCCCTCCTGCAGTCTCTGAGGTCTGTGTCTTCCTCACCACTTATTCTTTCCCTTGCCTTTTATCCCCATAATTTCCAGAAACAAGGAAGAAACTGCAGTTTATCAGTTTCAGTGTTGTAACCATGTATTTTGCATTTGTTATGTAAGATATGAAGAGGTACTAGATTACATAAATAATCTGAAAATTGTTTCGATGTGTCAGCAGCAAAAAATACTATAAGCTAAATCACTTTTGATAATAATTTATATAAAGTTTAATTCTTACCTTGCAAGTAAACTGTGTTCTTGTATTAATTCTAAACTTGTTTTTGTGGGTAATGTTTTAAAGTTAGGGAAAATTACTTTTTAATACCTAAAAATTCAGAAAGCAATGTAACAAATGTTGTACCCACTACCCACAATGAATAAATGCTAACATTTTATATTTATTTCATTTATTTTTTAAACTAAAATATTACTGATACAACCGTAGCCTCTTTTTATCCAATCATTTCCCTCTTTCCTAGGGACACACCTATTCACAATTTCATATGTATCTAACGTTTAATACATGTCTCTATACTTTTATTGCATAAGTGTGTATCCATAAACTAAAGTGTCATTGTACATTTTTAAATTTACTTAAATGACACTTTAATGCACATCTCATTCTGTAATTTTACTTTCTCATTCAGTATTATGTTTTAGAGACTTATTTAACATATAGATCTAGTTTATTTCATCTACTTCATTCATTATAAAAGACTCAGAGTCTTTCTTTGTATAAACATACCACGTTTTATTCATCCATTCCCCTACCAATGGACCAATACAAATACACAGTATTCCGTAAATTGTCAGCTTAGCTGTCCTTCTCTGCAGGAAGCTTTTTCTATCCCTCCCTCCCTCCCTCCAACCATTAGATTGTGTTAAATGCCCTCTGATGGCCACACATATCATAGGCTCCATCACATACTGTTGAAAAAGTCTCCCTTTGTCTTAGACTAGAGACCCCTTCAGATCAGGGCCCTGTTTGTTCAGTGTTCATGGTGTAGCCCCTTGGTCGGCACTGTGCATGGCACACTGTCGGTTCGTTTTTATAAACAGATGAATGAATGATTCTGTGCCGTGAAGTAACTGACATCAAGGATATGCTGATGTGCCTTAAAATCAAGGCCCCAGACGAAGCACTCCTCTGTGTCCTCCCTGCTAGACCTACTTGTTTCCCCCGGTTGAATAATGGGAATCTTTCACCATCTGAGGTTACAGCAAATTAAGCGAGTGGATATAATGTTCTCGATTTTAAGTTTGTTAAACATTTGCCACGTGGTACTACTTGCTTATATTAAAATCAAACGTTGACTGGTATCTGCTTTAGTTCTAAATTATGCATTTCTTTCACATTAAATCATAATTTTCATAATAAGCACCTGCACTTCCAGGTGTCCTGCCATTTGAATAAGTCTGAGAACTGCTGTGTTTACTATATAAAAATGTAGGCATTCAAGTGGCCCACTGCTTTCATAAAATAAAAAATATTTCAAAATAGTAAATTTCTGGAAGTTTAAAACTATACTACATACATTAGCTTCTTTATTCCTTACACAACTCTAAAAGGTGGGTATTATTATTATTATTATTATTATCCATGCTTTACAGATGAGGAAACTGAAGCCTGAAAAAAAAATATGTAAGTTTCCCCAAACTACAGAGCTAGTTAGAGATGGAGTTGGGATTCTGACCCACTGAATAATACAGCCACCCTGCACACACACATTTTAATGTAGCCAGATGTCATTTGCCTGCAAAGTATCTCTGTAGAAATCTACAGTGAACTGATAAGGGTTTTAACCCATTGGAAAGGGTTGTAATTATTTATGGTTCGTCTAGTAATTCATTCACCGACAGTTATTGAACATTTATTGTGTTCTAAGCATTGGATGAAAAAAAAAAGACATCGTATCTACCACTGAGTTGTTTACTATCCTGCACTCAAATATTTATGATTCAGTCTCACAGGGTTCCGGAGAAGGAATGTGCAAAGTACATGGCGATTACATGCCGGATTTGGGGGGGTTAGACAAGTCTTCACAGAAGAGATGGCATTTTAGTTTAATCTGTGAAATTGTGTAGGATGAAGGAATCATGATGAAGGACCTTGTTAAAAAATCTGAATTTTATATATCATGTGACTTTTGGCAACTAACAATATATCTGAGTCTTAGTATTTTATGATGCAGACAAAAAAAATATATTCCTCATAGAGTTGATGGAAAGATGAAATAAAATTAAGCATGTGGAGTATACATAACAATGGGGGTGATTATTGTCACTCTCGTTACAGACGGTAGAGAAGGGGTTCATGGGCTAAGACGCACCCTTCCCTGGCAGAGCCCCCGTGAAAGCCTTAGGGACGCAACAGGCCCATAACTGGCTACCACTTTCAGTTATGCTGCTCCTACACTATAAGATATTGCTTTTTTACTTGTAGGGTGCACGCAAACAACGGATCCTCAGATTCCTGTCCTAAGTTATCCCTAGATGCAAGGCTGAGGATAGGAGCAGTGCCTCTAAATTGGAGTTCTATGCTGCTTTGAGGACCAGATGATTGGCAGCGATATTGGGGAGAAGCAGGGAGGAAGCAGTTGGGTAAAAAGACCTGAGACTCTAGGCATGCAGTCTCTGTGTATCCTCTCCCCTCCCAACAAACTTTCCTTAGCCCTCCCAGTGTTACCACGCTGGGTCCTTTCTCAGGCCCAGACCAGTTTTCTAGTCTTTTTATTTTTTCTTCAGAGTCCCTCTAGCATTTCCCCAACAATAAAAAAACATTATTAACACAGTTCCTTTGGGTTGTGTGATTTTACTGAATATGGATATGCCTATACTTGGTTTAGCAAAACTTATACAAAAATTTTCCCTATCCTATTACTGACTGAGTTGGAGGCCAGTCACAGCATCTCCTCTTGCTTGTCACCATTCTAAGAGCTGCAAGTCCTTTCACTCATTTAATCCCAAGGACATCCCTGTGAGCGAGGCACAGTCATCACCCCAGTTTTATTGACAGGAAAACCAGAGCAAAAGGACACATAGTATGTCCAAGATCCTGTTGTTGGTAGTGGCAAAGCTGAGGTTTGAATCCTGGCAATTCACTGCATGCTCTAACCACCAGCCTGCCCTGCACCTATAGAGAATATTTAGCCAATGGCCATGGCAAGAAAGTGTTTATGGAAATGAAGTAACTTTTATGTTGGTCGAAAAAAATCAATCTTCTGGCCTATGCTGTGGTAGCAGTGGTTTTAGTTATACTAACATTTTTTTGTTTGGTCTGAATCTTTCGCTTGGTGCCTAGAGAGTAAAAGGGAAAGAAGATCATAAATAGGCCAATATGTGATTGGCTTGATTTCATTACTCTGTAGCTCTCAGTCTAAGATGTCATCTTGGTTTCAGCAATTTCCTGGTACAATTTGAGGGCATTGACTCACCCCAGGAATTTGAAAAAGCGTGAGGGAGGGAAAGTTGCAGGAGAAGAAAAGTGAGCAGACCTAGCCACATGGACGAGGTACACAATTCATATGCCGTTTCACATCGTTCTTCTTTTAATTTAGAAAAAGAACGATTTCAAGAGAAGATTGAAAAGTGGGCACTAGGCAGA
Organism: Myotis nattereri; assembly: GCF_964212035.1. Lineage (NCBI taxonomy): Eukaryota > Metazoa > Chordata > Mammalia > Chiroptera > Vespertilionidae > Myotis > Myotis nattereri. The sequence goes on along the minus strand of NC_138087.1, from coordinate 24,838,838 downwards.
TGAGAGGAGGTTGGTGATGGCTACCCCGCGGGGTCCCCCCAGGCCTTGTTGATCATTTAACTGATGTCTTCTAATTCCTTTTCCAGAGAGCCACCCTGAACACATTGACACTGATATTGTTAATCAGGCCGAGCTGATTCAAACACTATCTCTGATAGAGCACGATGTTTTGTTAAGGCAACCAATAGGAAAGAGATTTTTAAAAACCGTTTTAGTTACCTGCATGAAAAGAAGGGGTTTTAGGTTTCAGGTATTGTAGTTATTTCACATACGTATTATCTGCTTAAATGGAGTTCTGTCTCGGGGAACGGTTAAAATAAAATCTGTAAGGCTGGACTTACCCCATGGCAAGAGAACCCATTAAAGCAGGAAAAGGAAAAGCAAATCATGTTCTCTCAATATCTAGCCCAGTTAGGTTGCCAGTTATTGATTTAGTCTGGGATGGAGTAGCTTTAAATCTCCCTCATTATACAAGTCCCGTATATCTTTTTAGCTTCTCTATCTGTGCTTTAATCTCTGGGCCCGAAATTAAGCGCAACGTGCACAAACCATTTTAATATGTTCTTGTGTCCCCAGGAACACGTTTGCTCCGGAAGGCCTCCCCAGCGTTATGGTTTTGTTTGATTTGGCAGGGCGTCCTGCCAGTAATGAAAACATCCCGCTGTTCACTGCACACGGGCCACCGGACCCAAAAGCCATTGTCGATGACAACCTTTTGTTTATTTCTTCTTGGGAATACTGGCCTCTGTTTCTGAAATCCTGTTTGTGAATTAAGTGTCATCACCTACATTGGAGTGATTCCATCCAGTTCCCCAAGACCCTGTATCAGAAAGACAGAATCTCGGGCCACACACCAGACAGACCTGAAATGGAATCTGCCTTTTAAGGCTCCCCAAGCGATTGGTATCTACATTACAGCTTGAGAAGCGCTGCTCCAGGGAATGGCTACAGAGGATGACATCCCTAATACAGCAGGGATGCAACTGGACAGACTGTCAGCCTTCCTTCATTTTGCTCATATTCATAGAAAAGCATTTTTTTTCAGAGGCAAAAGCTTGTATTCTCAAGCTGAGTTATATTTAGTTTTGGACAGAATAGCATGAATAAAGGTGTTAAGGAGGGTGAAATGGTAAGGGAAGGGGTTAATTTGGTGGGAGGAAGTTCAGCCTGACCAGGTGTCTTTAGCACACAGATCCCCTGGCTTTGGTCTTTAACTGTCACTTTTATTCATCATTTTCTTAACTCCCGTTGACAACTCGTGGAGCACCAGACATGATTAGCTGTTAATTGTTTTGGCATGATGTTTGATATTACCACTTTAACTGTTAGCAGCACTGATCCAGGAACATTTCTCATTTCTTCTTAAAACATTTGTCATTTTTGTAGGCTTCCTCTGTCTGGATCATCATCATATAGAAGAAGGTCAGAGAAAGAATATATGAATAATTGTTTTGTAAAAACAAGCATATACGACATGTGGGTATTGACTTGAAAATATCCCAGAAAAATAGTTTAAGTTGCTAAATTTTTGATCATTAATATTCATTGTCTTGTCCCCTGGGCGATAAGGATAATAATTATGGGAACTATTATTTTTTTCTGAACCCCAAATTAGAGCATACATGACCAAGAACAAAATATGTAATATTGGAATTATCCTGGGAAATATGATTAGTGGGTTAATTATTGTTCATAAATAGAATGATGATTCTTAAAAAATATTTGCAAATGGACAGGCTCCTAGTGGAGTTAAATGAAACTCATTATTTCCAGGTTAAATTCCTAATCTTTGAGAAGACTCAATATGCATGTTATGCCTTAGATTTTTAAGACTTTTAATTGAAATGCAATGTATATAAAGAAAGGTACATATTATCTTAAGCATATCCCTTGGTACATTTTCACAGAAGTAACATATTCGTCAAGAAATAGAATAGAACCAGCACCAGAGAAGCAAGCCTTCTTGTGCTTCCTTTTAACTTCTGTCCTGCCTTTTTAAAAAAAAAAATATTTTATTGATTTTTTTACAGAGAGGAAGGGAGAGAGATAGAGAGTTAGAAATATCGATGAGAGAGAAACATCGATCAGCTGCCTCCTGTACATCTCCTACTGGGGATGTGCCTGCAACCAAGGTACATGCCCTTGACCGGAATCGAACCTGGGACTTTTCAGTCTGCAGGCCGACGTTCTATCCACTGAGCCAAACCGGTTTCGGCGTGTCCTGCCTTTTAACTGCATGATTGTTTTACCTGGTTTTGTACTTTTATATAAATAGAATTATAGAACGTATCCTCTTTTTTTCTTTCAACGTTATTTTTGAGATACACCTAAGTCGCTGTGTGTAGTTTAAGTTCATGCAATGTAATTGTACGGAATCCCACTGAGTGAAGATATAACACTTTATCCCTTGCACTGTTGATGGGCATGTAGGCATTTCAGTTTTTGGATATCACAATAGTGCTGCTCTGAATATTCTAGTACATGTCTTGGATAAACATAGATATTTGTATTAGATATCTCGTGACAGTAGAATTGCTGCATACACAATGTTTCACTTTAATAGATTCCGCCAACTAAAATAATTGTACCTATGTATACCCCAGTATAGGAAATCAAGTTTTTGCTCATCCTCTCCAGCAGTTGTTATCATTTGACTTATAAAAACTGTGGCCACTCTGCATGCACAGTGATGCCACATTTAGATTTTGATTTGAACTTTAATATAGCTTCTGTTTTAACGAAGGTCCCAGGAAAATCTTTTGCTGAATCTCTCTTATAAGTGGTCACAGCTCTGTATGCCATGGTTAAGTGGGCAACAGCAGGCATTATTTGAGAGGTCCAAAATGTTTATTTGCTGAAAATTATCTACCATGAAGTTTTACCTGAAATTTCCACTTCTAACATTTACCCTTTAAGGGCATTGTCTTAGCTAGAGAATTATGAAGCTTGTAGAAATTACTTAAATACTAAATGAATATGTAGGGTGTCCCCCCAAAATGTATACACACTTAACAGCTGGTAGCTCAATTGATGCTTCCTTCTTTTCAGATGTAACCCATTGGAATGAATAATTATTCAAATGTGTATACATTTTGCAGGTGACACCTTATATTTAATTTGATTAACTCATCACCATTATTTATCACCTGATGATAGAGGGTCCTTGAAAATTGCAAAACATAATTTGATGGGAGTGTATTAGTGAATGGAACAGGGGAAGTAGAGGAATGAGTGTGCAATGAGGCGGGAAAATGGAGACATATCAAGCATAATAAAGCTCTGCATAAACACAAGAGGGCCTTCAAGAGGCCTGGGGTGGCAGGGTGCTTGCCGTCCTGGAGAACAAAGAGTAACCCAAGAGGGCATTATTTTCTTAGTAATCTAGACTACAACAAATTATTTTAGAGTTTTACCCACGATTGGCCTGACTGCAATAGACATGTGCAGATTATTTTGTATAAAGAGAAAATAGCCATATTTTCTAGACAGCAAATGTTCATCAACTTCAAATTACACCTCAAATGCTGCCAGTGTCTGGGCCATTGATAGATGAGCTAGGTCTTTCCAGGTCTAATGCTGAGTAATGCAGATTAGATTCTCCTGAGTTATGCCTAGTGCAGCTGGAGGGCACAAAATACTTGCCAGGGACATATTTCCATGCCAAATTCTTGCCAGTGTTGTTAATAGTACTGTACCCTGTACATGTGCATGCACTCTTAGTTTTATTAATGACAATACTATGCTTTTGTCCTTTCTTTCACCTTTTAATTTTTGAATTGGGAATAACCTTGGTTTCTTCCGGACTCTTCAGAAAGCAAATGCTAAACTGAAAGGCATGCATTCAGTCCATTTTCCCACCATGCAAGCAGTGAGTGGGATCAGCTCAGATAAATCTCAGCTGTGCTGACCCTCTTAGATTTACATGCTATGGGGAGTAGACAATATGAAGAAGGGTGGGAAATGCTTGAGTCTCCAAGTCAGAGAGGAAAGTGGCCTCATGGGCAGGAATTACTTTTCTACATTTTTAGGGTTATGGCTGGCCATGCATTCAGCTCACCCTACATCTGCTGATCCAGAACTGTAACTCCTTTCCGGGGTTGTGGGCAGAGAAATTATTACAAAAGAGCCATGCTAATCACTTGTTATGGATGAGAATATAGTGGAAAGAGGAAGAATGTTTTCCCGTCAACATTAAGAACAGAGAAAAAGGAAGTGAAGACGGCTCTAGACTGAGCTGCTCTCATACTGTGGCAATATTAATTTGTAAATTAGATAAGAAAAGTCACTGTTAAAATATATGATAGATTTTGATAGCTCCAATAGATATTTTTTAATTGATTTTTTTTTTGAGAGAGAGAGAGGAAGGGAAAGGGATAGAGAGCTAGAAACACCGATGAGAGAGAAACATTATCAATTGGCTGCCTCCTGCATGCCCCCAACTGGAGATTAAGCCCACACCTGGGCATGTGCCCTGACCACGGGGAATCAAACCTCTGACCTATTGGTTCCTGGGTTGATGCTCAACAACTGAGCCACACTGGCCAGGCACAATAGGTTTTTTTAAGCACCCTTACCATGTGCCTCAAAAACTCCTTTGAGCCAAGATAACTCAATCCGCTTAGAGTCTTTGCACAAAATGTGGGATTATTATCACAGGACATATTAAAACATGATACTAATTACAAAGATGTATGTAACCAATTTTCTCCCCTCAAATGGTGTACTTCACACTTTATTTGGGTCCCTGTTACAATATTAGAAAGATACTGCTTTGTCAAAAAAAATGATCAGCAGTCTGTCATATACAATTCATAGGAAAGAATGTAGGAGCCTCAGGTGCAACCCATAGTACCAAGACTCACCTAGGCATGCTAACCACTAGAGGGCAATATTGGCCATACACTTAAGGGATCTAACTCTCCTGTAGAGAGCAGTGTAGCTGTAGAGTGCATTGCCATACATACTGTCAAATTTTTGTTGAACATCCAATGTGTGCTGGCATGCTAGGCTCCATGATAACCATGGACATGAATAAGATCTTAATCTTAATCTTCAGGAGCATATATTTAAAAATGAAATATAATCACTTATTGATTGAGATTGAACCATAAACTATATATTTTAAGTTGTACTTATATGCCAATTGATAGATAATGTACCAATTTGATGTTAATAGCATTAAATAGAGATTCAAGTACTACCACATAAAAACTACCCAAAGAATAAATGGAATTAGTTTGGAAGTCTGCTTGGCATAAATGAGTATTAGAGGACAGATGAAGTTATCTTCATTTTGTTTTGACTATAGCATAATCTGGCTTAAATAATGACAGCTTGAAAAAAATTTTTAGTAGGTTAATGACTTTTCTCCTAGTGTAGACTACATATTTTCCCTTAGTAGAACCTATAATTTTCACTAAATGTACTGGTGAAAGTTGAGAGCAATTTCTTACTGAAATATTTGTCTCTAGGGTTAAAGATTATTTTTAACTAATTATTACTTTTAAAATATTTTTATTGATTTTTTTTTTTAGAGACAGAAGAAGGGATCGAGAGAGAGAGAGAGAAACATCGATGTGAGTATGTAACATCGATCAGCTGCCTTCTGCATACCCCTTACCAGGGATCGAGCCCAAAACCTGAGCATGTGCCCTCACTGGGAATCAAACCAGAATCATTTGGTGCATAGGATGACACACAACCAACTGAGCCACACTGGCCAGGGCTATTTATTATTTTTTGAAATTGCTTTTCATTTAAATGAAATATTAACTTAATTAGTTATTTCATAAATTAAATTAGTGCTAAAGTCACTCCACATAAATTCATCATTTTTAAAAAAATATATATATTTTATTGATTTCTTACAGAGAGGAAGGGAGAGAGATAGAGTTAGAAACATCGATGAGAGAGAAACATTGACCAGCCACCTCCTGCACACTTCCCACTGGGGATGTGCCCGCAACCAAGGTACATGCCCTTCACTAGAATTGAACCTGGGACCTTTCAGTCCGCAGGCTGACGCTCTATCCACTGAGCCAAACCGGCCATGGCTAAATTTATCATTTTATTATTTCATTGACTTTACCCATTAATATAAAAAGTTACCCGAGGAATATCAGCTAATATCTATCAAGCACCTTCTAGATACTCTGAACAATCCCATCAAGTGAAAGTTCTTAATTTTTGTAACAAATATCAGACACAATTTTGGTATATTACTGTAATGTCAGGAAACCCAACTATTGTAGATTAAGACAACATTTGGTTTGCATATTTCTTAAACATCAAAGATTTTCTAAAATGTAGCACCCTTAAAAGTGACAGCTTTTCAGTCAACAGTGATTAAATTAAACTTAGTTTGGTGAGTAGGGAATGAAGAAGCTAGACTAGAGCAAATGAAAAAAGTCTCAATTAGCAACATTACAGTTGTGACATGTGGACAAAAGCCAGATTAAGCAGATGCTATCATCAATTCATTTGTTGTCATGTTTACAATGTGGCAACTGGCTCCAGAGACAGAAGATCTTCTGGAAGTGGTGCATCCTGGGACGCCGCCTTTTGTTTACTCCACAAATGATCATCAGTCATTATGATGCAGTGATACTGGTACTTGCATCAGGAACTGTCAAAGCAGAAGTCAAGGGGAACCAAAGCATTAGCACATGCTCTTCCTTTATTAAAAAATCACAAATATTACTTAAAGGCCTTTCCTCACATTTTCTAAAATATTCCTAAAGGAAAATAAACTCAACCCCTCCTGCAAAAATCTACAAGCATGTTAATTATGTCAGCAACTTATTTATGGCAGGCATACCTTGAGTAGTTCAAGGGAACAGAATTCCATCAAGTGAAGAGATAAGCATGCATTACATGGCTCCTTTATTTAATTACAAAATACAAAAGCCCATTAGCAGAATGGCCTGTTGGCCTGGAGAGAGGATGCTGGCCTGCCATGTGGTGGACCTGCAGCTTTCTCTCCTGCTCCGGCTTGCCAAGCTGGCGGGGGCTTGGAGGGCGGGCACTGTACACACAGTCAACCTCCAGAAGGAAATGTACGATGATGCTGAACTCTTGACAACTTCATTGTCCTCACATTAGGGAAATATACATATGAAATGCCTGCAAAATATGGCTCTAAAAACCATTTTTGTAAATGTTTTATTTATGTAAGCTTGAATTAAATATCTTTGCGGGGGGGGGAGTATAGTTATAATATAGTAGAGGCCCATCACAGCCTCGGCTGGCCCTCGCAGCCCCGGCTCCGTCCGGAAGGAAGGTCGTCCTGACGGTTGTCCTGCTGTTCAGTCTAATTAGTATATTAGCTCTTTATTAATAGCTGCAATGGAGTTTGGGTTCTGTGACCAGCTGTGTGATGGGGAAGACATCATTTAAAATCACTTAAATGCTTGGTTTCCCCATTCGTGATGGTGATAACTGGCCTGACCTAACCATAGGAAGTTTACACGGATCAAGTGAGATTATGTATGTGAACAGCACCATGTAGACTTAAAAGCCGAGGTCCTTATTCTGGCACCTATGGCGGGTTGGGGGGCCTTCACTGAAATTATATTCAGAATTGAGTGTGAATGCCCTTATATACATTATATACATTTTGAGAGTTGACATCAACTTCTCAAAAGGGTTTTAGACCCCAATATAGACTTAAAAGAAAACCACTGCTTAAATTAGGGAGTATATATATATATGTGTATATATATATATGTATATGATTTTATTTTCATTATTATTCCATTAAAATGATTCTTTTTGATTATTTCTAAGCTGTTATTTCAGAGTTGCATGGTGATTTTAATTTCACCATTGATAATTTATACTGCATCTTATACACGTCCCTCTCATACAAAAGGAAAAAACAATGCTTTTGATGTAAGATTATCATACTTCTCAGGTTGAGTGTGGGGAGCCGCTATAGGGTTAAACCTCGGACTGACCTGTTGGCAAAGTCACAAACAAGTCCCAGCTTAGAGGGCACAGTCCTCTTAGCATAATTAGTCTGGACCTTATGAAGCTCCCTAGATCTTATCTGGGAAGCTAATGGGCTGAGGGAAGTGCAGCAAGAACAAAAACAAGTGAAACTCACAAGAACAAAAACAAGTGAAACTCACAAGAACAAAAACAAGTGAAACTCACAAGAACAGTGTAACTATGGAAACCACTACCTTGTTTACCTCTGACTATAAAATAAAGGCTCAGCTTGCCTCAGATCTTTCTCTGTGGCCTCAGCCAGACACAGGAAGATCCACAGAGACTAAAGAGAGCTAGAGAGTTCTGAACACTGTCTCTATGTAAAACATTCTTCACCGACTCCGTCCACACTTTTGGGAACCCCTGGACCACTGGGGCTGGACCCCGGCAGTTGAGGAATTTTTAAATGTAATTTTAAAAGCCCATAATACCAAACATTCACCAAAATAAGGCAAAAGCTCTTGGGAGCAGGGAGAAGTGCCTGACAGTGGCCTAGTCCCTCTCCAACAAGAGCCTTTCCCAAGGAGACAGGGAAATCCCCGCTGGCTGATTTCTGTCGGGCTCTCGTTTATCTCTAGTCCAATCTGGTTTATTTGAAACAAAAACTATTACTGTTTTAAAATTATAAACTATTATCTGTTTCTAGAAAAATTTCAGATAATGCAGACTTGCAAAGAGGGAAAAACCCTTCTTCATCACCCAACTCTCCAAGGGTAATTACTATTAAGTGCAAAACAATCAGTAACATTCTAAGATGATTGCAGAGTAACTTTCGTTATCATTTGTTCCACTAGTATTTGTGGAGTGCTGACTGTGTCTGGCCCTCAGGTAGATGGACTCACAGATTTAAAAAAGGGAACAAGATGGGTTCAACTTCTGTCATCATGACATTAACTATAAAGTAGGGGGCATAGAAAAGCAAACAGGAGAGACAGTGCTATGTGCTAAGCATGGCATCAGACAATGGGTACTAGGAAATTACAAGGGGACAATCTGAATAAGGGAAGTAGATCTAAACGAAGATTAGGAACAGGAATGAGTTTGCCATTTGGTGAGGGGGCAGGATGGTCATGTTTTATTGTAGTACGTGTATAAAAGTCACTATATAATCAATTTTAGCAGACCTTGTTTTGGAGTTTTTCTATAGTCATCTTATTTTTTCCGCTAAATCAATGGCTGATCTGATGGTTGTTATATAAAATTCTCTCTACTTACTAGTACACAGAAGCCAAATTTTACCCACCTTCAGTGGCACCAACCATAGTTATCAAAAGTCCCTGATCATTCAAACCCACATCCATCTGTAAACCATGTAAAACAGAAATGAATTTGATATGGTCACATAATTATTCTGTTTCATCTGCACAGGTTTTATTCTTCTCAAGCAGATTTCAAACAAATTAGAGGCAAGAAACATGTATACTTTCGTACCCTGTAGCACAGCATTATTTAACAGTTTACCTTGGGATTCAGGATGCACATATATAATGCACTCTGATGTTTTGTATTTCATTCCATTCTATGTTATTTTCTTTAAAAAATGCTAGTTGTGACCCACCAAATGGATTTTATGACCCTAAGTTGATTTCTTTATGGGTCTCAACCCCACAATTTTAAAAATACTTTCCTAGCATGTATAGTGCACTTTTAGGCACAGAATTAGGGGTCAATTAAAAAATAAACCCACTTGCTAATTGATCTGTTTAATCAGAATGTTACTTTCAGCCACACAGGAGGGAAGGCCTTTGAACTCCCAACTAACATTACCAGGTATCTAAGGAGGGTAGGAAAGTTATCGGGGCCAGAGCCATTCTTCAGCATTGTGATTTTTATTGGTCTAAGATATAACTCTTTTCAATCCCTTGCATGAAGTGAGCTGCAAGGAGCAGCGTGGAGAAGTGAGACAGTTGTCATGTGGCTCTGAGTCAAAGTGTCACAGCATCATTTCTTTTGTATTCCTTGACGTGATTTAATGGACAACAAAGTCAAATGTAGATAATTTTGGCATTATCTGCCATTGTGAATTCTGCACATTTATCTCATTTTATATTATGAGTGTACATTTTATATTATGTGGGGCACACAGAGAAAATAATTAGTTCTGCAGATGGGTGGGAAGCAGCAGAACAAGAACAGTGAGTGATTTTAGAAGTTTTCACAGAGTAAATAAGTAAGGAACTTTGAGGAATTATTTGGATGTTGCTGGTGAGGGAAGGGAGGAAGGGCATTGTAGAGAAACCAACATTAACACAGTATGGAGTGGTGACAGAAGTGGTGGCTAATAGGACAGGAGTCAAAACAGAGAACAACAAAGGTAAGTTCTTATAGAATTAGGTGACTGGTGATGACAATTCTGATAGAATTGTTTATGAAACTAATTCAAGTTGGCTGGATTAAGACAACTGTCACTGGTATTAAAAATAGGTTCCAGCCCTAACCTGTTTGGCTCAGTGGATAGAGCATCAGCCTGCGGACTGAAGGGTCCTAGGTTTGATTCTGGTCAAGGGCATGTACCTTGGTTGTGGGCACATCCCCAGGAGGGGGTGTACAGGAGGCAGCTGATTGATGGTTCTCTCTCATCGATGTTTCTAACTCTCTATCCCTCTCCCTTCCTCTCTGTAAAAAATCAATAAAATATATTTAAAAACAAAACAGGTTCTAGGAATATAAATTTAAGCAGTGATAAATGACTACATATTCGACATAGGAAGTTGTCTAAAGTTATGGTTGGTGTAAAGGCTGGCCTTGCCCAATAAACTGAATGAGCTAGAAGAGGGATTTAGCAGCTGATACATAAGAAAGCTTAGAAGAATAACACAACTGGATGGATGAGGCTAAATTTAAATTATATTTGGAAGATTATTATATTAATAGATAATTAATTTAAAAACCCCACAAATATTCAACAGTTAAGAGAGAAACATCTGAAAAGCTACAAGGACCAAAGAGCCTAATGTTAAACTTATTTTACATAAAGATAAAGGTCAACACATTACAAAGAGGTTATTTTTCCAAAAACAGTGTAGTAATAGTATTTTCCACACAGCCATTTGGGAGTCTTACAGTGTATGTAATGCAGAACATTAGTAACAGTGAGGTATATAGAGTAACAAGTGACAAAAAACCTGGTCAGCCAGGCTAATTCATAGTTTTCATGTTATGAAAATTCATGTAAAAGGCAACATTTTCTATCATAACTGTGCAACTTTAAAATGAAAAATAAAATTGAATTTTGACAAGAATGATTCTTACTTTTCTTCTCAAATTTTAGATAACTATGCATCCAATGAAACATTGCTAAAGCTCAGGGCTATTGGGAAAGTAAATTTTTCTCTCTGAGCATGTATAAGAGGAATTATCTGTAAGCATACATTAAGGAAAGCTGGTTCATTTAAATTTAGTCCTAGGGTATAAATGAAATAGATAGCCTTTTTTCATCTTTACTCTATTTTTCTTTTTATGCATCTCTTTTTCTGATTACGAAGTAGCATTTATTGTAAGAAATGATGAAATAAAAAGGTACAAGTAAGTAATTTAAATTACTCATAATATCATCATTTAGGGCCACCCAGAGTTATCCTTTTAGTCTTTATTCTTTCAATCTATTTTATATATTTATAGAAACAAAATAAAATTGGGAACATATTTCCAATATTGTTTTGTAGGCTTTTTCATTTAATAATAAATGATGAAAATTTTCCATCCTATTAAATGTTTCCTATAATGTGATGTTAATGCCTACATAGTATTCCATCATATGAATGTGCCATATTTTACTTAATAGCATTTTGTTTTGCATATAAGTTGCTTATAATTTTTAGCTGTTATAAATAACAGTGACGAACATCCTTTCACATGAACCTTTGTTCATCTGATTTATTGTCCTATAAAGGATATAATATAATTCCTAGGAGTGGAACTGCTGGATCAGGGTATTAATGCTTTTTTATAGCATTGAATATGTATTAACAATATTCTTTCTAGAAAGTTGCACCAGCACATGAAATGCCTTTCTAACTACATCCCTGGCCTAACTGGCTACACAGTGAGGATACACTAGGAAGTGATGGATCAGACGGACCATCAGCACATACAGGTGATGCAGGACACATGACCCAGTAGTTAAGCAGAAACCAGAACACACTTAGGGTGTAGGGGGAGAACACGGTGACCTTGGATTTCTGTAAGCCTAATTTGCCTCATCTATAAAGTGAGCATCACGGTAATAATAGTGCAAGCCCTAGGATTAAGTAGATAATATTTTGACAGTACACTAAATCCTCGATTTTGTGGACCTTGGTTTAACGGACATCAGATTTAATGAACAAAATTTCTGGTCCGTATGTTGTATATGAAAATTAACACCTGTTAAGTTTAAAATGCTTTTTAACTAAGATTTGCTTATAACTGAATTAACAGGTTATTTTTTTTAATTCACTGTTAGGCTTAGAAGGTTCAATAACTTGCCCAAAGTTATATAACCAGTAGGCTCATTAGTAAATAAAATGGGAGAATAATTATTTGCATTAATAATCATGTGCAACCAAGATGCATTAACAGGACACAAGTATGAAAATACATAATAGCCATTTGGTGACTATAGCTAAGAAAACTTTTAGGAAGTGTGCAGGCAATACACTTAAGAAAATGTGGTTTGTAAATAATGCCACAGTTTTTCCTGATGATCCAAACTGTGTGTGATTAGCAAATGAGCCAGAGAGCCACTTCTCAAATGATCAAAATCAAAATGTGATAAAACTTATTTGCTTTTCTGCTGGAAATACTGTACATTATAACATTTCAACTGAATAGGACAGGGGTTGGCAAATGTTTTCTGTAAGGGGCAAGATCGTGGGTGTTAACAGGGTTGTATTTAGGTATCTCTAGTTCAGTGATGGCGAACCTTTTGAGCTCGGCGTGTCAGCATTTTGAAAAACCCTAACTTAACTCTGGTGCTGTGTCACATATAGAAATTTTCTGATATTTGAAACCATAGTAAAACAAAGATTTATAATTTTGATATTTATTTTATATATTTAAATGCCATTTAACAAAGAAAAATCAACCAAAAAAATGAGTTCACGTGTCACCTCTGACACGCGTGTCATAGGTTTGCCATCACTGGTCTAGTTCTTTTGCATGGTATGAATCCATTCTTCCTTCAAGCTGATCTATTCTGTTTCTTATAGATACGATCCTATGCTTTCTGTCATGTAGGTAGCGCTCTTTCTGTGGATTGTTTCCCATTTTCACATTTCCTTCATGACTGCTACATAACTCTGAAGATGAGGAAAGGGTTGGGTGCCATTTAAAAAAAATCATTTGTAAAAAATTAAATTTATTGGGGTGACATTGGTCAACATGAACATATAGGTTTCAGGTGTGAGTGCAGTTTAACCCCTGTGCTCAACCTACCTGATTTCTCTGCAAACTGACGAGTGTTTTGAAGTTTGAGGCTGGGCGCCCTACTAGCAGCGCCAGCCCAGGTACCCCACATACCCTCCTCCTTACTTCTCCTCCAGCACCTGCTTAAAGGAAACCACCTGATCCCAGTGGTGGTTGGATTCGATCCAGGCTAATTTGGAAAAAAATAACAACACAGGATTAGGAGTTGAGACAAGATTTTTAATCTCAAGTGTGTCACCAATTACTTGTATGACCCTAGGCAAGTTACAGTTTCTCTACGCCAGTTTTCTCATCTGCATATTAAGGGGTTTGGTCTAGATCCGTGGTTGGCAAACCGCAGCTTACGAGCCACATGCAGCTCTTTGGCCCCTTGAGCTTTTCCACAAAATACCACGTGCGGGCGCGCACGTACAGTGTGATTGAAACTTCGTGGCTCATGCGCAGAAGTCGGTATTTTGTGGAAGAGCCAGTATTTTGTAGAAGAGCCACACTCAAGGGACCAAAGAGCCGCACGTGGCTCGCGAGCCGCTGTTTGCCGAGCCACAGTTTGCCGACCACTGGGATGGTTTTCAAACCAAGATCCTATGGAGCGTGAGCCCTTTACCTGTGTGACTGGAGTGTTGGGACATTCAGATGCGGTAATGGCTTGGCTTTTCTAAATTCTCAAAAATTAAGATAGTGACTTGATATACTTTTTTCTCAATTTAAGGTTCTTTACCCACAATTCTTTCTTAAATCTTTTATTTTATTTTATGGCTAGTTGGAGTAGCAGATGAAAACACATAGGAAATGGCTTCACATTTGAAATATTTGGAAACAATAGATTTTTTTTTCAGTTTTGAAGATGTTATGTGCTCATGGTAGTAATTTTATATTGTACGTATATAGTCCTGTGCCCTTTAAGAAAAACTTTGCAGTTCACATGGTATTACAAATGTATCAGTGTTTATGCTGTTCTGAAAAGAATACCACGACTCCCAGGTGCTTTCCATCTGAGCAAGTCTGAGAACCGCTGTTCATGTGTGTCTGTGGTTGGGACTTCATACTGCATACATGCATTATAGCTTTATTTTTCTTCCAGAAAAAAATGGCCCTCAATTTATACAGAGTTAACTATATCGGCATTTCATAGTATATTGCAGGAATACCATGGATTTCCAGGTGGTTTCCATCTGGGCAAGTCTGAGAATGATGAGATAGTCTATAAGGTTTCTTCCAGCTCTATTTGAAATTCTTCATTTTTAAAAGTATCTTCTTGGTTCACTCCCCCTTACCATTGTTTTTCCACCAGATATGAGCTCCTTGATCCTTCCATTAGCAATGCTCTACGCTTCCAACCCAGGAGGGTTGTTTTGCTATGTTGATCACACCATTGGGAAGGGCGTGCTTTCTTCTGGAACCTGATTTCTGCTGTAGGATCCTGCCTTTCGGCTCTGGGGTCAGTCCTCAAAGTTTGATTGAAGATCCTGAACAATGTGTCAGTCTAGCTTTAGGCATAAATGTTGAAAATCCATAAGAGGATTGTGATTTTTTTGGTCTAAATGGGAGATAAGGGTAGATGGAGACTAGATTCCTGGAGGCGCCTTCTGGGCTCATCTCTGCTCGCTGATCTCTGACAGCAGCTGGATCCTACCTTGTCAATTAGCAAGGTTGGAACTATTTTCCCAGAGTCTCTGTGCCTGTGTGATGCCAGGTTAGGGATGGCGACAAGGGAAATTTGCACAACATTTGAGAAGCAGAAGTGAAGTAGCAGCCCTTATGTTCTGAGGGTTCGACTTTGAGTGGTGGGCACACAGTACAATATACAGATCCTGAGTCATAAAAATGTACACTTGAAACCTATATGATCCTATTAACCAATGTCACCCCGATAAATTTACTAATAAAAAATAGATTCCTCAGCTCCCACAGTCGTGTAATTTCTAATTCCTGCAATGAAGTCCTCATTCCGCAGCACTCATCGGTGATTCTGTTTCCATGATGGAATGCTGTGTTACACACTGGCCCACGGCACGGCTTGCTTTGGCCACTTTGCTTTACCAGAAAGAAGTACAGAATGAAGGAAGGAGCGTATGCCTGCCTTTCTCTCCCCAGAGCAGGCCAGCAGGCCACGCAACCGATCCTGCTTCTCTGAAGGGCACGGCCGACTGCTAATGACCCAGCATCACAATGTGAAGGAGACCTGGGGTGGGTAACATGGGTAAAAAGGTGAAAACACATTCGCTAAAAAGGTAACCTCCATCCTGCCTTCAAATTTCTGACTCACATCCACTCCTTTTCAAAAGGCTGCTTCAGTTTGGTTTTGCGATTCTTGTGGTGCCTTCAATCTCAGAAACTCAGGATCAGTGTGTTCTAGATAAGCCAATGACTTGTGGGACAACTCCCTGTCCCCTAAACCTCACTCTGCTTCTTACCTGTGCTATAAGGGAGGAGTTGAAGTTTTGATGCAAAACGAATGGGGTTGTTGATGCTTTTCCAGTCACAGAAAACGGGAGCCTTTCCCAGCATCCCCGTCACCACTCTGACAGGAGGGGAGGCTGTGGTGCTCTACTCACAAGCGGGAGGCCAAATGTCAGAGGTGTCTTTACTTTCAAGAAAGCCTGCAGCCCGGAGTTAGTTTTCTTTTGATTTTAGGGTCAGTGCTCCTGTGTCCTCTGACACCTCTAACAGTCTGATTGGAACTCAACCCACCTCCTGCCAGACCAGCATTTTACAAACTTTACTCATTTTATTCAACTGTGCTATTTGTTCACTTAATAATTTCTACTTAAACTTAAGTATATTTACTGTATTTCGTGGAATCTAATGTATGGTCCGTTGTATGTTATACCCGTTATCTTTTGTAGCACTGAGAAAGAGAAAACAATTGCCAACTAAATTTCACAGTGCCTTCTTTTTAGAAATTTTATGTTCCACTCATTGAAAGTGCTTCCTTAGACTTCCCCTTGGCCCTGAATGAGATTCCTATTTCCAACCAAACTTAAGGAGGAAATAAAAGAGGACGTTTCTGTCCACAGTTGATGAGTATTAACACCAGGTCATAAATCCACCTGGCCTTGCAGCAGGCAAGTCCAGTGTCAGATCTCTGAGCTGTCAGTACAGGGACTCCCAGGCTTAGGTTCAGGGGCAATGAGACTGGATGGTCTGGGCTGGAGAGAAGGACTGGGGAGGGGTTGCTGAGTGTGTACTGTACAGCTGCTTCACTCTGCTTTAGGGGACAAGAGGGCAGCGAGAGGCAGCAAAAGCCAAAATTGTGAGACACATCCTGATTTCAGTGATCTCAAAATATGAAAAAGGTGCAACTTAGACTCAACAAAATAAGTTTTTAAAAAGGAAACTTTATGTTGATACCCATATTAGAAAGGCATGTAGCTTGCCAGACATAGAAACAGGAATTATAAAATAAAAGATACACTATTGACTTCTAACCAGAGCCTATGACTGTGGAGGGCTCCCCCCCTGAGGCATGCCCCAAAGAGGGACATGTGTTAGTGTTGGATGTTAAATCACATGAGACCAAATGGAGACTTTTTCCTTTATTGAATCAGAAGGATTGGAAGAGAGTTGAAAAGTGAAGAACCTTTTCACTTGAGCCTCAGTATTAATTATGCTGGGTCTGGGAACCCTCTAAAACCAGGTCAGCGGGCACCACCAGTGGTTTGCAGCTTACACTTTGGAAAACACAATGTAAATACTGTCCTTGATCTTTTCTGTTCTTATCTGCCAGCAAGAGGGCTAGGGAGTGGACCAGAGAAGACCGAACAAGCGTGTAAGTCAGGCACAAACAGGGATGAGCAGACAAAAAGAAATAAGTCAGAGTTGGAAAAAGTGAGTCCTTATAAAGTTAGATTTGGCAGAAAAATCTGCTGATCTGCATATTCTGAAGCACTGTTGTGTTAGTGTTTATTGCTTCATAACAAATTACCCCTAACTTAGCCATTTAAAACAACACCCATCTATTAGCTCTGTCTGTAGGTATTAAGTCCCACAGT
Source organism: Myotis nattereri (assembly GCF_964212035.1). Taxonomy (NCBI): domain Eukaryota; kingdom Metazoa; phylum Chordata; class Mammalia; order Chiroptera; family Vespertilionidae; genus Myotis; species Myotis nattereri. The sequence goes on along the minus strand of NC_138087.1, from coordinate 24,821,451 downwards.
GCTCAGCAAAGTGTAGGGTCTCACAAGATGAGCTCTTAAATGGAACATCAGGGGGTGAATTTGCTTCCAAGCTCATTCAGGTTGTTGGCAGAATTTAGTTCCTTGGGTCTCAGGACTGAAGTCTCCAACATTTCCTTCTTGACTATGGGCTAGGGGTTATACGATGTTCCCAGAGCCTCGCCTTTGCTCCGACTCTCGCCCCATGGCCCCTCAATCTTCAAAACCAGCAATGGCATGTCAAATTCTTAGCTTTGGTATTCCCCGATTTTTCCTTTTGCCGCCCGTCAGAGAAAACTCGCTGCTTTTCACGAGAGTGATCAGATCAGGATTTTCCATCTGCAAAACCCCTTCACAGTAGTACCTAGATTAGCATTGACTAACCAGGGACAGCAATGTAGGGGGCCATCTAGAGAAGGGTGCCTGCTGCACCTGTCCCCCCTTGACTGTGCAGAAAGGAAATGGAGACCGTCGAGATGTTTCCCTACGAATTCTGGGCAGAATTAAAGGTGGACCTTAAACTAAAGTGTGCCTTCTCCTGGGTGATGTTACAGCAAGGCTCCAGAACAAGTCACAAGCCATAACAAATACAGAGCAGCTAACCTATTCACTTTTATCGGAACACAAGCTATTTCACAATAATCCATAAGTGAATTTCGCTTACAAAGAACAAAAGTATAAGATGTCTATTTAAACCTCTACCTTTCTGTTTTCCGAGACTCTTAAACACTCACAGCGATTTTTTTTTTTTTTTTTTTTTGCTTTGCTTTCAAATCTTAAATGGAGGACAATTTTCAAAATCCAGTGAATTCTCTCATGCTTTACAAATAAATCTGTGGGCTGAAAATATTGATATTAAACTATATGAACTACACACACTCTCTCTCTCTCACACGCGCACTTTTAACTGATTCTGCTTAAAAGCTAGAATCATCAACAGCTGACTCTGACTCTATTACTCAGAACTCAGTCACTGCAGGAACACAGAGAAGTTCAAAGATACAACATGATTCTGAAGCCAAAACACACCAACTCCATCCTACTGAAAGGAGACAGTTGTGTCCCACTGAGATGATGGAGTTCAGGCTACGACAAAAGTTCAGGCGGGCCGCTGGGGCACCTCCCTGCTCTGCAGGCAGCTTCTATCTGGCGCTCCCTGGAGCTGGGAATTTACCACAAACACCGCCTGGGGGAACAGTGCTAGCAGCCCAGAAACAGCCCAAACAAGCTGCCTCACGGTGACTCCCAGACACGATCGGAATGCAAGAAAATAATTAAGATCCTAATTAAGTAGTTGCTCATCTGGCTCATTTGAAGACGCTCCAAAATGGTCAGATTTAAGGCATGGTAAACAGCTGAAGTGGTAAATTTGCTTGTTAGTTAAAACCTTTGTCAGAGGTCAGGTCTACCTAAGAAATGGAAAATGAAGAATAGAGGCAGAATCTGTGTAACTTAACCCCCAAGCAATTTTGCTTGGGTTATTTGTATCTTTTTATCTTTTACTTGTTTTTTTGCATAAATATAGTGACCTATCATTTTTAGCATAGTTTAATATAGGAATAATTTTCATGTTCATAAAAACTATGGAAAATAAGGTTTGAAAAAAAATCCTAAGAATACGTACGAGGTTTTAAGTACCAATTAAATTTGTCAAAATTTTTTAAACTTTAGCATTTTTTACTTATAAAATTATAGTGACACATTTATACTATGTTGTATTTTATGCTAAAAAACTTAAATACAAAATACATAAAATCTTTACATTTATATATGAAATTTAATTAGGGCTTTGTATTTTGGAGGGTGATTTTCTTCTGGCTACCTTCTTTCAGTTTTATTTTATTTCTTCTCTTGTATAGATCCAATAAAAAGTAAACATCATCATGTTTTCCAGAGATGTAGTTTCTTAGGAGATATTTGTTTAAATTATATTATAAAAGTACATCTACTAAATTTAAGCATACTAAATCACAACCTTTGATGTGTATGTGTTATACAGATTAGTCAGTAGTGATTTGTTATTTTGAAACTGCTATTAGAAGTGAATGCACATTGCAATATTTAAAAATTTAAATACGAGTAATGTCAGAATCAATGTTATATATACACCCAGACACATTTTAAAATAGGAGCTTGCATCTCCTGCGACTCCCACCCTTTTCAGCTTTGGTCTCCCTGGCCTTGCTGGTTTTGCCAAACCTTGCCTTTGGACCCACTATGTTACTTCCTCTCCTAAGTCTTCCTCCCTTTTTCAAACCTTTTGGTTGGAGAAGAAAGCAGTGCTTCAAAACGCGAACTTTGGAACTGGATTGCCTCGTGTAAATCCCAGCTGTGCCACTTACAAGCCATGTGATACTGGGCAAGTCACTTAATCTTTCATGCCTGTTTTCTCAACTGGAAAATGGGGATGTTAGCACTCACCTTGGGTTACTGAGAAGAGTGAATGAGTCAAGCACATAGCATACATTTTATAATTGTTAGCTAATATTATTTTTACCATATTAGTCCTTCTGGAACTGTGTTCTACAATACCTCTTACTTCCTAAGTTTTATGACCTTTGCTGGCCTCATCTGAAATTTAGGTCAACTCAAACAACGCAAGCAAAGGTGGCTCTCTCTTCCAAGTCTGACTTACTCCAGTCCTGGGAGGAGGGTCGTTAACTCCCCAATCACTTTCATCCAACCTAGTTCTCTTGAACTATAAGCAAAAACTCCTCCTTGTTTGAAGTGTCTATCCCCATCCCTTCCACTCAAGTTTCCACATTTATGGAAAATTTGACATCGGGGTCATGGTTTTCCTCTTTTCCCCATGTCTTCATACTGGCTAATTTAAGTATCCATGCAGAAGCCCCATGGAACACTCCACCTTTCCTATAATCGATCTTCTTATTTTGAGGACCTTCACCTTCTCAATACTCCACCTCCACCCTAGACTTTGTCATTACCCAGATCCCCAGATCCGCTCTATCTCAGAAACCATACACCAGAATATCATAGTCTTTGACTATAATGATGATCGGTGGGAGATGCCAAAGGAGCAATTGCTCTATCCACACTGTAAATCGAATTCTTGACAATGAGCTTGGGTTTTTTGCTTGCTCATTTGCTGTTCTTACAAATCACATAGTAGGAGTTTAAGATATTTTTTTGATTGACTTACTGGTAGATATCTCTCCCGATCCTACTGGAGTAAACTGGTAACTTTTCTTTTTCTTTCTGTGAAGGAAATTGGAAATAGAGGTTCATATTAAATACAGTTAATATTTAGTAACAGGGACTATTATTCTACATGTGCATAGGTGTAGGCAATGCTTTCTGAAAAGCTGGCCTATAATTTCTGATCTCCTTTGTTCCTTCTAGCTGAAGAGTGTACAGATCAGTGAGATTGCTTTCAGAGAGTTCTTGTGATTAGTCACAATTCTAGGAGCAGCATGATAGAGCAAGGGCAAGTTTGGAGGCTGTTGTGACAGAATATTCCAGGTTAAAGATTTTAAAATCTGCTGTATATTGTAAAGTTATTATATTGATGACACTTTGTTTTCAGAAACTGAATTCTAGATTTTCTGTATCTATATTTCTGTTTCTTATAATACACTTTATATTGTAAAAGCCACATGTGATTATCATAGAAATATTATTTAAAAGAGACAATAAGGAGAAATACCACATGTAATTCCACATTCTATTTCAACAATATAAATGCCTTTCAGACATTTTGTTAGGCACATGCTACATTACAATACATACAGATGTACACTTTCTCCTTTATATACAAGAAATCATCAATACTATACATATCTTACAACATTTTTTCTATTTAATAATATATATTTCATATTTTTCCATGTTATTAAGTATACCACTACAACATTCTTTTTAATGAGGATGTTGCATTCCACTGAATAGTACTTTGGTTACTACACATATATTTACTTAACCAAAGTAATACAGATTCAAGTGTATATTTGTATAGTAACACTCCCCATTTTAGGAATTGCTAGAGTAAAATTTTATGAAGATATTTACTATTTTTCTTAGAATAATTCCTAGATGCCACATTGGTGGATCTCAGGGAATGTTTTTTTTTTTTTTAAAGCTCAGGCATATGCTGCCAAATTGTCCTCAAGGAAGGATGTAAGCTTCTTCCAGCCTTGTATTAGAGTCCTATTTTCTCCTGATCTAATCTAACATCAAATATTGTAATTAAAAAAAAATCTTTGCCAACTTGGTAAGTAAGAAATTGTAACTTTATTTTTAACTTGCATTTTTGAATCATGTGATACTAAATGCTTTAAAATTATTGGATTTATTTCATTTTTGGCAAATTATCTGTTCATACACTTGGTTACTTTTTTCTCTTGAGTCAAGCTTCAGAGACTAGCTAGTTCTTCAGCAAACCCATTTCACTTTCTTCCTAAGCACGTTGCTAGAATATGTTTCCCATGCAGTTTTCTTATGGCTGCCTGACTGAGTTCTAGCCCAGACTGCAACAAACCTCTGTATGTCAGGCCTCACCAAGCTAACGTCAAATTATTAGCAGTGCCATGATTTTCTCTGCAGACTTTAGAGAAGAAAGGATCTGTTTTCTTGCTCATTCAGGTTGTTAGCAGAATTCATTTCTTTGTGGTTGTAGGGTTAGAATCCACTGGCCCTTAGCTGAGGGCTGATTCTAACTTCTAGAGACCACCAACATTCCTTGATTTGTGGCCTCCCTTGTCCATCTTCAAAGTCAGCGTTGGGAGTCTCTCTCATGCTACAAATTCTCATGCCAAAGACATTTCTCTGACTCATGTTTCTGCCTTCCTCTTCCACTTAAATGGCCCATATGATTACACTGGGCCCACCTGGATAGTCCAGGATAACCTCCTTATTTTAAGGTCAACTGATTAACAACCTTACATCTGTTTTGCAATCTTGACTTCCTTTTTCCATATTAGGTAATATATTCATGGGCATAATACCAGGGTGCAACGATAATGGGGTCAAAACCTGCTGACCACACACTCTTTTTCTCCCCTTCTAGAATATGATATTTAAGATAGATCTTATGTTTATGTTTGTATCTCCTTCGTTTAGACCAGTGGTTTGCACAAATAGTGTAAATAAGGTTTTTCTGATGAATACTTAAAGACATTTTCATCAAATAATTTGATTAAACTGCACCATTAAGCCTCCATTCTAATATCCTTGATTTGATTACCTGTTTCATGTGCCTTTACATATTTCTGATAAAATTGTGGCATAAATAAATTAAAAACTTATATATTCCAAAACATACCATTAATCTTTTATATAATACCAGTTTCCTTTTTTATGTTTTCTTCTACACTTACTTTCTTCTTCTTTATAAAGCCTTGCATTTTCCTTCTACAAGTCTTCTGTGTATGTGTGAAATACAATCATTACCAAGCAAAAACTGAGGTACAGAATATTTAAGTAAAATTATCAAAGATAATCAAGTCCTTTGTGTAAATAGGACTATAATGACTGCACGACTACTTCTTCATGGGTATCCTCATTACAGAATCAATCAATCTCTTCTTCCTTTTTTTTAAAAAAAATTGTGGTATATAACACATGTCATTTTACCCATTTTTAAGTGTACAATTCAGTGGCATTAATTATATTCACACTGTTCTGCAGTCATCACTATCTGTTTTCAAACTTTTTCATTGCCCCACTCTCAAAACTCTTTTTAAGAAGATACTAAGTTAACTAATTTCAATCTTTAATAATTTTATGAAATTTAAACATACCTACTTCCAAGAAAATTCACTGATATTTTGTTATTAATTAAAAATAATCATATCAGTAATTTAAACATTGAGATAAGTAATATTTTTATACATTTTTAAGATTTCTCTCCACTCCAGGTGATTTTTTTTGGTGTAAATTTTCTTAAATAAAAAGGTAATATTCTTCAGGAAAATATTATAGAACAACTTTTTTGATAAGTAAAAAAAATAACAGTAGACAGTGTCTCTAAGAATTTTCAATTCTAAAACTAATGATCAGAATATATTTTTTAAAGTCATTTGGTAAGTAGATTTAGAATACATCTTCCAGGTTATCATCCACAGTATAAGTACAAGTAATGTTAACCTCCTCATGACCTCATTTGTTAAAGAACAAATTTCAATCAAACTGTTTCGTATTTACATGACATTTTATGAGGTCAAATTAAAAATTGTCGTAAGAATCTCATTATATATAAGCTGATCTTTCGCATATGGAGGCCCATGATCTTCTCCAAAAAGATCTTTATTAAATGATGAGAAATGCTAATTATACATTATTACTATACATAAGTACTACAATTTCTAGTGTAAAATGATTTGTACAATTTCTAGTGCAAAACTAGTGGTAGAATGATTGTGGTAATTACAAACAATTTAAACTAGAAAATGATTTCCTACTGAGTAATTTTAGAATTAAATAATAAGACTTCCATTCATTCATTCTTTCCCAGAGAAACTAAATAGTAAATAAATACTTTTCTATACATATGCACATGCACATGCACATACACAATCTAATGAATCTGAATCTTTACATTAATTGCCACCTGATAGGATGTGATGTTTCTTTGTGTTTTTATTTTTTAGAATGACGTATTGTTTTTATTCTGCTATTTCTTGAAAGCAGGTTGAATTTAGATAGGTTTCACTTTAGCAAAAGAAGGTTGACTTTTCCAACTAGTGTAAGAAAAACATTTTTTTCCATGTTTCTACAATAGATTACTTTGTCACTGTTCTGTTATAAAGATTTTGTCTTGAGGTTCTATTTACAAAGCATTGTCATTATAGTTTTTCACCTTTAAATTTAATTCTATGAAATTTTTGCATGTTTTTTATTAAATTATTCAGGGTTATATAATGTGTGTGTGTTTTTTAAGGTAATCTTTGATGGCATTATTGTGATCATTGTAATCTAATTCAAATCAGGTGCAATTCAAAAAGTTTTAAGCATTTATTTGTACTACAATTCTTGTTAGTTTGAACACTTTTAGTATAGGAATTATGACACCTTTCTTAAGGGATTATATGTGTTTTAAATTCCAATATGTTAAATATAAGAGGAGTATAGGTCCCATTTAGCATTACTACCAGTAATTCTAAAATTATAAAACACTATTTTTGGTTCGAAATTTTGCATAACTTGCTAAGGTAAAAACAAATCTGAGGGGAATCAAGAAGAGAAAATGAGTTTCTTTTCACAAACAAATTTTGACCCCATATTCTAAATGGATTATAAAATTTACTTTAGTGAATTAAGCTCTACTATCTGTTACTCTGGGGCAACAGTTATATTTAACATGTTTTATTAAATTGTGCTTTAGTTTTAGTTTACTTCCCAAAGGCTCTGGAAACAGGATATCTGTTTATTTGAATACATCTAATTAAAAGGATATGAATGAGAATGAAAGTGAGGAAGTATTTTTTTTAATATGTAGAATTTCTTAATGTTAAAAGTTGCTCCAGAAGAATGTGGTCCTGTGTGAGGAACACTTAACATGGAAACTGGCAGAAGAATGTAAATAGTTTGACCTGCAATGAAAGCATCCCAGTGCATTTATCTGATTAAATATAGATAGCTGGCAGCTTCCGTGACAGTCACCCATCACAGCGTACAGTTCAAGGATCCACAGATATTTGGAATAGATAAGTTTGATAAAAGTCTTCCCCCCACCCCCCCATCAAACATGTGTCTACTAAATCTCATTTTTCTCAATATTTTTTTGTCTTCCATTTAAGGATATCTTACTATGAAAAATATTTTAGTCCAAAGACATATTACATACAAATTTATCAATGAAAGAGTAATAAGCTTAAGAGAAAATGTAAAAACAATTTTTTTCTGATGAATACTAACAAAGTTATCTTAATGAAACCACAGAAGACTGGAAATTAAAATTATTAGAGACTGTAGTTAGGACAGTGAGAATTATAATAGTCAGTGGCAGGATAATATGAAATTTATACTCCATTAACAACAGAGAAACAGGGTAGGGTGTTGATACTCTCCCACCTACTTCCCACCGCTACAAACGCATGAAAATTTTCTAATCATTCCTCAATGTTTACCTGTTAGTTGACAAGAATGTTTGTTGCTCTTAAAATATTAAGAAATTATAAGCATGTTGCCTACTTCTGCTTCCTTTGCACTCTATATTTGGGAAGATAATATCAAAGCCTGGGCAAAAATCACAGATATCTGTTTTCTTTTTTAATTCAACACTGTTGAAAGGGATTAGATTTAAAACCGTTTTCAAGGAAATCTCAATATTGTGGAAAGTGGATTAGTAATCAATCAAATTCATTTGCCAGTTTGAGTTACATGCTGTTAACAGTATGGATGCTTCGGTTTTATCCATAGCAATGTGTACATATATCTAGACAAAATATTTGGGTATATGGAAAAATGGAAAGGTGAAGAAACTTCTGGTGGTTTCTTAAAATAAGGAACATGCTTCATTTCATAAAGTATGAGGAGATGGACTCTTGTAGAATTAAGGAAGAAAAAGTCATTTTATACCAAATCTAGCTAATATCTAAACCATAAAGAGGCTTACTCTCTCCTCAGATGCCTCCTCAGAGTCAGAGGACAGGATATAAACGGGGGTTTGGTGGTGTGAGATGATGGATGAGGGTCTCCTCTGGTTGCCAGAGGGTCTGTGACCAGCACAAAAACTGCTTGGTCTGGGTTAATTAATTGCAGGAACAGTTTATTCAGATGCAGGGCAAGCACCTTGGCTAAAATCTCAGCATCTGTGTTGATTAAAGATCTGAGACTGAAGGAAGCACATAGTTGGGGGTCTTAGATGGGTTTGGGAGCCATATGGGCTTCTTTTAATGAGGGAGGGCTTCTGTGATCCAAGTCTCAAAGCTGTGTTGTTCTAGTCAGCATTAATGGAGTATCTCTTGTCCAGCACCAAGGCATTTCACAATACGACTAGGGCAATGATTTTTTTTTCTGGTTATTTGTTTCAATAATCTACTCAAGATCTCACCATTATTTTTCATTTCTTACAGACATAGAAATAAGAGAATAGGGTTCAAAATATTGCTGATGTTAAGTCCAGGGAAGATCCTGAACAATAACGTATCTGTTTTTGAATGTCATTGCCAGTGAAATGTTCACTAAGCTATTATGGTACTTTTAAGATGTGAATTGGAGAGTATGTATTCTCTGTAACTTTATCTTCAGTATGTTATGTCTGTAATCATTTGTCTTGGCTTTGAGTTTCTGTTTCTTATAGCTATGGAAATGGACACAGGTTCTACTGAAAAAGGAATTATAATACAAATGGAAAAATATAAGCTGTATCAATAAAACTAAATTTCTTTAGGCTGCACAATCCTTTGGGACAGTCATAATTTGGCAATACTGTATTATGGCTTAATTGCTTACAAAAACTGTTTGTGGACCCAATCTAAGGATTTTTAAGAATTATGAAGTTACAGCACACAAAGATCTCAGCCAGACACAAGTTTAGATGCTCACTTAGCAAAACACAAGCTTGGGTCCTGAGTGGTATTTTACCTGAAGTGAGCTTTTCTGTTTACTCAGTTTGATTTCTATAGAGATTTGAGTCAAGTACTGGCATTAGTGTCTATTCATTTAGGTCATCAGCCTGAATCACCTCTTTATCTTGTAATTTTCTTTCTAACTTTGCTATTATTAAATATATACACGAGGGCATATAATGTTCAAGTAGATTTCTAAAATAACAATAAAATAAGCATCCATTTCTCCCTCTCCTTAGCAATTTCTTCTCAGTGCTACTCCTAATTGTGATCTCCCCCAACCCTTCTCATTGGTAACCATAATACACATTTAAATGACACTTTCCCTTCTTTTTCTTTTAAGTTTTCCACCTACAGAATGTTTTTACACTCCATATACAGTATGTTGGAATCATATTGTATGTTTTGTGCTCCAGCATCTCTATGTTCCTCACTATTGTGCTCCAGAGAAATTTATCTATGTGGATGTATGTTCTGGTTCATTCGTTTTTACTGCTCTACAGTAAAAATCCATTGAATGAACATACAATACTTTATCAATCTATTCCACTGATGAAGGACCTTGGATGGTTTCAATCTTAGCTACTGAGGAAGAGCTAATATAAAAATGTCTTCTTGCACAAATGGGCAAGAATTTTTCTAGCTAGAGACCTAAGAGTGTAATTACTGGACCATGAATCAAAATTTCTAGGTTATATCTAAGGGTTTTACAAAGTGAATTTTACCATTTTCCATATTCACCTGCAATGTATGAGAGTTTTTGAGGCTCCGTGTCTTTGCAAACACTTGATATAGTCATAATCTATAATAATAAAAGCATAATATGCTAATTAGACCATACGGCCAAACGACCTTCTGGACGTCCTTCCGGATGACCTTCCAGACAAAGCCGGGGCTACAAGGGCCGAGTCTCTTGCACAAATTTCATGCATCGGGCCTCTAGTGTGTGTATGTGTGTGTGTGTGTGTGTGTGTGTGCGCGCGCGCGCGTATTTTTTATTTATTTATTTACTTATATATATTTATAATCAGGTTGCTGTGATATCCTATATGATTATAATTTCAATTAACATTTAACTAGTTACAAGATCCAGCAGATTTTTATATGAATATTAGACATTTGTCATCTTCTGTGAAATGTCTTAGCCATTTTTCCATTGGATTATTGATATATGTTTTTATTTGTAATTTCTTATTTATGCAGTCTGTATATTAATCCATTGCGGGTAAGGCAGATGTCTTCTCCTAGTTTGTGACTGTCTTCTCAAATGCCTTTATTGCGCTTAATAATGAAAAGAAATGCTGAATATTTGAAATTTTTTTATTTTGAAATCATTGTAGATTCACATACAGTTGTAAGAGATAATACAGAGGGATTCCACATACTTTTCCCCCAGTTTCCCCCAATGGTAACACTTTGTACAACTATGGTACAATATTGCAGTCAGGAAATTGACCCCTGATCAGCAACTGATCTTTTTACTGTCTCCATAGTTTTACCTTTTTCAGAGTGTCATATAGTTGAAATTATGCAGTACATATCCTTTCCAGACTGCCTTTTCCCACCTAATAATATGCCTTTAAGGTTCTCCATTTCTGTTCGGGCTGGATAGCTCATTTTATTTATCTTATTTTATTTTTTTATATCTTATTGATTTTCCACAGAGAGGGAAGGAGAGGGATAGAGAGCCAGAAACATCGATGACAGAGAAACATCGATCAGCTGCCTCCTGCACACCCCCCACTGGGGATGTGCCCGAAACCAAGGCACACGCCCCTGACCGGAATCGAACCTGGGTCCCCTCAGTCCGCAGGCTGACGCTCTATCCACTGAGTCAAACTGGTCAGGGCAAGGATAGCACATTTTAAAATGCTAAATAATATTCCATTGTCTGGATGTACCATCATTTATTTATCCATTCACCTACTGAAGGGCATCTAGGTTTCTTTCAAGTTTAGGCAATTATGAATAAAGCTGCTAAAAATATGTATATAGTTATTTGTGTAGACATATTTTTTCAGGTAATTTGGGTAAATACCAAGGTGTATAATTGCTAGATCATAGGATAGGAGTATATTTAGTTTTGTAAGAAACTGCCAAATTATCTTTCAAAGTAGCTGTAACATTTTGCATTCCTATTAGCAATGAATGAGAGTTCTTTTTGCTCCACCAAATGATAATATTTGGTGTTGGTAGTGTTTTAGATTTTGGACATTCTAATATGTGGACAGTGACATAATATTATTGTTTTAATTTGCAATTATCTAATGTCATATGATATTGATTCTTTTTTTTATAAGTTTATTTGTCATCTTTGTATCTTTTGTTTGTTCAGGTTCTTTGCCCATTTTTAAATTGGAAGGTTAGGTTTCTTTTATTGTTAAGTTTTAAGAGTTCTTTGTATATGCTGCATAACAATCCTTTATCAGTTATGTCTTTTGCAGATATTTTTCTTCACCTGTGACTTGTTTTCTCTATCTCTCTTTTTTTATAATGTATTACTTTTTAAAAATATATATATTTTTATTGATTTCAGAGGGGAAGGGAGACGGATAAGGAGATAGGAACATCAATCATGAGAGAGAATCATTGATTGGCTGCCTCCTGCATGCCCCTAATTGGGTATTGAACCCACAACCTAGGCATGTGCCCTTGACCAGAATCTAACCTGGGACCCTTCAGTCCTAAGTCTGGTGCTCTATCCACTGAGCCAAACCAGCTAGGGCATCTAGGTCTTGACAATGTCTTTGCAGAGCAAAGTTTTTATTTTAATGACCTCCTGCGTATCAATCATTTCCCTCATGTTTTTTGCCTTTGGTGTATCTAAAAAATCATCACTATATCAAAAGTCATCCAGATTTTTAAAAATGTTATTTTCTAGTAGTTTTATAGTTTGTGTTTTACACTTAGGTTTATGCTCCATTTTGGGTGGATTTCTGTGAAGGTCCTAAGGTCTATGTCTAGATTCAGGTTTTTTGTTTTGTTTTCTTTTGCAGAAGGATGTTCAATTGTTGAAAGGTGGCCTTTTCTCCATTGTATTGCCGTTGCTCTTTTGTCAAACATCAGTTGGTTATGTTTACGTGGGTCTATTTCTGGGCTCTTTATTCTGTTCCATATATCTTTCTGTTATTTCACCAACACCACACATAATATATGAATACCTTAGTTTTACAGAAAGTTTTAAAGTTGAGTAGTGTCAGTACTCTCTAACTTTATTCTCCTTTAATATTGTGTTGCCTATTCTGGGTCTTTTCCTCTCCAAATAAATGTCAGACTCAGTTTTTTTTTATGTCAACAAAATAAACTTGTTGAAATTTTGATTGGGATTTATTGTAATTTTAATTTGCATTGGTGACTAAAAATGTTGAGCATCTTTTTATGTGTTTATTGACATCTGCATTTCTCTTTTAGGAAGTGTGTTCAAATATTTTGCCTATTTGAAAAATTGAGTTGTTTTATTTTTGTTGAGTTTAGAGAATTATTTATCTTTTCCACCTTGAAGTCCTTGTTGAATATATGATTTGCAAAATTTTCTTCCATTATGATTGGAAAACATACTGTCTATGTTTTTAATTCTTTTAAATTTGTTAAGGTTTGTTTCATGACACAAGATACAGCCTATTTTTTAAAAAATATATTTTATTGATTTTTTACAGAGAGAAAGGGAGAGGGATAGAGAGACAGAAACATCGATGAGTGAGAAACATCGATCAGCTGCCTCCCGCACACCCCCCACTAGGGATGTGCCCGCAACCAAGGTACATGCCCTTGATGGGAATCGAACCCGGGACCCTTGAGTCCGCAGGCCGACGCTCCATCCACTGAGCCAAACCAGTTAGGGCCAGCGTATTTTTATAATGTTTTATTTTCACTTGAAAAGGATGTTTATTCAGTTGTTATTGGGTCAAGTGGTCTATAATTTCTAATTAAGTCAATTTGTTTGATGGTGGTTTTCAGGTATTATATGTACTTACTGATTTCTCTCTAATCATTCCATGGATTACTAATAGAGGAGTGTTGAAATCTCCAACTTTATAAGTGGACATTTCTATTTTCACTCTCAGTTCTATAATTTTCTTGACTTGTGTGTTTTGAAGGTATTTTGATAGATGCATACATAAAAAGAATAGCCAGGTATTCTTGTTGGATTAGCCCTTTTATTATTATGTAATATCCATTCTAATTTCTGATCATTTTCCTCCTTCAGAATTCTATATTTTCTAGAGCGACACCTGCAAGATAGTGGAATAGGATAGGAATTCTCTACTTTCATCCCATTCTGAAACATCAATTTTGACAGTTATCCAGGGATGAGAGTGTCTTTAGGAGAACTTCTAGCACACTAAAAATCCAAGAGTAGACACATTGAAAAGGGTCAAAGAAAGTTTTACTTTGCCTTCATCACTCCTCCTCCAAGGCAGTGTGGCTTAATGCCTGGAGAAACTCCTGCAGCCATGATTTCTTCCACAGGGGAAAGTAAGAGTGTGTGAGTACCAGCTTCCCCATCTGTGCAGGACACATTTCTTTCTTCACCCAGATTACTCAGGTAATCTGCAAAACTAGGGGCTGGGAGAAGCTAAGAGCAAAGTATCTAGGCTCCAAACTCAAAAAGAAAGTAGTAACCACTTCACAGTCCTTCTACTAACCAAAGCACATCAGGAAGCTCACCCACTAGCCACTAGGGACATCTCACCTGAGATCCCCGCAGTGGGCCCACAGGAACTTCCACCACTCTGGCTTTGGAGGACTGAAAGAAGGCATACAACCTTAAAAATTCTCCACACCCACAACAGGGAACAAAAAATGTGAAGCAGGCACATCAATAGAAAAAGTCTGAGGAAAGCCTCAGAATCCCTGGGTGGGTTGACAGGTGAAGGTATCTTTCTCAAAAAGCCAATAAGTAATATTATTGCTTCTTCAAATCCACAGTCATCAATGTAAGACTTCAACAAGCACAAAAAAGTCAAGGAACCATAAATCCATAAAAGGAATACAGTACTTTTACAGTATATGTCAATAAAGAAATAGAGATCTATGAATTACCTGACAAATTATTTTAAGGAAGCTTAAAGAGCTATAAGAGAACAGAGATAGACAACTCAGTGAAATCAGGAAAATGGAAAACGATACATGAACAAAATTAGAGGTTTAACAGAGAACTATAAATCATAAGAAAGGGAAAAATAATGAAAAAATGCAATAGAGAGCTTCAACAACAGATGTGATAGTAGAAGAAAGAATTTGTGAACTTTAACACAAGTCATTTGAAACTGTCTAATAAATATATGCTGATAACAGAAATATGTAGTATCATAAAGGATTAATCTAAATAATTATAAGCCAACAAATTGGATAATTTAGAAGAAATAGATAAATTACTAGAAACATATATTCTACCAAGACTGAATCATGAAGAAATAGAAAATATGAATAACCCAATTACTAGTAAGGAGGTTGAATCAGTAATCAAAAACCTCTCAACAGGCCCTGGCCAGGTGGCTCAGGTGGTTAGAACATCGTCCCAATATGCCAAGGTTGCAGGTTCCATCCTTGGTCAGGGCACATACAAGAATCAATCCAATGAATGCATAAATAAGAGGAACAACAAATCAATATTTCTCTTTCTCTCTCTTCTTTATTATCTCTCTCTAAAATCAATAATTTTAAAAAATCTCTCAACAAAAGAAAGATAAGATTCAAATGTATTTACTGGTGAGTTTGGCCAAATATGTAAACAAGAACTAATGCCAATCCTTGTCAAACTATTCCGAAAAATTGAAAAGGAGGAAACACCTCCAAACTAATTTTCTAAGTCCACATTATTACCCTGATATCAAAACCAGACAAGGACACTAAACAACAACACAGTCTATTGCCCAATATCTTTGCTAAACACAGATGCAAAAAACCTCAACACAATACTAACAAACTGAATTAAATAGTACATTAAAAGCATTATTCACCATGAAATGGGATTCATTTATGGAATACAAGTATGATTCAACATATCCACCAATAAATGTGATTATACCATATTGACGGAGTGAAGGATAACAATCATATGAGCATCTCAACAGGTGTAAAAAAAAGCATTGGACGATATTCAACATCTTTTCATTATAAAAATGCTGAACAAATTAGAGAAGGAATGTATTTCAGCATAATGAAGATCATATATGAGAAGCAAGAGCTAAAATCATGCTCAATGATGAAATGTTGAAAACTTTTTCTCTAAGATTAGGAACAAGACAGGGATTCTCACTCTTGCCTCTTCCATTCAGCACACTATTGGACATCCTAGCCAGAGCAATCAGGCAAGAAAAAGAAATAAAACCCATCCAAATAAGAACAAAAGATGTAAAACTGTCTTTGTTTGCATAAGACTTGACCTTATATATACATATAAAATTCTGAAGACTTCACCCGAAAACTTAAATGTGATAAATTAATTCAATAAAGTAGCAGGATACAAAGTCAATATACAAAATTGAGTTGTATTTCTATACACTAACAAACTATCTAAAGAGAAATTAAGAAAATAATCCCGTTTATAATAGCATCAAAAACAATAAAGTACTTAAGAATAAATTTAACCAAGGAAGTGAAAGACCCATACACGTAAAACTGTAAGACATTAATGATAGAAACTAAAGGAGACACAAATAATCTGTGCTCGTGGATGGAAACATGATGTTAAAATGCTGAAACCATCTATAGATTCAAAGCACTCACAATCAAAATCCAATTGCATTTTCCACAGGAATATAAAAATAATTTATAAAGTTTGTATAGATTTACAGGGGTGGGCAAACTTTTTGACTCGAGGGCCACAATGGGTTCTCAAACTGGACTGGAGGGCCGGAATAAAAGTATGGATGGAGTGTTTGTGTGAACTAATATAAATTCAAAGTAAACATTACACAAAAGGGTACGGTCTTTTTTTTCAATAGTTTTATTCATTTCAAACGGGCTGGATCCGGCCCGCGGGCCGTAGTTTGCCCACGGCTGCTATATTGGCTCCCCACACACAATGTGTATGAAATCATCACATTGTACACTTTAAATATAGATGATTTGATTTGTCAGTTGTACCTCAATAAAGCTGAGGGGGGTGGGGAAGCATTATCCTCTTTCTGATTTTAATATGACAATCCAGCTTTCTTTTTTTAAAAATGTATTTTATTGATTTTTTACAGTGAGAATGGGAGAGGGATAGAGAGAAACATCGATGAGAGAGAAACATCGAGCAGCTGCCTCCTGCACACTCCCCACTGGGGATGTGCCCGCAACCAAGGTATATGCCCTTGACCAGAATCGAAGCTGGGACCCTTGAGTCCGAAGGCCGATGCTCTATCCACTGAGCCAAAACGGTTAGGGCTAATCCAGCTTCCTTTTGGTGAGTGATTGCATGGCATATTTTTTCCTTCATTTACCATTCAGCTTATCAATGTGTTTTTATATAAAATGGGTTTCTTATAGAATAAGAATCTGATGTCATTTGATTATCTAACAACCTAAGCATCCACCTATTGACTGAACTTGGTCATGTTACTTTCAATGAAGGCTGTGTGTTTTAGTCTTTAAGTTGGGCACATTACCTGAACATACAAATACACATATACATACACACACATTCACACACACCCAGGTTTTGTTTCTAAAGAAAAAGTGAAAGTAGGTATTTGGATAAGCAACTAGCTATCTCTGCTTTTGATATCTTGGGTGTTTATAGCTGTCTTTACCTTTACAATAAGGACATACATAGCCATTCTTTCCTGTTTGGAAAAATTAAATAATTTATTTGATCATTTTATGTAATATTTAAAGTACCTTCTTAATGTTGTTATTCTTCCTTTTCAAGATATTTAACATACATTGAATATAAAAAGGCATCATTCCTAGGAGAGTGTAGAGGGATACTTTTATCTTTGTTTAAAATAATAAATTTACTTTGTCAAGGGGATTTAATGTTTCAAATTTCTTATCAATCATTTTGTTTTCAGCAACATATAAACTGTTTCTGTTTTAAGAATGCATTATTCTTCCAGACAAAGTCAGAAATTGGAGCACTAGCCATCTTAAGTGCCTCCCTATGAGATTTTAATCAATGTCCAGACTTCCAGGGACAAACATGCATACTTTGTGGACACAGAGGGAAGAGCAGCCTGTCTGTTATGTGACCCTGCTGTTGGAAGTTATCAGGCCACATGTGGCCTTTTATTAGTAGCATTCCTTCTTCCCTGTTGAAAACAAACTATTTTTATAGAACATATTATTATAAAACTAGAGGCCTGGTGCACGAATTCATGCACGGGTGGGGTCCCTTGCCCTGGCTGGTGATCAGGGCCTATTGGGGCTGGCCAGTGGGGGAGGGGGGTAAAGGAGGGACTGCGGAGGTTGGCCAGCCACGGGAGATTGGCTGTGGGAGCACACAGACCACCAGGGGCTAGTTCCACATTGAACATCTGCCCCCTGGTGGTCAGTGTGCATCATAGTGACCGGTTGACTGGTCATTTGGTCGCTTAGGCTTTTATAGATATAGATTTTTCTAATACTACTCACCTTATTTTTTCTTTAGCCTCCTTTTCTTTTTTAATGTAATTGTGCATTAAGCTACATTTTTATTTAATGTGATTTTTAAATGTTTTTCTAGTTTCAAAATTTTTTATACTAATTCTTACAAAACTAACACATATCAAAAAATTATTTCCTAAGATACTTTCATATGTTATAAATATAGTTCTTAAAAGTAAAGACAAATATTTGGTTAATAACACAGATCTACACATTACCTAAACCTGCACCAAATACTGGTAAACTTATAAATAAATATGAACTAAATATGTGGATTTAGAGGCAGAAAAATTTTCTATCTGTTGGCAAAAAATAAATTCAAAACCCTGTTTTCTCAGGCTCTCTGATTATTACCCAAATCAGTGTATATACACAACTCCTTGTTTCCATTTTAAACTATACCATTTTAAATACTTCTTCATTCATAGAGAGAAAATTTACAAAATTAAGGTATAGCATCTAAATCTGAATGGAGAACACTGCACTGAAGCTGTGGAATGATTATTTAAAGGCGAATGTGATGCTTAAAATTTCATAACCTGGAATGAAAGCTAAACAACAAGGTAAGTGGTTGGCGGCGGACCACTTACAGCCAATGCTTCAGCCTACTAATATTATTTTCACTTAATAAAATTCAGACAGAAGCAGAAATTTTTAATTTAGGGCATAGAAACAAATCAATGGCACAGAACAAGCATCATATAAAACAATTACTGAGTGCCATAAGCAAGCATAAAGGTTTATGGGTCTCGGAATTGACTTTGACTTAAATAAAAAACACAGGAGGATATACAAAAGGAAGGCCAAGGAGAAAATGATCAGAGCAAAATTATTATAAAAGGCCAGATTTTTAAATAATTGCCATATCATGAAGTAATTTAAAGTAATTTAAATCATTTTACAAACATGTAATTAATATTTCCCCTAGCATAACAATAAGCCTGTAATGACTACCTCTTACACACTATTATTCTGTTTGTATTAGCCAATAAATACAGGAGGCAAAATTTTACCCAACATGTTAAAGTTGTCCAGCTAAAATTAAATAAGGATGCTATTAAAGACCTGCTTTTGGAAAATGCCAAAGCCAAGAATGTCTAGACCCGTGGTCGGCAAACCACGGCTCGCAAGCCACATGCGGCTCTTTGGACCCTTCAGTGTGGCTCTTCCACAAACTACCACATGTGGGTGCACACGTACAGTGCGATTGAAACTTCGTGACCCATGCGCAGAAGTCGGTATTTTGTGGAAGAGCCACACTGAAGGGGCCAAAGAACCGCATGTGGCTTGCAAGCTGCGGTTTGCTGAGCCAGTTTGCTGACCACTGGTCTAGACAAATCGTTTTATTTTTGTTACATTCTCATATCGACTGGAATCTATTTTCATTTTTTTCTATTTCTTTTTTTAAATATTTTTTTATTGTCTCAAGTTTTGCATATGTCTCCTTTTACCCAATTTGACCCCCTAGGGGCTCCCGCAGCCATTCCCACTAGACAAATCTTGACATAGCACTTAGCTTTCTGTAATTTTGCACATGCCCAGCAGAGGGCATTAATATGATTACAGTAGTTGGACCTGATGGGAGTAATCATCTGTGATTGTGGGATTCACCGGAAGTAGTAAACTAGAAAGACTTTCTCATTTTCATCAATGAATAGTTTCCTCCTATCTAAATTTCTTTGCATGAAATTTACTTAATTTTTATAGCTAAAAGGCCATAATAATAGAAAGTTAATGTTGATTATTCCCCAAGAAATAAACAACACAGTGAGTGATCTTTGAACATCATAAACCAGCTTTCTCAGAAGAACAATACCACTCTATCAACCTTGCCCTCACTTCCTCTCGCTCTCACTCAGCTACACTCACCTAACTACATCTTCTCCCAAAACACAGTCCCAGGGATCTAAACGTGGAGTAACTTTTGGCTAGGTGCGCAGCTTTTTACAATAGAGGTGAAACCTTGTCTGACGAAATGATCTCTGCAAGGTGATGGAAACTTGATGCATTGGAAAGACCAACAGTTAGCTGTTATGAAAGAATAAGAAAGTTAACCGAAGTCACACACAAATATGTTGTTTCATCACAACGAGGGAGAACAGGTGGCCAGTTTTGTGGTCTTCATTTTCTAGATAAAAGTCATAGGATAACTGCTACCCTTAGCAAAGCAGAAAGTATTATAGTAGAGAAATAATCACTTGCTTTGTGAATTGAACTGTGATAGATGTGGGACTCTGTTTTCCAGCAGCCGAAGCTCCCGTGGCAGGCAGCAGACATTTTGACATATAAATTAAATAACATGTGGTAAATCCTGTGGGAACATGGAAAAGGAGCCGCTGGGAGCCAAGAAAGGGCTGCAGAGACAATAACATTTAAATTGGGCTTTGGAGGATGGGTAGGGGTTTATTAGTTAAAGAAGTGGTGGAACAATCTTCTAGGAAGACAGCAGCTGCTCATGCCAGTGCTTGGAGGCATGAAAGGCCAATCACAAAATAAATATATCCACAGCATTCAGGGGACTATGCAACCGGAAGCCACAATTGTGTATTAGGGAGAAAATGATTTTATAATGCTATTAAATTAATTCACAGTGGATGCTTAAAAATTTAAGAGGGGAGTTAGCTTCGAATTTTAACAAAAGAGTTTGTGAATGGAAGAGAATCTTTAATTGTAAGTATGCAGGAACAGGGAGAGGTTATTTGTTTCGGTGCTTGCTTTTTCCTATGGCACTTTCCTATTTCAAGAAGCTGATAGTAGTCAGGGTTTTGTAGCTTATTTCTGAAAGGTTGTTACTCTCAATTCTAGAAATTTCTGATTACTAGCACCCGTTTATTTCATATCCAGAGATTGTAAAACTATGTGTATATTCTGTTTGGTTGTTCTTCTGGCCACTACATTATAGTAAAAACAATTAGTATGGTTTCAGTTATATTGTCAGAAGTAAGTGTCCTCAGAGGGTACAAATCAGAATTATTTTTAGATCAAGGCTCACAACAAAGCAAGTTATCCATGTAATTATGACATATGCATTTTAAGGACCAATAAAATACTTGAGAACTTAAAAATAATTTGGTGTCTTCAAAATAAAAAAATGGGAAACTAGAAAGTAAGGTATGTCTAATTAAGTGTCTAATTAAATTTTACCTCAGCTCAACTCCTTTGTAGTTATATCAAACATATTTAATATGGGGTATAGATATATTTTATGTTTGATGTGATTTAGAATAAGGCCTCCCAGAATAAAAATGTTCAGAGCCTTCGGGCCATTCTCTGCTCTCCCTGTGTATTGCATTGATATTATTTTATATTCGTATACTGCTACAAGAATCTCTGATTGCAAGAATCTCAGCACCTGTTTCCAGGAAGATAGCAGGTAGGCGGAGTTTTAGGAAACACAGGTCTCAATGCCTGCTCCTAACCCCAATCCATTTTTGTTACTGGGGTTGCTTAATAACAACTCGGTTCCCCATGACAGGGCTAAGCTCAGGAAACATGTAAATGAGCTCTATGTAAGCTTGTAGGTAAATTTAAAATTCTCAGATAGGGGATGCATACCATGTTGTTGTCACCTTACAATATGTCACCAGATGCTCCTTTTATGTTAGTTATCTAGTACTTGGAATTCATTTTTACCAAGAAACATGTTACAAATGATTTTTAGTTTTTAAGATTAGCCCACAAAAGTCTCAGATATGCGTTATATACCTGGTTTACTTTAACCACAATTTCAACAATGTTTAAAATATAGTTTCTCCCCCAAATAGTTAAAAAGCAGAGACTCAAACATCTAATTTTACCCCAACATTCATAGCAGCATTATAACAATAGCCAAAAGGTGGAAACAGCCCAAATGTCCATCAACAGGTGAGTGGACAGATGAAATGTCCACTATTTCTAGGGACACATTCAATGGGATTTTTTTAGCCTTATAAAGAACTGAAATGCTGATGCATGCCACAGCATGAATGAACTTTGAAATTATTATGGTAAATAAAATAAACCAGATTCAAAATGATGAATACTGTATGATTCCACTTATATCAGGTATGCAGAATAGAATGGACAAGTTCACAGAGACAAAGTAGAAAGGGGTTGGGAGAAGGAGAAGAGGGGATTATTGTTTAGACTCTAAACAATAGAGTCAAATTGACCCTTTCACAGGGGTGGCCTCAGACCATCGGAAAACACATAAATAATTACATATTGTTTTTGTGATTAATCACCATGCTTTAATTATGTTCAATTTGTAACAATGAAATTGGGGGTCACCACAACATGAGGAACTGTATTAAAGGGTTGCGGCATTAGGAAGGTTGAGAACCACTGGTTTAGAGGGTGCAGGGTTTCTGTTTGGGATGGTGAAAAAGTTCTGAAAAAGCATAGTGGTGATGGTTGCACATTATGAATGTACTTAACTCCATTGAGTTATACACCTAAAGATGGCTACAATGGTAAATTTTCTATTTTGTTACAATAAAAAATACAGTTTCTATAAACTGAGTTCCTTCTTGAGCTCCATCTCAAATCAGGAACCTTGCTTCTCAAATGCAGGACAGGGAAAGAGAAGAGATGGGCCCAACAACTGGGATGACAGTAGGGTTTGCTGTAAAATAGAAATGTTTCATATTTTTCTAATTCTGTATGTTTGATAAAATGCAATAATGGGCCACAACAGAACTAGAGTCCATACTTTATAAGAATGGCATTTGTGGGGGGAGGGGGCAAGAGGGGGAGTTAGGACACATATATAATACCTCATCAATAAAGAAAATTTTTTAAAAAAGAATGGCATTTGCAGTCATGCCCCGGCTCAGCCCTCCAGTCGCCTTTCCCATCGCCCTCAGCTTCGATCCTGGCATCACTAACGCTGCAGGAAGAGGCACTGTTCCCACCTGGTGACATGGGAAGAGTGGAAAGAATGGAGTGGCAGGAAAGCAAGGCCCTGGCGAGGATCACATGTAAGCCATGCCTTTGTAGTCAGGACTATCCCTGCTTTTGTTGTTTCTTTAGAGTTGAAAATTCATTATCTTTGGAAACTTTTAGGAACACCGTTTTTAAACATTTATATCAGATATTTTTAGACCTGAAAAGGACTTTAAAGATTGCCTGATCTAGTCTGCTCCTTTTAAAGAGAAGGAATCTGAATTTATGGTGCACAGATATTGTGATTTTGTATATGTATTTCTAGGGTTATATTTCTAGGAACCAATAAAACAAAAATCAAAAATAATCAATACTTATGTGAAAATTCTGCTTAAGATGATCTTAAATAAAAATGTGTACATTTATTGGCTCAAATGCCTAATACTATTCAAAATGTGTTAAAAAATTTAAAAAGAAGACTAAGACCTGATCCTTATTCTAAGAAAAAGATGAAGATTAGTTAGGGAGATAAGATTAAGGCATATGGAAATATTTAGAGTGTAATCAAGAACTACGATTGTTTGGGATTGCATGTATGAGTTTAGGGAAGGAGGAGATTAATGTGACCTAGAGGCCCTATTCAGTAAACATTTTTAAAAATTTTATATGAGAACATAAATGATGCCATTAATCAAATTATCAGCTGGCATGAAGCTGAGCAGAGTAGAATTCAAAATGAATTCAAAACAATGGAGTGAGTCTAACAAGGTTAATTTAAATAGTAGCTTAATAAAAAGTTAATTATAACTAATATTTATTGAGAACTTACTATGAAACAGGCACTATTTAGTGCTTTACCTTCATTATGTCATTTGAACTTCATGTTATGCCACAGAGCTTATTTTAATGATCATTTTAAGGTTAACGTTCCCAGGGTCAAACAAATCCTAAACTCTTACCTATTACTAAATCACATTGCCTCAATAGCTTTAAAAAATAAACGTCTATATATAGTTAGTATGGAGTGCCTCACTAGTTTGGGATATAAATAAGATCGTTTATCCTTATAATAAGCAAATTAAATATTTAAGACCCCACCAGCTCAATTAACAAGATGTCCAGTCTCTGCTTTGGCATTTCTCCTTAAGTTGCCCAGAGTCTAACGCTTACAAAAGAGGCTCTGATTCCAACAGCAAGAGAAGGAGACGACGAGAGACTCTCCTCAGGATTTTAAAGGTTCCAGTTCACAGCAGTCATTGCTGTCCTTGCAGTCTTATCTGTGGCTGAGAACTGACCCTGTGCGGTTTGATGCAGCTCTCTCATCTGAAGCAGAAATGGCGCCCTTACTGGTATAGAACCCTGCACAGGCCACAGCCATCCTCTTTATAGGGAATGATCCCACACTCTCTAGCTGCACTGGACCAAGATCACACTTGCACATCTTTTTTTAAAATATATATTTTATTGATTTTTTACAGAGAGGAGGGGAGAGGGATAGAGAGTTAGAAACATCAATGAAAGAGAAATATCCATCAGCTGCCTCCTGCACACCTCCTACTGGGTATGTGGGTACATGCCCTTGACTGGAATGGAACCTGGGACCTTTCAGTCCGCAGGCCGACGCTCTATCCACTGAGCCAAACCAGTTAGGGCACACTTGCACTTCTAAGTTGGTTTACATTCAACTGCTTAGTTACTATCCCAAACCCACCTTCAACAGGAGTCAGGTTGAATACATAGGCTCAGCCATGTACTGTGTCTGAACTGGCCCTTGCTCTACAAGCACTTTTGTTCTGGTACTGAGCCTGGGGTCACCAGCCCAGATGCGTCCTTCCCTCATGGGCCCTTTCTTATTACTGGACCTCAGTCAAGAACATCTCAACCCATGGAATCTGAAATAATGCTACATCTCCACGAAGTGGCCTCGATGCCATTCTTTCAGACTTCATGAGTCTCATGCATATGTACTGAACTCCTGTATACCAATGAGTCCTCGGTGTGACTTCCAAGTATAGATTTTGACGCCAGCACATCTTCCAAGAGCTTCAAGTTTGCACGTTCATTTGCCTACGCAACATTTTTAACTGGATACCTATTAGGTGTTTAAGTGTAGTAGATTCCAAATAGAACATTTGCTTCTCCATTTCTAAACCTGTTCACCCAACAGGGTTGCTATTTTAGTACCTCCAAATATTCAGATAACGTAAGCCAAAAATCCAAGAGTCAGACTGGGCCCCCCTCTTGCCCTCTTCTTCCCCATCTAATACATTAGCACATCCTACTGGGGGCTAATTCCAGCAGATCATAAATGCAAGAAGTTCACCAAAAGGTTGGTGGACCTTGAGGCTTCAGCAGGGCTGAAGATACATATTATTTCCTGCTGGAATAGCTGAAAGCATGTCCCCAAACCTAAAGATTTGCATGTATTATTGCCTGCTGCCTGACAGCAGAGAGCAGTTCCCCCAACCTGACAATGCCTACTGTATTCCAAAATAACCTTTGATATGTATATCTGCTTTGCTTTAGGGCAATTTTTGTGAATAAAAAGCTAGGGGTCCAGAGATTTGGAGAACTTGGTTACTGAAGCTAGGTCTCCTCTGGCTCCCCAAAATGCCTTCCAAATTTATATTTCATGTCTAGTCTCTTTATTAATTTACTCGCAGCCCTTCTCCAGATTCCTGAACCCTTCTAGATGCTGAGAAACACCCCGGCACGTCCTGTTGACTCAGTCTTTGTAATACATCCTGAGTACCACCACGTCCCTCTCCCCCTGCAGACACCGTGGGTCAGGCTTCCATTCGTTCTTGCTTGGACTGGTATTCCCGCTTCTATGTTCCGTTTCCTCACCACACAATCCATTCTTCCCACAGCAGAGTGGTCTTTCAATAATGTACTGAAATCCTCTCTCTCTCCTCTGTTTAAAATCTCTCCATAGTTTCTTAGAATAAAACCCAAACTTTTCCCTTCATCTTACACAAATTCTTTCACTCTCTCTAACTCCAATCATACTTGCCTCCTCTCTGTTGTTTTTAGACACGCCCAGTAACTAGGGCTTTTGCATTTGCCATTCACGCTCCAGACTTCATGAAGAGTTGGTTCCCCCTCCTATTTCAGCTTAAATTTCACCTCTTCAGAGAGGTCTTTCTTAATCAACCTAACAAAAGTAGTTCCTACCTAGATACTCTCCATCTCATCACACTTTCTTTCATTTCTTATTACACTCTTTCTCTCTTTTTTTTAAGTTGTTTACTTCTTTGTCAGATGTCTTTCCCCATTTGAGTTCCATGAAGGTAAGGCCTGGTTTGCCTTTAACTGTCTTTGTCTCCAGTGCCAAGTTTCTGGAATGTAGTAGGTACCCCATACATGAGTTGCTAGTTAACTTCACTTAGTTAACTAGCAACTCATGTATGGGGTACCTACTACATTGTAATTGGCTTTTGCATTCTTAATCAATAAAAAAATTTTAAAAAGTAATAGCACTAGAATCTCACACTACCTCCATTAAATAAGAATCTCCGGAGATGGTACCATTAGAAAAGCTCCTTTAGTTGATTCTAATATACAACTAGCATGAGAAAAACATGGATAACTACCATTCCCTTTTCCTTAAACTCCAGATCAGCTCCTTTGTTATTTCATTACTATCTTTGAGTATGATTCAATTTCAAATGCTTTTTCCAAGAAATGTTTCTGGAGAGACCAGGGACCCTTGGTGACTCTTACCAAATACTGCACGTCAAATTTGGAATTTATCTTTGGACCACAAAACTTGCTCCCTGATCACGTGGATATTTTTGTCCACGTGGAGGTGGGCTTCGTTGGGGTTCCTGGATTACAGACATTCCCTGGAAATAGTCTGTGTGGACATGTCATCCCGCAGAGCCTATGAAGAACAATAGTACGTATTCAGATTTTACTCACCAGCTTCTGCTTTTTGTTATACGTTTTTCCTTTCCTTGTTGTCTGAGAGACAGTCTCCCAGGTAAGTGCTTGGTGTACTTCCCACTCAAATGAAGTAGCTATCATTTGCTTAAACGTTCTTTATTAGAAATGCTTTCCCCACCATTCTACCTAAAATGACATTCAAACCACTGTCGTCACTCACTAACTTCTCACTAATTAACAAGTATAGTTATTTGTTTATGATGTGGGTTTTTTTATTGTATGTGTGTTTTTTTGTTTTTTGTAAAAGTTCTTCTTTGCTGTATCTATAGCAGTGTTCAATAAATATTTGTTGAAAATATAAAGGAACAATTGAACAGTGTTCTAAAAAGTGGTCCCAAAATTGATTGTATTTCCTCCCTTTTTTCTTTTTTTATTCACATGGAGTTTTGCTACATCAGGAAGCACCAATTAGGAAAAAAGAAATATTGGTGGCATCCGGAACCACTTTACCCAGGCTTTAACACACTTCTTTTCCCCAATAGTAGTGAGCATTCATGCGATTCATTTATCTCAGACAATAACTGATAACCTCAAATCCCTAAAAATATTCCCTGTTTATAGCAAAAAAAAAAAAAAAGTCCTTTGACATGAAATATAATTAATGACCATCAGGAATGTCTGGTAATTGCTGAAGGCAAAACTTTATGTGTCTAATAGTATTAGGACAAAGTTCTCAACTTCTGGGTGGTTATTTATTTATGTATTTTTTAAGAAATAGGCTGTTTTCCTGAACTGTAAACTCAAATCATTTTAACTTGCACAAACGAAGTTTGTTCTTAAAGTAGCTCCTTCCCCTGTTTTTTTGTTGTTATGTTTGTGTGTAGTTTTTTAAAAGCTCTTCTGCTCACCATTCTGTCAAGAAAATTGCAGAAAACCTAATGATACCCCGCTGTTGTACTCAGGGAAAAAAAAGGGGGAGAGCCTTTTAAGAACCAAATCCTGGAGGGAACATTCAGAAATGAACATCTTTATAGTCTGAGGAGTCAGACACTTTTAATTAACTGTGAGAGCCAATTTTTAAAAAGAGTTGCCATGGCTCCCTACTTCCCTTCTATGGGTGCATACATCTCATGCTGTAAGGAGTGCATGTGGCAAAAGGAGGTTGGCTCCTGGCCTAGGACATTGCCTCACCAAGAGTAAAGAAGCATCGAAATGCCTTTACCCACAGTGCAAGAAGTTTAGTGGAGGGATGGTCACAGCAAGATAGTAGGCAGAAAGTTCAGGCTGACTTTGGTAATGAGTACACCCAAATTCACACGTATGGCCTGTCTCTTGCATCCAGGAAAAATTGCAGAGCAGTTCTATGACTTCGGTTATTTTACAAAATATGCTACTTCAAAGTGCTACCGATAAGCCTTTCTAACTATGTGTTCTTCCTAAGGGCACACATCTTAATCAAAGTTTAGGGTCTTTTAATATTGATGAATGAGATCTTACTTTTTAAATATATTATTGGATCATGGTTCCTGAAGGTGATTAAAATGTGTGTGTGTGTTTTATCTGCGGTTTTTAGAGTTGGCCTCTTTAAAGATTTGAAGAGGACATGTAAATTCCAAGGCATTCTGTTTTTCTAATTCACATGCTAATAATCAAGGTGAATCGCCTGTCTCCTTTGCTTGCTGCAAGTATATAAAATAGCACCTAATGACAACCACTGACTTGTTCTTGAACACCCCAAGCTGCAAGCCCCACAGTAACAATATGGAGGTCATTGAGAGGAATTTTCTCAAATACTTCCTACCTTAGGACATTGTGATAGGAAGCAGGAGGGGTACAGAAAAAACAGGCACTTTCTGCCTTCTAGGAACTTACAATCTATTCACAGACACAAACGTATGTGTATGATAGGTGAAAATGATTATAAAGTTAGAGATATAAAATATAAAATAGATGCAAATGCAAACTGAACATTATCTTGGGATATGTTTATTATTATTATTATTATTATTATTATTATGTTTTAGGATAGTCAAATTAGATAGAGTGGTCTAGAATTTTGGAAACTGAGTTTTAATGCAGAATGTGAAGTCAATACAGAAAATAGGTGCATTCTTTTTGGTGCTTTTCTGTTCACAAGGCCTGAACTCTTTAACTCTTGCTTTCTGTTCCCTCTTTATAAGATACTATTTCCCTTTTATCTTTTATGGACGTGTAAGATAATTTCCAAGCAGCTGCCAGGTGAACAACGTAAGAGTTGTTATTTGGAATCATATATTGGCTATAACAGGATGCTATTCAGCCTGTGTCCCAGTTGTTGCTAATTAGAATACATTGGTCTCTTGAGTTGGATACCTTCTGTTTGCCCCTCCAGATGGTCTCCTGATGTTTTTCTACCACACTGTGTGTTCTAGTTGGCTACTCTGCAAGAACTGGTTGGGTCCAGCCAGTGGGGAGCATGGGAGAAGATGGTTTTGAGGGAAGAGAGTGAGGGTGAAGTATTTGTTTCCCTGGCTCCCTGGCTCTTGGGTCTGTGCCTCTCACACGGTATAGCCTTTTCTGTTTCCTGGTCCATTGGCTGCTCATTCCCCTTAATCCTTCAAGCTTCAGGTAATAACATCTCCCACCTTTAGAGTAGCCTTAGGGTACTGCACTATCCCTTGTGCTTTGCTTCAGTTCTACCCTGACCTTTGTAATTGCTCTCTGTTTTAACTGTTCCTCAAAGTACTCATTATGAGTTGCCATCAACCTACTGCTGGGACTCTGGTCACCTTGCCAAGCAGGAAGGCAATCAAAGTCTAAACCTCTGATGGTGAAGTGACATGTGCCTCCCTCATTGTTGAGTCTGGAACTAGTTCTTTTATATAAGTTACCCAAACAGTTTCAGCAAAAGTGAGACTCTGCCATTGAAGAGTTACAATCTTCTTGGCTATTTGATAAAATTCTCCCCTATTGCTAACATGGAAAGTGAGGATAAAACCGTCAACCACTGACAGGGACTAAGGTATTTTAAAAAGTCTGGGAATGATAGCTGCTATTGTAAGTCTGATCCAGGTGATAAGTGGGTATGTGACACATCAGGATAATTTCTTAGTTTGGGAAATTGTGCTATTATCTGATTATGGGAGTTCCCTTACTAGGCAAAGGAGTAGTGAGGACTGTGGATATGCCTTCTGGGATTTCAAAAGGCAAAATGCCAGCGGCGCACGCGCACGTGTGTGTGTGTGTGTGTGTGTGTGTGTGTGTGTGAGAGAGAGAGAGAGAGAGAGAGAGAGAGAGAGAGAGAGAGAGAGAGAATTCACTGTAATAGTGTATGACTGCTGTAACAGAGACTAGGTAAACATCATCAAGACAGAGATGTTAAACTAGATTCCTGGCAATCGAGGAAGAAGGCCTTCATGTTGGGGATAAAACCAGAGGAGTAAAATAGATGGAAGAGTTCGAGTACTTTTGCAATATTGCCTTAGGGCAGTGGTTCTCAACCTTCCTAATGCCGAGACCCTTTAATACAGTTCCTCCTGTTGTGGTGACCCCCAACTATAAAATTATTTTCCTTGCTACTTCATAACTGTAATTTTGCTACTGTTATGAATCGTAATGTAACTATCTGATATGCAGGATGTATGTTCATTGTTACAAATTGAACATAATTAAAGTATAGTGATTAATCACAAAAACAATATGTAATTATATATTCAATATGTGTTTTCCGATGGTCTTAGGTGACCCCTGTGAAAGGGTCGTTTGACCCCCAAAGGGTCGCGACCCACAGGTTGGGAACCGCTGTCTTAGGGTAAAAAGAATTTAGATGAAATACCCAGGACCATGGGTCTACCATTCTCTCTATTAGAAAGAGGAAACTAAAATACAAAGAAGGATGAAAAAAGTAGAATTTTTTGCTCACTCTGGTCATATGTCAAAACAAAGAGCTTGAAACTGTGTGTTGAATGATCTGAATTCCTTAGGAAATTTGGGATTTGCATTTCAACTGTGACCCTTGAGAAAAAAAAGACACCTACTAAGAAGGGCTCAAATTTTTAAAAAATAGAGCCTACCAGCCATTTTGCACAGGAACCTCTCACGCAAACTGTTCTTCAGGAGAAGCTCGTGCTGAATTGCCTGCCTCTGCACTGAACTACCTGCCTGCAATGTGTTTCAGCCAACTGAGCCTGCCCTTATAAAGGAGTTCCTGGAATCCTATTTTAACCAATAGGACTGAGGTTTCCCCATCCTAACGGAGCTGCACAGCTCTAGCCAATCAGAGTGGCTCTATTTTGATTAATCAGGACAGTGCCTTTTGGACCAATCAAACTGCAAAGATTTGGAGTCCTTATTTGCATGAGGACAGACCAATCAGGGACAAGGGGCAGGGACTCCTGTCCATATAAGTCAGCTAGCTCCCCTCTGGCTCAGGGAGCATACTTTGCCTTTCTATTGAAGACTGCCTCTCCCTGGCTGAGGAAGATGACATGACAGTGCAGAGCTGTCTAGTGAGAGCAGAAAGGGGCCTGGCCCCAGGGTTTCCTCATAGCTGTGCTGTTTTTACAGCCATGGTGTATCATAATTGAGCTGTTTTGCACTGAATAAAGTTTCCTTCTTCACTACACACCAAATTGTAGTGTAGTTTTTGTGTTGAATTGACACCAATGAACATCAGCTGACAAAACTTTGCTGAACCAAGTAAGCTGAAAAAAGTTACTCAAACTTAAAGTACACAGGTTATTTATTTATTTTTTCAGAATGAGACCAACACTGGGAGTTTGAGTCAATGGAGATAGACTTTAGAAAAGCCTAATAGTTAGAAAAAAATCAGTTATTCAGTTATTTAAAGTTTTGGACTTTAATATAACTGTTGAAGATGAAAATAGAAAATGAAATTCTGTTGTCATAGCACTTGTAAGATCATCAGTTTTTAACTATGTGAAAACCACATGGGACAGCTGAAGTGGATGATGTCATCCTTGGATGACTATGATCTTGACCTAAAGCACTCCCAGGACTGATCAGGGGATCAATAGTTGCCAAGAATTACTCAAACAAAATTGCGGTAATTGTTAGCACAAAACAATTTTCTTGGTTTACTTTGACTATATTGGGAAGGTCATTAATAAGACATGATCACTTGGTTTACTCATGAGCTGGACTCTGGCTATTGGAGGCTCCACACTCCTGCCCTGTGCTTGGAATATGCCCTCAGCTTTCCTTTCCTGAGCTAGAAGCTGCCCAAGAACACAGCCTTCAGAGAGTATTGTGGTCTTGAGATCATCTGGACTGGGTACCTGATTGAACTCTGTTAAGGTTTCTATACAAACTTTGAAGATTTGTCTTTTGGGTGAGAAAATTACTGATCCTTCTGCTGACCAAGACAAGCCCCTTCAATAAATTCCCTTATTTATTAAACCTGCCACCTACCAATAAGGAGTAGTCTGTCTTTTTTCTTGGGTCTTTCCCTGCCTTCAGCAGATGGGGTAGTTCAAGATTACATAAGGGAAACTCCCAGTCAGATTTGATAGCCAACAGACTAATTCCTATAGCGCAATTTGTCCACAGTAGACTGACATGATATGTCTGCTGCTGATTCAAGTGTCACCTTGTCATATTCTAGTTTGTGGGATTCTTTTCAGTGTTTAAAGTGTAGGCAGCAGGCTATTTTTTAATTTAAATTCTTAGTATATGGAAAAACCTTAAACATAAGATAAATTTCAAATGATATAAAAGAAATCTATGATATTTACGGTTTTACCGATACCTAACAGTGGTTTCAAATGTAATAAGTATAATCTGCTGACCAAATAAAACTTATACCAAATTGGTAAAGAATAGACATGTCTTAAAACTTGGCATTATTTCTGGAAACAAAGAAGCATAAGGGCTAAGAAATTCTTAACACATTTTTTCTCTTTTAAACAGAAATTAGAAATACATTTTTAAAATTAAGGTGATAGGTGTGATTTCAATACCTTATTAATTTGTACATTTCTCCCAGTATTTTATCTATACAATGATGATATGAATATAATTATGTGTTTCTATATTCTAACTTACTTCATCCTCAGCAGACTTTATTACATATACCTGCAGAACAGACATCATCACTCTTAAATGTTTGAACAAAGAATTGCACAGGAGAAACACTGTTGATTGTTTTGCACATTTTAATTCAAATAGTATTACAGATTTTTAACTTATCTTCCTGAGTTACATATGTTAATATTCAATATTTCACATTTCTGTCATTTCAGAAAATAACTAATACATGAAAAAACTTCCTATGTACACTTCTAAAAAAGTGCAAGTTTCTATTCTTAAAAATTATCTGCCAGTAAAGAACACTTACATCTCAACAACAAAAAGACAACAATAACGCAAATAAAAAATGGACAAAGAACATAGACATTTCTCCAAAGAAGATAAACAAATGTGCAACAAGTTCATGAAAAGATGATTAATGTTATTAGTCATTAGAGAAATGCAAACCAAAACTACAATGAGGTATCACTTCACTCCCACAAGTATGGCCATAAAGAGAAAATATTTTTTACAAAAGGAAAACAAGTATTGGTGAGAATGCAGAGAAATTGGAATTTTATAACATAGTTGGTAGGAATGTAAAGTTGTGAAACCACTGTGGACTGTGGAAAAACAGTTTGGAGATTCCTCAGTAAGTTAAACATAAAATTACCACATGACCCAGCAGTTACACACCTAGATATATATACACAAAATAATTGAAAATAGCTGTTCAAAGAATAACCTCTATGTGAATGTTCATAGCAGCTCTATTCACAATAGGCAGAAGTTGGAATCAACCCAAATGCCCATCAATGGATGAATGGAAAAACAAATTGTAAGATATCCATACAGTGGAATACTATTCAGCAATAAAAAAAGAATGAAATATTAATACATCCTCAAATTGGATGAAGCCTGAAAACATTATGCTGAAGGGAAGAAGCTTGGAAACATTATGCTATGTACTGTATGATTTCACTTACATTAAATGGAATAGTCTAATCTATAGAGACAGAAAGCAGGTTGGTGGTTATCTTGAGCTTGGGAGAGTGGCGGTGGTTGGGGGGGGGCGTTAAATGGGGAGTGACTGTTTAATGGGTATAGGGTTTGGCTTTGGGGTGGTGAAAATGTTCTGGAACTAGTGGTAATGGTTGTCTAACATTGTGAATGTACTTAATGACACTGAATTTTTTCTTTATTTTCACGCACTTTAAAATAAATGGTAAATTTTATGGTATGGGTATTTTACCATAATAGAAAGTTAAAAAATTGTCTACCTAGGTATAGATTCAGGATTTTATCCTTGAGTCAAATATGTATATTTATCCACTGTACTTAAGAATTTTCACTGCTTTCCAAAAGAATCTTTCTACAATCAGGCGAAATGATGCACTTTTGAGTGAATACCAAGTAGCTATTAAAAATGCATTCATATTGATTTTGTGCCAAACATGTGAATCTGAAGCCCAGTGAAATCTTACATGCTATCAGACCTAATGCTGTATTTCAAGTGACTAGTACCCGGAGTAAGGGGAGAGCTCAAAGGCACAGGTTTTAGAGTTAAGTGGATTCCTATCCTTGCTTTTCTAATGCCAGATGTGGGACTTCAGGCAAGGAACAACAATCTCGTGAGGCTCACTGGTAACATGGGAGTATCTATTTTACTGTGATGCTGTAAGAAGGGAATAAGTACTAATATGAAAAGTGCTCAGCCATGGACTCAGCCTATAGTGAACGGTCAACGTGGCAGTGACTTGCAACACAGGCTTATACGTGCTGTTTCTAAAGTCAACCTTTTCTAAATGAGAGGGAAGGAAGCTCGCTCATCTCGCCGCCACCGGCTTCTGATTTGGGGAGGGGGCTGTCTCTTGAGCGTGGACTGGATTCGGGTCACAGGGCCACAGTTTTGATCACACGAAGAGGTCATCAGTGACAGCCGGCACCCCCTGCTCCCGGTCCTCTCCTCCCCACCCAGCTCTGCAGTACTCTGGCGCCCTTTCTTCCGAAGGGGGCAGACCCAGCTTTAGGTGGAACTCTATGGCTGGTGCAATGCACATCTCCTTACTAAACGGATCCCTGGTAGAACGTGTTATGATGACAATGAAAGAGAATGTTGCCTATTCGAAGTTTATAAAGCAAGAGATAGCAGGGAGGAGGAAAAGCAATTCTTTTAAAAAGGATACGGAAAGCTGTATCCTTTTTCTTTTATGACTTTTTTTTTTTTGGCAATTTCTGGAATTTTCCATGTACAGTTGAAACATGGAAACAATGCGGGGCTGACCCTTGAACAATGCGGGGCTCCTGGTCTTGTTTCCTTAACCGCGCTCCGAATGATTGACTTCCAGTTGTTCCAAGGACCCACACTGTCAGGCAGCGACGGTGGGTCACACTCGCTCTGACGTCCAGCCAGCACATGAAGCGGCTGA
The DNA here is from genome assembly GCF_964212035.1 of Myotis nattereri. Lineage (NCBI taxonomy): Eukaryota > Metazoa > Chordata > Mammalia > Chiroptera > Vespertilionidae > Myotis > Myotis nattereri. The sequence continues at coordinate 24,786,170 of NC_138087.1, read as the reverse complement.
CAAAAATGCAAAGGAAATCACGACTCTTGCAGAACCAAAGACAAAGGGGGACGGGAAGATCGGCATGCAAATGGGGAACCTGCCTGAGAGCCCCAGCTCAGCACAAGGCTTTGCACCTCTCCAGGGCACCCGTCAGCTGATGTCCGATCTACGTGAAGCGGTTTTGCAAAGGGAAACTCACTCCCCGTCCTCCAGGCGCCTGCACCGGCGCAGGAGAGATTCGCCGTGTAACCCACACTCCAGGGCGCTCAGTGAGACGTGACAAACGAGTTGGCCGGGGCCTTGGGGGCCAGGAATCACAGGGAGGGTCACGAGGGGCTCGCAGGGAAGACTCGACGAGGGGAGATGCCGGCTAGACTGGCGTGCGGGGTAGGGGGATTGGATGAGTGACAAGCCGAGGCGTGCGGGACTGAAGCCTCCGGCAGGGCTGGCCGCGGCCGCGCGCGGGGTGGGCCGTGGCGCGTGCGCAGTCCGACGCTGGCGCCGGGCGCGCGGCCCGCGGGAAGCCCGCCCGGACCCGCGAGCGCGAGACCCCGCGCGCCGAGGCGGGAAAAGGCTGGCGCATGCGCAGACCGGCGCTCCGGGCTGGCCAGGATGGGGAAGGGGAGGTGGAGTCTCCAAGAAGGAACTTGACCCGTTAGCAGCCGTAGGCCATGGCGGCGCGCTCGCCGCCCCCTCCGCCTCCTCCGCGGCTTTCGGGGACCCGGTCCTCACGTGTTGGGCGGGGAGCTGCGGTCCGCGCAGTGAGCAGCGAGGCCTCGGGCCTCGGCGGTGAGGCGCGGGAGGGCGTCGTGGACCGAGGCGACATACCCTGGCCGACTAGAGAGGGGTCGGGGGGCCAGCGAGGGCCGGGGGGGTCAGCTCCGGCTCAGGCTCCCCTGCTCAGGGCGCCCCCGGGGTCCGAGCGGCTAGAGGGCATCTCGGTAGAGGAGGTCATGGTGGCCCGGATGCAGCTGCTGGAGGAAGAGCTGAGCAGCCTCAAGGAGGAGCTGGCCCTGTGTCAGGTATCGAGGCCTCCGCGGCGGGCCGGGGCCTGTGGGGAGGCGCGACCCTCTGCCTCCGCCTTGGGCCGCGTGGCCGAGCGGGTTGGGGACCCAGCCAGCCCCGCCCGCGGCGCTCCCTCCCGGCTCCCCGCTGCCCGCCCGCCCGCGGGCTCCCGCCCCTCCCTGCACAGCCGCGGACTGAGCTCTCGGTTCCCCGGGTTTGGTTCTCTTCGCTTGGGTGCCGCCTGGACCGGCAGTCACGCCCTCCCCGCACCTCCTCCCCAAGCCCAGTCTCCGCCGAGCTGCAGAGGCTCTGGGTGCCGCGGGCGCGGCGTGCAGGGCACGCGCTGAAATGCGGAACAGGAAAGTTTAAACACTCGTTCAAGTCAAATGCACCGAGGGAGGAGCCTGTTTTTAATGTTCAAACCCACACCTTCTCTTGTCAGTCAACTTAAGTTGGAAACAGACCCATAACTTTGAGGGCGCCTTGGGCCGGGAACTTGCACACACAGTAGGTGATGCTTGATCCTTAGGAACCCGCCACAGGAGGCCCCCGGTCCTCGAGGGGGAAATTTCACTCCAATTATTAGAGTCTAATGTCATTTCCTAGGTGAGCGGCGTGCACATGGCGTTCCGTGATGTGCAGAGTGTGTGCACCAGAGGTGGCTGGATCATGTGCAGAGAGAGTTGATGGCCCTTTCATGCTGCATCCTGACCACACTCGCTGGCTGTTTGCACGGCCTTTAGACAGGGTTGGGTCATTCAGTGTTGGGGTTCGCTCCATAGTAGGTCTTTGGATCACTGTCTTTGAGACAGAACCAATCGGGAGCCGCAAAACACCAAGGTGTCTTTAGGAGTGGAATCAGCGGTTCTCAACCTGTGGGTCGCGACCCCTTTGGTGGTCGAACGACCCTTTCACAGGGGTTGCCTAAGACCATCCTGCATGTCAGATATTTACATTACGATTCATAACAGTAGCAACATTACAGTTATGAAGTAGCAATGAAAATAATTTTATGGTTGGGTCACAACACGAGCAACTGTATTTAAAGGGCCAGAAGGTTGAGAACCACTGGAGAGGAATAAAAATCCATGAAATTCAGAGTTTGTGCTGTTGGATGATTTTGCCCCTTTTGTAGGTCCTTGCTGATTGACTCAGAGCTGTAAAAACAGGACACCCGCGTTGAAATTGAATATGCCTTTTGTTTAAACAAGTGGGTGGGTATTAGGTGGCTGCCTCCTTTTTTATTTTTCCATTTTCTATTCTTCAGTGGATAAGGATGGAAGAGATTAAGAAAAGATGCTAGAGAAGTAAAGCATGGTGCCCTCTGCACCCCTCACCCTTGCGTAGTTTACAAATAGGAAACCATTGTTTCACTGTAACCCTTGTTACTTCGGGGTCCTAAGGTACTCTGTGCCCATATCTTCTACACTTGCCTTCATATCCCTCATTCTGTATTTCCCAGAGTTATGCCCTTGCAGCGGTTCTCAACCTGTGGGCCACGACCGCTTTGGCAGTCAAACGACCCTTCCACAGGGGTCGCCTAAGACCTTCCTGCATATCAGATATTTACATTATGATTCATAACAGCAACATTACAGTTATGAAGTAGCAACAAAAATAATTTTATGGTTGGGGGTCACAACATGAGGAACTGTATTTAAAGGGCCAGAAGGTTGAGAACCACCGCTAGTGGCTAAGAGGAGCTAAGATAGTTACTTTTTTTGATTGATTTGATTTAGAAAATCTGTTGGAAACAGCCCGGTGACTGGCCTCTTCCCCTAAATCAGTGGTTCTCAACCTTGGCTGCACATTAGAATCACCTGGCAATCTTTTTAAAATCCTGATTTCTGGGCCTCATTCCGGAATCAGGATTTTAAAAAGATTCCCAGGTGATTCTAATGTGCAGCCAAGGTTGAGAAACACTGCCCTAAATACATCCACTGTTACAGTCTTTAAAAAATTGGCTTCAAACAGGGTGTTGGCCTTTGTGATGTTGGACATAGAAGGGACTAGGAAGATGAATGAAGTATTCTAGGCAGATGTAAGAGTAGAGATGGCCATAATTAGCTTAGAGCAGTGGTACCTGAGATTTTTGTAATATTGACACTTAGGTGATCATAGCCATTCCAGTAATGTGAGACAAGATTGCTAGTTTCCCGAATATCATAAAACTTCAGTCAAACCATACTCCTGCTCTTGGAGAAACAGGGGAAGTCGAACTCCCACTTGTTTTGTAAACAAGTATTTAAGGAATTAAACATTCACTTTTACATATTTTTTTTTGCTTGTTCTTCCACTTATTCAGCTAGAAATCACACTACCCAAGGATATAAAGTATTAACCCAATATTTTTTCAAATCTTTACAAAATTACAATTTCAAAAATAGGACATTCATTTTACATCTCAACCTAGTACGTATACACATCATACAGACACACATAATTTCAGAAAGAATATTTACTATGTTATTAACTGATATTTTCTTTTAAATTGTTATTTAAGAAAATGCAGCTCAGATCTCAGATTTAAATTCACTTCACAACCTAGTAATGGGTCAAATGTACAGTTTGGTAAAAAGAAATCTGATAATTAAGTCTCTGGTCATAAGTAGTACATAGCTTCATTTAGGTTAGTTCTCTAACCTTCATTAGGTTAGTTCCCCCCCATTTAACTCACAGGAATTTAATTATATGTACTTGGAGAAATAAGAAGTTTGAGTGATTCCATATCTCCCCTCTATGGGAATGACTCAGAATAAGCATGTAATAGAAAACAATCTCAGTTCCAAGTGTTTCTTTGAATATGAACATCTTATCCTACTCTATGTGATTGTATATTTAATTAAACTTTTTCCATATGGTCTCAGATTAGCAAGCAACATACACATAATGCTTAGTTTAAGAATACATGATTAATTACAAGATGGGAGAAAAGCTGTCTGTCTTGGGTTTATTAAGGATAGGACATGAGCTTCCAAATGTAGCTTTTTCCAAAGGAATGTTCAATGATGCTCCAAAGGCTAATTTTAAGTCCATGACATTGATGCTTTGTCCATTGTTTAGAACCCAACTTCACCATATTTTGATTATTCAAGAATATGTGCTATTTGTGACAAAGGATGATGTGGGTACCTGTATGTAGACATTTATTACTCCTTTTGTAATATCAGATGAGAAAAAGTATGTGTAACATATGTATGTATGTGTATGTGTATGTGTACGTATATATCAAAGCTTAGTTCCTTTTTTAGTAGCAGTCAAAAAGCTGTAAACCAATTGCAGGTGAAAATTAATTAGGGTGTTTAAATGAAATATATATTCACTATTTCAACTTTAATGATGAAACTAACTTTCAAGAAGCATCAAATATTGGAATTAAGAGTATATGACCAGAGAACTCAGCCAGTTATTATTTTTTTTGTTATACATTTAGCTGTGCTGTCCAGTCACTCAAAAAGAAAAAAAATTGAGAACATACTGTATTAAATAATTAGAATCCTTATCATTGATAGTATCTTTATTCTAGGAGGTGAATATTTTCATGCAGTTAATTTCCATAATTTATTGAGTGGCTACTTTGTACTATACTTTGTAATTAAACTCCTTCCATTTTTTAAATATGGGAACTATATTTCATATGTTTATTGAATTCATTCCTCCAGTAAAGGTCAATTGGTGGCCTATTATGTTGTTAGACACTGAGCTGGGGGCTGGTAGATTAGGAACCCAGTGAAAAAGACAGTTTTGGGTGTCTGTATCTGTAAAGTGGATATATATTTCCATGCTAGCAGATAAGTGAAAGTCAAAGCTAATCCACTGCTAAGATAATTTAGGCTCAAGTCTCCTAGCATTTAGTCAACTCATTCATTGGCTGAGTTTAATAAACTGTGAGAAGGATTTTAAAATATAATTATTTGATTCTGTGTAGAAGGTCTGTAAGTAATAATAATTTTATGAGTAATTTTTAAAGGTTTGTGTTTTTTTTTAAAGAAAATATTTAAGTGTTCTAAAGAAGTGAAATATAGGAAAACATAAAGACAGTGTTATTGGCAGTGGTTAGTTTTCTTGTTTTAATAATGTCTGGAACAGTTTGAAAACTAGTTTTGTGTTTTCTGGAGCCTTTATTTCTTTTCATATATGAAAGGAAGTCTTTTTAGCAACTAGAAGTATAATCCACATTGAAGATGATATACTATTTAAATAACTGAGGCCTCATAAAAACTAATACATAGACTAGTCCCACATCCATTCATAGCATTTTATTGCTCATAAAAGAACTTTTTCTTTCAAACTAGGTATCACTTATGCATTTGAGTATTTTTAGGTAAAAAAGAAAACCTGCATACTGTTACTGACCATAAATAAAAGAAAGAAATTAATAATGAAATTTTAAAATAAAGAAATTTGGAAATTAGCAAGTACTTCCCAAAATGACTTCTGGGTATAAACTGTAAACCATAGAGTGATAGAGTGTTTTTACAGGATTCTTTTCCTCAGAAGGAGGCTTTTTTCTCTGGACTCTATAATATAAACAGCTTAAGGAGAATTTATTATTATTTTCTCTTTGTTGGGGATTGAAGGAGAGATGTAAAATAACCACTAACCATAACAACAACAAAAAGAAAAAAGTATAAATTAAAGTGTAAACATTTTCTCAACAGATATTTATAGATTCCTTATGTCACTTTCACTGCTAGAGCCAAGTCCTTTATTAGTAAGTCATACTTGTTTAAGCTGAAGTAACTCAGTTATTTTATAAATGTTGAAAACATTTTTTTGCATTCTTATTTCTATTTCTTGCTTAGTACTTTAGTTGAGATTATAATACATGTCAGTCTTTGCTAATTTGTTTGGAAGCAAGCCAGAAGATATATTTATAGCTAACATTGGTTTCAAGAGATTTTGTAATGTCATCAACGTACCTTTTAAAAATAGGGATATTAAAGCACATAATGTTGTATTAGCTTACTTTTTCCATATTTTCATTGCTTTTTGAATAAGTTATGACATGTTTATATATGGAATGGGCAAAAGTAGTCTTACAGTTCGTATGGCAAATAATGCAATAATCCTATATAATAAAGAGCTAATATGCTAATTAGACCTGATGGCAGGATAACCTTCCAGAATGACCTTCCGAATGACCTTCTGGAAGGACCAGTGGGTGGGGCCACAAGGCAGCCAGGGCTGCGATGGGCCGAGCCCCTTGCACGAATTTCTTGCATTGGGCCTCTAGTTAATAATATAAGAATAAACTATTTTTGCATACTTAAAACTGCAAACCTATTTTTGCACACCCTGTATTGACATTTCTTGTCTTTAGCTCAAATGTTGAATTCTTATTTTTAAATGGATAAAATAATGCATGATGTATAAGGATTGTTATAGTACTCTCTAGTATTCAGGCCGTCAGAAGTCTTTAAAGAAAAACAACACAGAATAGATAAAACTTAGAGCATTAAAAAATGAAAACATAAAAGTTTAGAAGTAAATATAGGTAAATATATTTCTAATATTGGAGTAGAAAAGGTCTTCTAAATGGTACATAAAATCCACAAACTATAATGTAATTGATGGATAAATTTGAATATATGAAATAAATACCTTTTCTCCCCAAAGGTAGTTAAACAACAACATACTGGAAAAAATATTTCTAACACAATTGGTAGACATAAAACTAATTTTAAAATTTCCAACAACACTTCTTATATTTTATTGGCAGAGCATAGTCACATAGCTTACAGGCAAGTGAGGCCTGTCTTTTAATTGGGCAGCAAAGAGCTAAAATGTTTTCTGTAACTAATAGGAAGGGGATAATGGGTGATAGAAAGAGCTACAGATAAGTGATATCTGCCACACAAGTAAACATGAACAAACAAATAATCAAAAATAGTATTTTAAAATGTGCTGTGAAAAAAAAAATTAAACAGGTCAAGGGGTTAACCAGAGACTTACCAATTTTGGTAGCTATAAGTATAATTAGGGAAGTCTTCCTGAAGAGTTGACATTTAAGCCAAGACCTGAATGAAGTGAAGGAATAATCTACATGAAGATCTGGTGGATAGTACATGTACAAAGGCTCTGGTACAGGTGGAGCAAAAAAGGCAGTGTGAACAAGGGAAAGAATGATAGATGAGGTTGAACAGGCGTATGTGGGGCCAGATAATGGGGGGTCTTGTAGTCTTGGTAAAGAGTTTGGATTCTTTTCCTAATTGTCAGGGATCAATTGGAGGATTTTGACTTGTTAAAAGGCTAGGCGGGGACCATTGTGGAGAGCTGGGCAAGAGATGGACTTGACTTGGACAAGGGTGATAGTTATGGGAGAGTTGAGAAGTGATTAGAATTGGGATATATTTTGTAGCTAAGGCCAATAGGATTTACTGATGGTTTGGATATGAAATATGGGGAAAAGAGAGCAACTCAGATTGAATCGTAGGCCTTTGAACAAATGAGTAGATAGTGTCATTTTCTGAGAAACAGAGGTGTAGGTTTCGGAAAGGGTAGGAAATCAAACATTTTATTTTTGGTAAGTTAAATTTGGGATACCTGTTAGGCACTCAAGTAGAATTGTTAGGCAGTTGGAGATTCAAGATATGGGTAGAGGAGACAGCTAGGAAGAGAAATGTGAGAGTCATCAGAGTAGAGTTGATATATAAAACCATGGGATTAAATGAGTTCACCTAGAGCAGTGGTTCTCAAAATTGTGTGCACAGAATTACCTCAGGAGCTTTTAAAAAATACTTGAACCTTACCTGAAACAAATTAAATCAGAATCTCTAGAGCATCACTATTGAAAGAAAACACAAACTCCCCAAAAGTGATTCCTAGCAGTCAACAGTTGATAACAACTGATCAAGGCCTTATGGACTGAAACTATTTATTGTCCATTTGGATTTGGGTATATAGATGACCTTTAGAAATGATTTTAGCATAATAGTGAGAAGGGAAATCTGACTGGAAGAGGTTATAGAGTAAATGGGAATTAAAGAAATGGAGACAGAAGGGGCTCTTTCAAGGAATTTTGCTGAAAAGGGAGCAATAGCTAGAGGCCATTTCCTTTTAGAGCAAATTTACCTTAATAGTCAGAATTTCAGCCCTGGCCGGCTTGGCTCAGTGGATAGAGTGTCAGCCTGCGGACTGAAGGGTCCCAGGTTCGATTCCGGCTGAGAGCACATGCCTGGGTTGCGGGCTCATTCCCCAGTAGGGGGTGTGCAGGAGGCAGCCGATCAATGATTCTCTCTCATCATTGATGTTTCTATCTCTCTCTCCTTCTCCCTTCCTCTCTGAAATCAATAAAGAAATATATTTAAAAAAAATAGTCAGCATTTCAGTGTTTATACTCTAAAATGTGAAGGGTAGAAATAGTGTAAGCATATATGGGTTATCAGTACAAGAACTTTTTAAAAGAAAGCTTCCTGCTAAATTTTTTAAGAATCTATTTTATAGTTATAGTACCTAGTAATCGAGTAATATGGTGTTTTCATTTTTAACTTTATGTAGCATTTTGTCTTCTCCGTTACAGCTACAAAGCAATGCATTTAAAATGTCTTCTTTTTTTTTTTTAAGGCTGATAAAGAATTTGTATGGTCTTTGTGGAAACGTCTCCAGGTGACAAACCCAGATATCACACAAACAGTCAGTTTGATTGTGGAAAGGTAAGTGCCCAGTCATTTTTTCATGAGTATTTCGTTTGTTGAATTTGTTTTTCTTCATTATGAAAATTAGTACTTGGTGTTAATCCCCTAAAGTGGCAATTTTCAACCTTTTTCATCTTATGGCACACATAAACTAATTACTAAACTTCTGCGGCACACCAAAAAATATATTTTTTGCCCATCTGTCAAAAAATACAATTTTGATTCATTCACACCAGATGGCTATCATTGTGTTGGCTGTTGTCATTTTTTATTTGAAAATCTAAGGGAAAAGAGGTCAGTGCCTCTGACTAGTCAGGTAATGCATGTTTTCCAAATTCTTATAGCACACCAGTTGAAAATCGCTAACTGAAAGAGATGTAAATCGCTAACTGAAAGAGATGTATTTGATTTCCAAATGATAAAAGTATTTGATTTATTTCAAGGGATGCCAGTTCACCAGGTAGTACAGATAAGTAAGCCATATCTCTTGCTCATATTCTGACATATTTGGGAAGTTTGCAAGAAAGGGGTAAACTGTGACAGAGAGAGAGAGAGAGAGAGAGAGAGAGAGAGAGAGAGAGAGAGAGAGAGAGAGAGAGAGAGAGAGGGGGGAGAGGAAGAAAGAAAGAAATAGAGATATGAGCTATTACAGCTCAACTTTAAAAATTGGAGAAGTCCCTGTTGTTTGGCTTGTTACTCTTAGATTGCTCTTCTTGACATCTTCCTAGTCATGTGCCATTTTCCCCTAAGATAATTGCAGTATTTACTTTAAAGCCTGGGATGACCTTGCCAGAGTGTAGTAAGTATTCTGGAATAGGTTGAGGGATTTCACTTAACACTCTGTATTATCCAGTGTGAGATGCCGTTATTCAGCTGTAGATTATTAGGCCTCTACTTGGTCATTAGAAACAGCAGAGTGATGTTAGGTACTCCTTATCAAACATTTGATATACAGTACTCCCATGACACTTAGCAGAGCAATTAAAAACTTGCTTTCCTATTAAATGAATTCCATTACATTTCCTAAATGAGAAGCTAAGCATATGGATGCATTTTTCTTTTTCTTTATTGGAGTCATGGTTATGTAACCTGAATATTATTTGATAATTTGAACTGCATTTACATTTGGAGTCACTTGCCCTGGGATCATTCAACTATTGCTGGCATTCAACTTTTTAAAATCTGTGATATATATATCAATGTTTAATTTCACTGTCCTTGATTATTGTGAACTCTTAAAATAGTGTAATCAGTTTCTCCTCCTGTTGCTTGTATGTCTAATTCATCAATCAGATTTCTCTTAGGATAATCAGAATAAAGTCTTTTGTTAACATACCGTTGTAACTTCCTCAATCATCCTTGAGATAAAATGTGGTCACTCTGCCTGCTCTGTTTTTTTAGCAGAATAAGCCTTTGAGGAGGAGATATATTCTTGGCACTTCAGTTGTCATTTCTGTTATTCTTTCTTTATCTTCCTCTTTTTTTTATATATATATTTTTAAACTTGCTAATTTGTTATATTTTTTAACTTTCCAAAGCTATTCTTTAATTTTCATTTTACTCTTGGTTGTGACAGAAGCAAATATTAAAATATTTTTAGGTCATTGTTCTCATCATTTAATATTTCTATTTTTCATCTATCTATATAAAAGCCCAGTGACCCTTATGGCAGAATGACCAGAATTACTGGTCACTATGATGCACACTGACTGTCCTGATCACCTGATTGGGGCCTGCTGGCCAACCTCCTGGCCCCTCCCTCCCCAGATCGCCTAAGGGGAATGGGGAACGGTTGGTGGGTGGCGGTGGACGCGGGTGGCGCCAGGTCAAGGCAGGTGTGTGTGTGTGTGTGGGGGGGGGCTAGCTTCTGGCAGCTGGGGGAAGGAAAGCTTTTGAAAAACGTCTTTCTGGGGAGGCTTTTCTTTTCCCCCCAGTGGCACTCAATTCAAAGGCGCTAGCCACGGAGCCGCCTGCCGTGGAGTTGCCCAATCTCTTCCCACACCCTCTCGGATTGAGTCTGGTGCACAGCAGGGTGGAACACCCTGAGCCGCTGCCCGTAGGCGGGAAGCTGGCGGGGTTGGGACGAGGACGCAGGGGCCTCGGAGCTGGACCACCTGGCCCCCAGCACGCTCTCGGCTTGGAAGTGTCCAGCTGCAAACCTCCCACCCCATTAACTGGATCAGTGTTGGGGTGGAAAGCGACCCAGGAGGGTGAGGAAATGAAACTTGGGGCGAATACCACAGATGCAGTCCCCCTAACCTTCCCCTCCCAGGATAATTCTGGCTCCCTAACCTCCTATGCGCCAAGAGATAAATGTGGATTTGAAAAGAGGCAGGTCCTAGAGGAGCTTCAGTTGGGAGGACCAGAGGAGTTACCCACTTCTGACACTCCACCCTTTGCTTTAAGGCTGCAGTCTCCTTCCCTAATACATGTTGCTTGAAGTACACGATGGTTTGTGTTTAAACATGCAATAAACGTGGGGAAAGCAAAGTTTTGTGCTTTAAAACAAAAGAGTCTGGAGTCTTTGGGGGGGGGGGTCGGTCTCTCTCTCTCTCTCTCTCTCTCTCTCTCTCTCTCTCTCTCTCAGACACACACACTCACTCCTTCCTCCCCTCTTCCCTGGCCTGGCAAATCTTCAAGGAGGAAGTTAACCCTAGTTCCTCAGAACTCACCCTGGCTGGATTGGCCTCTGTTTTGTTTTGTTTTGTTTTGTTTTTCTCTCACAAGGTTTTTCTCTAACATCTAAACCAGCAGTCGGACATCCCTGGAGGGATCCTGGATTGGGAGAGCGCACAGGCTGGGCTGAGGAACTTCCCAGCCCCTGTGCACGAATTTCATGCACCAGGTCTCTCATATAAAATATACAATCTTTATTTATATAAAGGTGTGTGTGTGTGTGTGTGTGTGTGTGTATATATATATATATATATATATATATGGTACACAGTTTATAAATGTACATATATTGGGAGTAGGCACTCAAAAGCCTTTTGCTGATAAGATAGATATGTAATGAAAAATTTTGGAATTACTACTTTACAGTAAAGATTCTCAAAGTTTACTGTAACAATTAACTGTGAATAAGATATTAGAGAATTTCCCTAAATGTAGATCTCTGAGTCTTTTCCCTGATCTACTGAATCTCTAGAGATGAGATCTAGGAGTTGTTTTTTTAAAAAATAAGCTTTCCAGGTAATTCCATTGTTGTAGTTCATTTATATAATGGCCCTTTGGCTTATGAATTTGGACCAATAGCTTTCTAAACCTACTGATAACTGTTATTAGGAAAATGGTTGTTATGAAAGTAATCCTCAGCCATTTGTTGTAGGAAAATACTACAGTTAGCTCTTCTGAACATGGATGAGTGGGAAGCCCAGCTTTCTGGTAAATGGTTCCTTAATTAGTCATCTTGATTCTTGGGGCTTAAAAAAATAAATAAATAAAAAAGCTCTCCTCTACCTGAACTCTTAAAAAAAAAGATAATTATTTAAAAAACATTTTATTACTTAATTATGGTGGCTGTTAAGTTCATACCTGCAGTGTAGACTGGCGCATTTGAGACTCAGGAGAGTTGATGATGCAGATAAAGACTGAAGGAAAATTTCTTGTTCATGGAGGCTGGTCTTTTCTATTCAGGCCTTCACTCATTGGATGAGGCCCACTTATATTATGGAGGACATTCTGCTTACTCAGATTCACCAGTTTAAATGGTCATCATATACAAAAACACTCTCCAGGTTTCCACATAAAATTAATCATCAGTGTAGGCTATTGAAGTCTTCAACTATTGTAATTGAGTTGTCCATTTCTCTTTTCATTTCTGTCATTTTTGCTTCATGTATTTTGGTCCTGTGTTTATTAGGTACATATATGTTTATAATTATTACTAGAGGCCCGGTGCATGAATTTGTGCATGGGTGGGGTCTGGCTGAGCCACCCTAGTCAGGGCTGATCAGATCAGGCCAACCAGGGGAGGAGATATGGCAGGTTGGCCAGCTGGCCTCACCCTGACCTGGGTTTTGGAGGCCGATCGGGGGCCTGGCCTGCCGGAGGGGCAGGTGCAGATCAGGGACCGGATCAGGCTGGTTGGCTGCCGCAGTGTGCATCATAGCCACAGGTTGTTCTGGTCATTCTGCTGTTCCGGTCGCTGGGCTTTTATATATATAGACTAGAGGCCCGGTGCACAAAAATTTGTGCACTCGGGGGGAAGGGGGGCGGTCCCTCAGCCCGGCCTGTGCCCTCTTGCAGTCTGGGACCCCTTGGGAGATAACGACCTGCTGGCTTAGGCCTGCTCCCAGGTGGCAGAGGGCAGGCCTAATCCCTAGGTGCAGCCCCTGGTCGGGCTCAGAGCAGGGCCGATTGGGGAGTTGGGGTGCCGCCCCCTGTCATGCACAGAGCAGGGCGGATTGGGAGGTTGTGATGCCACCCTCAGTCACGCTCAGGGTAGGTCTGATTGGGGGGTTGGGGCACTGCCCTCTGTCACACTCAAGGCAGGGTTGATGGGGAGGTTGCGGTGCCACCCCCTGTCACACTCAATGCAGGGTTGATGGGGAGGTTGCGGTGACATCCCCTGTCATGCACAGAGCAGGGCCAATCGGGGGTTGGGGTGCCGCACCCTGTCACACACAGAGCCGCAGGACGATCAGGGGGTTGGGGACCTCCCCCCTATCAGGCACAGAGCAGGGCTGATCAGGGGGTTGTGGCGCCTTCCCCTATAACAAACAGAGCAGGGCGGACAGGGAAGTTGTGGCCCCGCCCTCTGTCACACACAGAGCCGCAGGGAGATCAGGGGGTTTGGGCGCTGCCCCCTGTCACGCTGATCCCGGTGCCGGGAGGCATATTATCCTTTTACTATATAGGATAGAGGCCTGGTGCACGGGTGGGGGCCGGCTGCTTTTCCCTGAAGGGTGTCCTGGATCAGGGTGGGGTCCCCACTAGGGTGCCTGGCCAGCCTGGATGAGGGGATGATGGCTGTTTTCAGGCTGGCGGGTGACTGAAGCTCCCAACCGCTCCTTTTTTTCTTTTTTTCTTTTTTTATTCTGGGCCAGCTTTAGCTCTGAGGCTCCAGCTCTTAGGCCTCCGCTGCTGAAAGCAGGTTTCTGGCCTTTGTTTACCTTTTGTATTTGAAAGAATGTTGCGATCCTGCTGGCTGAAGCCCGGCGACTAAAGCAGGTTTCTGGGGTTTTGTTTAGCTCAGGGGTGGGCAAACTTTTTGACTCGAGGGCCACAATGGGTTCTTAAACTGGACTCAGAAGAAGGAGCTGCGGCCGTGTTTCCCGACATTGCCATGTTAACACTGCTGATGGTGAAGGAGCGGAGGGGAGAGCAAGAGAACCCTCTGCTCTTTCGGCTCCGTGGGCCGGATAGAACAGCCAAACGGGCCGGATCCGGCCCGCGGGCTGTAATTTGCCCACAGCTGGTTTAGCTTCTATATTTGTAACATAGTTGCTTAGAGTTGCAGTTCAGAGACTGGCAGGCGGGGAACGTTGGAGTCCTCCGTCACTGAAGCAAGCAAGCCTCGTGTTCACTTCCAGGTGCCTGGCTGCCGGCTGCCATCTTGGCTGGCAGTTAATTTGCATATCGCCCTGATTAGCCAATGGGAAGGGTAGCGGTCGTACGCTAATTACCATGTTTATCTTTTATTAGATAGGACTAGAGGCCCGGTGCACAAAAATTTGTGCACTCGGGGGGAAGGGGGGTTCCTCAGCCCAGCCTGTGCCCTCTCGCAGTCTGGGACCCCTCGGGAGATAACGACCTGCTGGCTTAGGCCTGCTCCCGGGTGGCAGAGGGCAGGCCCAATCCCTAGGTGCAGCCCCTGGTCAGGCTCAGAGCAGGGCCGATTGGGGAGTTGGGGCGCCACCCCCTGTCATGCACAGAGCAGGGCGGATTGGGAGGTTGCGATGCCACCCTCAGTCACGCTCAGGGTAGGGCCGATTGGGGGATTAGGGCACCACCCCCTGTCACACTCAAGGCAGGGTTGATGGGGAGGTTGCGGTGCCACCCCCTGTCACGCACAGAGCAGGGCCAATCGGGGTTGTGGCGCTGCCCTCTGTCACTCACAGAGCAGGGCCCATCAGGGGGGTTGGGGCACTGCCCCCTGTCACACACAGAGCAGGGCGGATCAGGGGGTGGGGCGCCGCACCCTGTCACACTCAGGGCAGGGCTGATGGGGAGTTTATGGCTCTACCCCGTCACACACAGAGCAGGGCCCGTGCTGGGGGGGGGTTGGGGCGCTGCCCTCTATCACCCACAGAGCAGGGCCAATCAGGGGGTTGGGGCGCCGCCACTGTCACACTCAGGGCATGCCCGATGGGGAGGTTATGGCTCTACCCCATCACACACAGAGCGGGGCCCATGGGGGGGGGGGGTTGGGCGCCGCACCCTGTCACAAACAGAGCCGCAGGGCGATCAGGGGGTTGGGGAGCGCCCCCCTATCAGGCACAGAGCAGGGCTGATCAGGGGGTTGGGGCGCCTTCCCTGTCATGAACAGAGCAGGGCGGATAGGAAGGTTGTGGACCCGCCCCCCGTCACACACAGAGCCACAGGGTGATCAGGGTGTTTGGGCCTGTCACACTGATCCTGGTGCCGGGAGGCATTTTACCCTTTTACTATATAGGATAGAGGCCTGGTGCACGGGTGGGAGCCAGCTGGTTAGCCCTGAAGGGTGTCCTGGATCAGGGTGGGGGCCCCACTTGGGTGCCTGGCCAGCCTGGGTGAGGGGCTGATGGCTGTCTGCAGCTGGTCACACCCCCTTCAGGGTGGGAGTCCCCACTGGGGTGTCTGGCCAGTCTGGGTGAGGGGCTGAGGGCTGTTTTCAGGCTGGCGGGTGACTGAAGCTCCCAACCGCTCCTTTTTTCTTTTTTTTTTTATTCTGGGCCAGCTTTAGCTCTGAGGCTTGGCTCCAGCTCTGAGGCCTCAGCTGTTGAAAGCAGGTATCTGGTTTGTTTGGGTTCTGTAATCGAAACACTGTTTCAACTCCAGCTCTGAGATCCCAGCTGGCTGAAAGCAGGGATCTGCGTTTGTTCTATAATTGAAACAATGTTGCGGTCCTGCTGGCTGAAGCCCGGCTGGCTGAAAGCATGTTTCTGGGGTTTTGTTTAGCTTCTATATTTGTAATAATGTTTCAAACTGCAAGCTCAGAGGCCTGCCGGGCAGGTGGGGAACCTGGCTTCCTCCATCACTGGAGCAAGCAAGCCTCATGTTCACTTCAAGCTGCCTGGCTGCTGGCCACCATCTTGGCTGGCAGTTAATTTGCATATTGCCCTGATTAGCCAATGGGAAGGGTAGCAGACTGACACCAATTTGCATGTTTCTCTTTTATTAGTGTAGATAGATATCTTCCTGATGGATTGACTCTGTTATCATTATATGTCTTTTTTTATACTTTACTTTCAGTGTATTTGAGTTCTTGAATCCAAAGTATGTCTTACATAGACAGTGTGTTTTTTTATCATTTTTTTTAATTCAGTCTGACAATCTCTGCCTTTTGGTTGGATTGTTTAATCTATTTACCTTTAAATGTTTTTATTGATATGGTTGAATTCATCTCTGCCATGTCAGTTTTTGTCTTCTATATATATAATGTCTTTTTTGTTCCTGTATTCCCTTCTTTACTACTATCTTTTGCATTCAGTGAATATTTTCTGTTGTAGCATTAAAATTTCTTTAATAATTTTTTTCACTGATTTTTTAGTGGTTGTGTGTGTGTGTATATATGTTCATGCATGTCTGTGTGTGTCTGCTCTCTAAGATATTTTAACAGAATCAGCTTCCTATTTTTCTATGCTTATTTCCAGTGACATATAGAAACATTACTGAAGTACAGCTATATTTCCTTATGTCTCTTCCTTTGCTATTGCTGTTATACATATTAAATATGTTAATGTTACAAACTGAACAATGCATTTTTATAATTATTGCTTTATGTTATGTTGTAATTTCCTTAGCCCAATAAAACTTGGCTATCATCCACCTCATTTGTGCTGTTATTGATAGTTATGTTATGCACATATTTGTCATGTAATTTAAGCCCATGAATTATGTATATATTATTTTAAGTAGTTGCTTTTCAAATTGGTGAAGAGAAGAAAGTAGAAAAACATGCTTTAAACTATATTTTATTATAATTTACTAGTGTTCTTTTTTTTGTGTGAAATCAAATTACTGTCTATGATCACTTGGTGCTTCTTATAATTTCTATCTTTTTTTTGGTCTTTGTTGCAACATTGTCATTATACCTTTCTTTAATTTTAAAACTATGGCTTCCTTTAGTTTTGTGAACATATTTATAAAGGTTATTTTGAAGTTTTTTTTGATAAATCCAACATGTCACACTCTCAGTTTATGGATTATACTTTTCTGTTTCTTTGCATGACTTACAATTTTTTTGTTAAAAGTGGACATTTGAGATATTATATTGTAGCAAATCTGGTTATTGACCTTCCCTACCCATTTCCTCCAGATTTTTTTGATTGGTGACTGGCTGGATTAATTAAAGTCTATGTCCAGATGACAGAGATTTTGGTAGGACTTTCCTGTTACCTTTCCTTGACCACACCCAGCTGTTAAATGTCACTAATTGGTGGTTGATTGTTCAACTGTTTCCAGTAATGCCTTAGGGCAGTGGTTCTCAACCTGTGGGTCGCCAACCTGTGGGTCTCGACTCCTTCGGGGGTCGAACGACCCTTTCACAGGGGTCGCCTAAGACCACTAAGACCATCGGGAAACACATATATAAACAGTGGTTCTCAACCTTCCTAATGCTGCGACTCTTTAATACAGTTCCTCATGTTGTGGTGACCCCCAACCATAAAATTATTTTCGTTGCTACTTCATAACTGTAATTTTGCTACTGTTATGAATCGTAATGTAAATTTCTGATATGCAGTATGTATTTTCATTGTTACAAGTTGAACATAATTAAAGCATAGTGATTAATCATGAAAACAATATGTAATTATATATTCAATATGTGTTTTCAGATGGTCTTAAGCGACCCTTGTGAAAGGTTCGTTCAACCCCCAAAGGGGTCGCGACCCACAGGTTGGCAACCCACAGATTGAGAACCGCTGCCTTAGGGTGTAAGTTGCTCTACAAACTAATTTGGTGTGGCTCCTGTGAAGTTTCTGAGTCAGTGTTTGACATTTTTCCAAACGCTTTAAGTGCTTCTCCTAGCTGTCTTATTCCTCCTTTCTCTCTTGCAAACTAGCAGGCCTACAGTTTAGCATATATCTTGACTTTCCCACCAAACTACCTTTCACCATAAACTACACTGTTCATGAGAATGCCTCTAGGCTTGAACTTCTCAACAATGTGTTGTAAATGAAGTCAAATCCCTTTGGGAAGAGATTAAGACCTGTATATTTTACTTTGCTTCTCTACCCTCTTTTCCATACCAGGCAAAATGGGAGCCAGTCCTCAGGAGCTGAGAGTATGGACAATGTCATGTTTCTCTCTGAGTGACACCACCACTCTAGGAACTGATTGCTTGGTGGAGGGGAGACAGCAGCCTTAGTTTCTCTTGGCTTGCCTCAGTTGTTGTGGAACCACTGCTGTCATAAGCTGGGCAAGGGAGTTTGGGTCTTCAGTGCTCAGTGCCCAAGGTAGAACCTTTTATTTTACAAATGGTGATTGGGCAGAAAAATGGACTCATCTCTCAGTTGCATTTGACTAGGACTTGGCCTCAGCGGCAATTAGCTGGGGGCAGGATGAAAAATGCTGATGTCTTGCTCCTGGGGAAAAGAAGCTCTCCTACTTGGAACTTGGGGGAGATGGAGGAGCCCTTTGCTCTTCAGCATTCTGGGGTGGACTCTTCACCTTGCTGAGCAAGGGAAATTGTCTTGGTTCAGATACCTTAAGTGTTGGCAGCAGTGAGAATGGCTGTGTTAGACTGGTGGGGTCAGATCAGACCTGAGTTCAGCAACCTTGGTACAGAAAGTCCCCGGGTTACGACGTTGTTTTGTGGTTATATTGCCATCTCTCATTTATTTATATATAAAAAAAGTTCATCATTTCGATGTATGTACATATGTGCTTTATGTTTTTTTCTTATTTCTTTACCACAAGTAAAGGTCAGGAATTGTTATATTTCTTTTTAAATTTTTTTACTGTTTTACTTCATTACTGCTGTGTATGTGCTCCATGTGAGTGATGTAGGTGCTTATGTAGGTGGGTTCTGACACAGTAGGAACGGATCTCCGTTGTAACTGGAGGACCTATTGTACTTGAGTTCTGACCAGGAAATAATTCAGAGCCAAGACTCAAACTGTAAAAAAACATTTATTTAGAAAAATCACAGAGGTAGAAGTAATCTGTAGAAGAAATGGGCTTAGGAAACAAGTTATAGAGGCAAAGGAAGGGCCTTTGGAGCTTAGAAGTGAAGAAGGTCAAGGTGAAGTCAGGAAGGCCAAGGGGATGTGGCTCGGGAGGAGGAAGGGAAAGGGAAAGACATGGGCATGCTCCCTAGAGAGAGAGCAGGCTGGGCCCTCTGTCCTAAGGGTTCTAAGGATGGAGATTTTAGGGGAGGTCACAGAGGAAGATCTTAATAGAATATTCAGCAGTTTTCCAGCTGTGTTCTTTGTGGTCTTCACTGATTGGTTGGTGCCCAGGTAGGGGTGGGGTCATTATCCTGAGGTCAGCCATGGCATTGCTTGTCTGGTTTTGTTGCTTTTCTGGGCCTGCTGCTGAAGTATAACTGAGACTTAGATGTTGCTCTGCTCATGTCTATCTTATTGACTACCATATAAATACTTGGCTTTCTTACTGATTTTTTTTTATGATTTTTGCTGAATAGGTTTCTTCATTTGCTGTTTGCCTTTAGGACCATTTGCACAGGCTATAGTGTTCACCATTTTCACCTGAGAGTGCGTCAGCAGAGCTCCTCACATGGTCATGCCAGAAGTAGATCTCCCAATATTTGTTGTTTTAAGCATCTTGATTTTTTGATAATTTGTTGTCTATCAATAGATTACTTCTACACTGGATCAAAAGATATATACAATTGTAATTGTGATATGTGGTGCCAAATTATTATTCCAGTTTATATTTCTAGTAGGAATGTAAGAAGGCGCTTCTTTTCCCTAAATTCTAGCCATCACATAGTTTTCAGATGTTCTGATCTTTGCTTATCTGAAAGGAAAAAATGAAATTTTGAAATAGTTTTCATTTCATTTTTATGTATAAATGAAGTCTAAGAGCCATTTTATATCCTTTTTTTTTTTATACTTTCTGTATCCATTGCCTATGGCATTTCTATTTCATATTATATGGTGCCCTACAAGCTTAGTATTTTATTTTTATATTTATTTTTATATATATATATTTTTTTATTGATTAAGATATTACATTTGTGTCCTTATCCCCACATTATCCCCTACCGCCCCCCCCATTCCCCCCACCCCTGCTCATGCCCTCACCCCACCCCTGTTGTCCATGTCCATTGGTTAGGCCTATATGCTTGCATATAAGTCCTTTGGTTGATCTCCCCCCTTACCCCCACCCTCCCCTACCTTCCCTCCAGGGCCCGACAGTCCAATCAATGCCTCTCCGTCTCTGCATCAGTCCTTGTTCATCAGTTTATGTTGTTCATTATATTCCACAAATGAGTGAGATCATGTGGTATTTAACCCTTAAAGACTATCCTTCAGCATTTCATATAATCCTGGTTTGGTGGTGATGAACTCCTTTAGCTTTTCCTTATCTGTGAAGCTCTTTATCTGACCTTTAATTCTGAATGATAGCTTTGCTGGATAAAGTAATCTTGGTTGTAGGTTCTTGGCATTCATCACTTTGAATATTTCTTGCCACTCCCTTCTGGCCTGCATGGTTTCTGTTGAGAAATCAGCTGACAGTTGTATGGGTATTCCCTTGTAGGTAACTGTTTTTCTCCTGCTGCTTTTAAGATTCTCTCTTTGTCTTTAGCCCTTGGCATTTTAATTATGATGTGTCTTGGTGTGGTCCTCTTTGGATTCCTTTTGTTTGGGGTTCTCTGCTGCTTCCTGGACTTGTACGTCTACTTCTTTCATCAGGTAGGGGAAGTTTTCTGTCATTATTTTTTCAAATAGGCTTTCAGTATCTTGCTCTCTCTCTTCTTCTGGCGCCCCAGTAATTCGGATGTTGGTACGTTTGAAGTTGTCCCAGAGGCTCCTTACACTATCTTCATATGTTTGGATTCTTTTTTCGTTTTGCTTTTCCGGATAGGTGTTTTTTGCTTCTTTGTATTTCAGATCTTTGACTTGATTCTTGGGATCCTCTCGTCTGCTGTTGGACCTCTGTATATTATTCTTTATTTCAGTCAGTGTATGTTTAATTTCTGACTGATCCTTTTCCATTTTTTTGGCATTCTCATTAAGATCCTTGAAGGTCTCACTAAGTTCCTCGGAGGTTTGTAGAAGATTCTTGAGTAACCTTATAACTGTGGTTCTGAACTCTTATGTCCACCATTAGTTTGCTTTCCTCCATTTCTTTCATTTGTGACATGTTTCTTTGTCTTTGCATTTTTGGCTGACTGCGAGGAGCCACTGTATCTATAAGAAGAACTGCTGTGCTGGAGACACCCTTATGTGGTAGGACTTGCTTCAGTTGGGCTTTGGTGCTCACTGAGTCTGCTTCTTGAGTTTGTCCCTTATAGGTGTGAGGAGTTGAAATCTAGTATCTGACTCAGAATACCTGGCTCCTGGATCTCCAAGTCAACCACTGTGTGGGTCCACCCAGCAGGGGCTACAGCAATATCAACAGATTTCTCCTCTGTTTGGAGTTTGGAAGTTTTGGAGCCCTCTGATTCATTGCAGTTTGTTAGGCCGCAAAAGCGCAGGTGCCTCCTTTGTGCTACTGAGCACAGCTTGGGAGGGGATGTAGTGGGGCGGGGTCTCAGAGAGTTCCCAGGGCAGGGGAAAACAGCAATGCTGTCGTCAGAGACCCCCCGCAACTCCAACTCTGAGACTCCCCGAGTGCTGTGCTGCGCACCCCTGCAGCAACAATGATCCCTGTGAGCAGCTCTGTGAGAAAGTCACCTTCACTTTCCGACCCGCTGCAAGACAGTCCTGTTTCTCCCCAGAGGAGCCTGGGACCCCAGCATCTCGCCGTAAATGAGTTCAGAGCTTGTTCCCTTCCGATTGAAAAAAACTGCGCACCAAGGTGCAGCAGCCTTGCGTGCGCCCCTGTACCTCTGTTCTTGGTGCCTCTCCCCTCCTACTCGGTCTCAATGTGCTTTTTTCTTTCCTTCTAGTTGTAGAACTTCCACTCAGTCAGCTTTCCCATGGTTCTGGATAATAGCTGTTTTGTCTTATAGTTGTGGTTTTAATGTTGTTGTGGGGGGCGGCACTTACGGGTTTGTACCTTATGCCGCCAACTTGGTTCTCTAGTGTTTTATTTTTAGAAATTATTGGCTTCTCCTTTGAGTTTTTTCACTACATAACTTTTTCACTTCCACAAGCTTGCCATTTTCTTACTTTTCGTTAAATTTCACATCTTGAGGGTAATCTTTGATACCTTTTGGTCTGTTTTTGAACAGAAAATCAATTCCCAAGTTCAGTTACTGTCTCTTTCTCAGTGTCACTTAAAGTAATTCCTCTGTGTGCTTAACTTCCATACCCACTATCAAGGTTCTTAGCATCTTAGCTCTGAACATCTTATTGATTTATTTTTCAAACATCAGTTCTGTTTTACATCTTCACTTTAAGGTAAAACAAGACATAAGGCACCAAAGAAAATAATTTATAAAATTTAGGTTAAAGGCAACCAATGGAAATTACTAAAACCTTTTAAATGGATATGGAGGGGAAAGTTATTACCTTTTGGAGTGGATGCCTAGGAGATGGCAAATGTTGCATGGAAACCAGAGTGTGAGATTCAGAAATGCATGGCCATTATTAAAACAGATATCCTTATGACATTTGCTTATTTAAAAATCTCAGCTGAGTATCATTTGAGTGTCTCACACTGCTAAAAGTTAGAGAAAGATAGCTCTGTGCTTAGCTGTTAAAGAATATTGTCTGGTCAGAAAACATTTGCAGAAAGAGACAATTTATAATGGAGTTTGCTAAGTATTATGATAAGTATATTCATATTAATGTAATTATTTGTTTTCTTGATTTCTGAAAAAAAAGATGTAAAAAGAGTTTCCAATAATTCTAAGTAGAAGTTTATGTTATTAAAAATAAGATTTTGAGCCCAGCCAGTGTTGCTTAGTGGTTGAGTCTCAACCTATGAACCAGGAGGAGGTCATGGTTCAATTCCTGGTCAGGGCACATGCTCAGTTTGTGGCATTGATCCCTATTGTGGGGTGTGCAGGAGGCAGCTGCTCTATGATTCTCTCTCATCATTAATGTTTCCCTTTCTCCCTCTCCCTTCCTCTATGAAATCAATAAAAATATATTAAAATTTTATTTCTCTAATAGAATACAAATAGAAACATTTGTTTATATGTATTTTCCTGATGAATTTGTTCATAGAAAATGATTTTTTATAAATATTTGAGTTTAACTGTCATTATGAGTCTATTTTGAACTCTTTTAGAAATTCTTTTTTCTTTTTTGCTGTGATTGCTACCTTTCTTCCAAATCTCTAAATCAATCCTCTACTTCAGCGGTCACCAACTTTTCGGACCTCATGGACAACCAGTTGGCGACCACTGCTTTACTTCATCTAACCTGCTGTTGATTCCTCCTAGTGTATTCTTAATTTCAGATATTGCATTATTAATTTCTACTAGGCCTCCATTGACACATCCTGGTTGGTAGGAAGGAGTGGCTCTTCATGTGACCTTCACTGACAGCATGGAGAGAGTAATCTCATTACTACTGGGTAGTAGTGAAAGTTCTGACTCTCCACCAGCCACCTTCAACACTGCCCCAGTGAAGGGGACGTGGGGAGCCTTATTATAGCCTTGCTGGTGTGGGTGGAATGGGTCCACATTTTTTTTTTAGGTTCCCTTTTTCTGGTCCTTTGGCTAGAGAATAGGCTTTTCCTGATTTTTTTTTTCTTATTGCGCTTATTAGTTGTTGACTTTTCTGCTTTAAGTCTGGGATATATGAGGCAAAAAGAAAATCCTGGCAGCTCATCACTGTTATTCCTTGGGTTCCAAGACTCCTAGCCAGTCTGCCCTTTTTCTCCACCTTCAGAGTTCCCTTGAGTTTTTTTTTTCTTTTTAAATATATTTTATTGATTTTTTAGAGAGAGGAAGGGAGAAGGATAGAGAGTTAGAAACATCAGAGAGAAACATTGACCAGCTGCCTCTTGCACACTCCCTACTCGGGATGTGCCTGCAACCAAGGTACATGCCCTTGACCGGAATCGAACCCGGGACCCTTAAGTCCCCAGGCTGACCCTCTATCCACTGAGCCAAACCGGTTAGGGCAAGTTTGTTTTATATACAGTGCCCATGGTTTTTAGTTGTAGTTTGAGGGAGTCAGAGAGAAAAGTAGTCTTTTTTCCTGAGTGGAAGATGATCTTTTTTTTAAATAACAACTTTATTTTGACATTGTATTTGAGAGTTAATTGAATTGAGTAATATAACATTTTTGGAATCCATTATTCAGAGTACGGTTTAAACAATTTGGAAAAACATGGCTGTTCTGTGAACATTTTTCCCCTTCCATGCCATAGTAATTTTTACTGATTATTCATAATGCTCTTTCCTGTTGAGTCCTAGATTAAAACAGATTTCCAGCCATCTGATAGGATTTTGTGCAGCTGAGAAATCCTATCTGCCATATCTGACCTAGAGCTTTATTCAGTTGAATATAATTATGTGAATTACAATGAGAGGGTCCCAGTTAGGTTAGTTCTAACATCTATAAAATTGATGTAGTTACTCATAAAGTCAAGTGAAAGGTTATCAGTTGTTACTGGAGTATCTTTGTCTTCAAAGTATCATGTGTGTGGACAGTAATATCCCAGAATTCTAAAAGTTAAGTGTAGGCCTTCAAATCCTGCCATTGGGAATTACCATTTACTTTTTTGTGGGTGGGGGTAGTAATGAATGTATAATTAATAAACAAATGAAAGAGTTTTAAAAATTCCCAGTAAGTATAAATAATATTATACTCGTGAATGGCAAGCACATGTCATATGGAAGTATCACGGAGTAGCCCTCATTTTTTTAAAACAAATGTTCATTTTATACGATTATTTAGGAGAATATAAACCATAAAGAAAAAGGTGACCATAAAAACTCATTGAGTGAGACTGTAGTGTTTTACTACATATTAAACTATCGTATAGCATTAAAAACTACCTTAGGAAAAAATGTTTGTTTTTAAAGAAAAATAAGGAAAGACATGTAGATGTTTAAATAGAATCCCAAGCAATAAAAAATAGTAAGGTCACTTTAAAATGTTCACATGCGGCACCACCAATAATCTTCCGCCACTCAGTAACATTGATAAAGCCTTACTTACTGTTTTTAGTAATTCCTTTGGTAAATTTTTACGTTCTCATCAAAATGTTTCAAAGGAAAATGAACTAGACATAATTATATATAAACAATGCTGAGATCAACAGTATTTAAAGTAGTTGGAAAGTAAACTGAACAAGAAATATACTTCTGCATCTGCTTATTTGAAAATACCTGGAGGCCTTGTTTTATCCCAAAGGCATTTCTAATTTACATAGCAAAGATAATATTATTTATATTTTCCTTTAATATTCAGATATGGTTATATTCACCAGATAAGAAATGTACCTAACATGTGAAAGCTAGTAACTAAGTCTGTACTTAAGAAAAGAACCAACCAGGTTTAAAGTAAATAACTTCTGGTTGAAGTTGAAAAATAGTGAACTTTTTGTCTCTAGCTGGCTTGTTCAGTGGATAGAGTGTCGGCTTGCGGACCAAAGGATCCCAGGTTCCATTCCTGTTAAGGGCACATACCTTGATTGCAGGTTCCTCCCCGACCTGGGCACCTGTCCCAGGAGGCAACCAATCCATGTGTTTCTCTCACATCAGTGTTTCTTTCTGTCTTTCCCTCTCTCTTCCACTCTCCCTAAAATTCAATGGAAAAATATCCTTGGGTGAGGATAAAAAAAAAAAAAAGGGAAAAAAAGAAAAATAGTGAACTTTTTTGAAGTTTCACTTTGAGGTAATGAGGTAATCTGATTTATGATTACATATGAAAGACAGTCAGTGATCCCAAATGAACATCTGACAATTTAGATTAAACTGAGTTTCCATAGACATTAATAGTACAGCTAATTATCAAACATCTATATGTATAAATACAACTCTTGCTATTTTAGAATTTTTTAATTATGTAATTATGAATATTTACTATAATATATACAACATTTTTGTAATATTTCAACTAATTTAAAATATTTTCATTTTAATAGTTAACATGCAGAAGCAGTTATGCCCGGGCCAGGTGTGGCTTGGTTAGTTGGGCATCATCCCATGCACTAAAAGGTTGCTGGTTGGATTCTGGTTGGGGCACATGCTCAGTTGTGGACATGATTCCCAGTGTGGAGTATGCATGAGACAGCCAATAGAGTTTTGCTCTCATTGATGTTTCTCTCTCTCTCACTCTCCCCCCTTCCCCCTCCCCCTCCACTTCGCCCTCTCTTTCTCCTTCTCCCTCTCCTTTTCTCTAAAAATCAATGAAAATATCTTTAAAAAACGCACAGAAGCAGTTAAATGCAATACTTATAACTGGTGATTTCAAAATTTGACTTTATGTACAAGTTGCTTTTCAACATTAATGGAGGGAAGAATTAAAAAAGCTAAAACCAGATAATTTTTTAGTTGTGGAATGGAGAGCTATGAGGTGTAGGGAGTAGCATTTGGAATTGTGAATTGTTTTTGAGGAGAAGTTCAGTGTTATTACTATGATCCTGAATACAGTTGTCATTGGTATTATGGATTGGCTTCATTATGATTTAGTACAGTTGTTTCAGCAGAATTCCTACCTGCAAGATTAGTTTATTAAAACATAGCAATATATCCATAACTATATTCATAATACAGCCACCCTTCCCAAATAAGCATATCTTTATTCAGAACATGGTAGGATCTAAGAGGAACTCTTAGACAAAAATTTGAAGTGGGAAAGTGTCCATAATCCTTTTCAAAGAATTATAGATTTAAATGAAATATAAATATCTGATATTAAAACCAAACTCACAGTGTTAATATTTTTTATATCCTCTAGTTAAATCTAAGAATTTTATGAAAGCTTTGTCTAAATTACATTAAATTTGCTTGTTCTTGAAGTCCAAGTCAAATATTCTAGCCACATTTTTTTCTTGGGGATCCTTAAAGTAAGTGGATGTGAGTGTTGCCATTCTGGTAGAATTTCCTGTTAAGATTTGTCTTCTTTCAAAAAGTTAAAAAATATTTACCATTTATATTCCAAGGTAAATTATAAACTATTTAATTATCCAAGGAGTTTATCAAATTTTATTGCAGTAGATAGTAAGGACATGGACACATCAAAAGGAAGTCATAAGTCAATTAACTTCTGTTACTTGTTCACTCTTATATTAGAAACCGGATGTTTACAAACAAAATATGATTTTTGCCTTCAAAAGGTTAAAATATTAAATTATTAACTAACATTGTTGGCACATCATTGTTTCTAAGATTCATAATTGCCAGAGCAAATGATGTTTCCTTTTTAATTGTCCTCTGGCTCAGGTCTTCCTATTAAAATTGCTTTTGAATATGTGTTCAGTGTTTTGTTTTTTTTCTTTCAGTTGACTTTTCCCTGTTACGATCTCTAGGTTTGTGGGATTTGCTTCAGCTGTGGATGATATGCAAGATCAGTGGAGAGGTTTTAGCAATAAAGGAGGTAGAAGAGGATGCAAAACACATAGGAAGATCTTTCCTAAGCCTTGCATCTTTCACCACCCTAGAGAGCCTTTTACGTATTTTATCTTTGCTTTTTGAAAATTATTTATTTTGTTCTCAGAATAAGTGAAACTTCTTTATGGCCCTCAATTGAGAATAATTTCATTTTGGACCCTGTTTATAATTTTCTTATAGGACGGACTTACCATATTCTGCTATGTGTACATTCCCTCTGTGTAGAATATAAACTCCTTGAAAGGGTCTTAACCTATGAATTACTGATTATATATAATAAATCATTTATAATACACTAGAGGCCCGGTGCATGAATTCGTGCATGGGTGGGGTATGGCTGGCCTGCCCTGATCAGGCCGAGCTGGCCAGGGGGAAGAAATGTGGGAGGTTGGCTGGCCGACCCCACCACTGATCACAGTGTGGGGACAAATAGGGGGCTTGGCTGGCCAGAGGGAGGGGCCATGACCTGCTGGAGGAAGGGGTCGTGGGCAGTTGGTGGGCTGGCCCCGCCCCCTGGTCGAACTCCTGGTTGAACTCCCGGTTGAGGGAACAATTTGCATATTAACTTTATATTATATAGGATAGTGTCTGTCAGTGATTCTCTAAGAGAGCTGCCTACAACTCATCTCTTTAGAAATAAGGCAGGTGTAATGCAGAGCGTGGTACATGGCGGGTGTTGGCCACAGCGGGATGGTGGAGCAGGTGAGTGGGGGTGCCAGACCAAAGTGGGATGCCGGCCACTGTCATCAGGGCAAGCCTCTGGTGGTTACTGAAAATTCTTTGCTCCCGCGCACCCCAGTCCCGCCAGCTGCTCGAATCTGCTGCTGGTGCCAGGCACCAGCCTCAATCGCCCCTCACGGCTTCTTCACCTCTCCCTGTTCCTGAGGGATGATCAGGGCCAGCAGCTGCCTCTCGCATCCACTGCTGGTGCCTGGCGCCTGGTCCCAATCGCTCGGCGCCATCAGCGGGTGCGAGCAGTGGCTGCTGGCCCTGATTGCCCCTGAGGGTTTCTCCACCTCCCTCTGCTCCTGAGGGGCAATCGGGGCAGCAGCTGCCGCTCCCACTCACTGACATCTTGGCCCCGCTCACACCCACTGCTGGCGCTGACCCTAATCCCTCTGTGCAGTCAGTGGGTGTGAGCGGGTCCGGCACTGTCAGCACATGGGGCGTGGTGGTGGTGGGAACAGGGCTGCTGGCAGACAGGGGACCAGGGCTGTGGCGGGAGGGGCTGGGTGGGGGCGCAGAGGATGGGCCGAGACCCTCCCCTGTGCCCACTGCAGCCTCATGGCCCACAGTTCCTTTCAAGATGCACGAATCCGTGCACTGGGCCCCTAGTATGGATATATTTGAGTTATATTGTGTAAAACACCTTACGCAACTATTACCTTATCTAATTTAGATACTTAATTGTCTAAAATGTGTCTAAACATCATTTGGTTCTCCATATATGGATAATCCTGATTTATTGTTTTTATGCATATTTAATGTAAATATTGCCATTCTTTCCACAGTATTTTTGATTTATATATTCTCTACTCTAACCTGATTATCTACTTACTCTTTTATTTGCAAACCCAAATTTAATTAAGCAGAATTCATAAATAAGGTTTTTATGGAGTTGCAAGTTGCTTTACTTTTAGGGTGTGTCTTTAATGTCTTCTTTGGTTCTTGACAAAATACTTTACATTAACGAGTGACATAATTTCTGACCCCTAGTATTTTATCTGCACTTGCAGAATGGTTGTATCATAAAGTGGAAAAGAGCTCAGATATGGAATTAGAAACGTGTTTGAGTTTTTACTTTGTTACCTATTAGCTTTGCTTTTTTGGTAAGTTGCATAGTTTCTCTTAACTTTTCTAATCTCAAAGAGAGTATCTACTTTACCTATTTTGTGTGTTATTAATAGGAGTTAATTTGAAAATTTCAAACTTTGGTAAGTTATTATGCAATATAGGAGTTTAAATGGTTGCTGGTATTCTTTTTAGTTCATTTGATAATAGTTCATTCTTGTACTTACATGCTCTTAAAGATAAGAAAATGAGAGGGTCAAGGAGGGTTAAAATTTTTTTATATGAAGTAATATGGAGTTGTAGAAAATTTGAGAAACAAAAATAACAATTATTCATAGACATACAATCTATTGAAAACTTTTGTAATATTTGCCATATTTCTTCCAGTATTCTTGCACAAGTTAGAATTTTTTTTGTTTTGCAAAAAAGGATTGTTTTTATATTGTGCTGCCGATACAATAGTATTTTCTTATTATTTCTTTGCTTTGGAAACTTTTATTTTAAACTAGAGGTCCAATGCACGGATTTGTGGGGTCCCTCAAGAGGGCACAGGCCAGGCCGAGGGACCCACTGGTGCACAATCGGGGCCAGGGAGAGACATGGGAAGTTGGCCAGCTGGGAGGGACCACGGGAGGGCTCCAGGGTGTGTCCGGCCCATCTCGCTCAGTTCTGATCAGCCAGACCCCAGCAGCAAGCTAACCTACTCATAGGACCTTCTGCCCCTTGTGGTCAGTGCAGGTCAAAGTGACTGGTTGACCGGTTGACTGTCTGCCCCCTGGTGGTCAGTGAACATCATAGTGAGTGGTTGAGCGGCCTTAGCATATCATTAGCATATTACGCTTTGATTGGTTGAATGGCTGACCATTCAACCAGACACTTAGCATATTAGGCTTTTATTATATAGGATGCCTGTATAATATTCCACTTTATTAATTTACCATAATTTCTTCCAATCCATTAACCTATTATTTAATATATAGAGATAATAAAGTTTTTCACTGTTCGAACGAATTACTGCATTTATGAATATATTTAAACAAAAATCTTTGTTTGAGCGCTGGCTGGTATGGCTCAGTTGGTTAGGTATCATCCTTTGCGTGGAAAGGTTGCTGGTTCCTTTCTTGGTTGGGGCTCATGTTTGGATTTCAAACTTGATTCCCAGTAGGGGCCGTGATGTTCTGCTCTCACATGGATGTTTCTCTCTCTAGTCTGCCTCCCTTCCTCTCTCTTTAAAAAATATCAATAAAAAAATCATTGTATAAAAACCTTGGATTCAAGATTTGAAATTTAAAGAACCTATATAATATGTAGCCAGCAACAATATATGAGAGTATCTATTTCATGGCATTCTCTCCATCTTTGTGTGATTTTTATCATGGAATAATTTAAGTGTGCCCAAATGTATAAAGAATAATTTAATGACACTCTTATACTCTCTACTTGGCTTGAGATTATAATATCATACATGCAATTTTAATTTCTTTTGTAATCTTTTCAAATCCTCATTTTGCTTTCCTTCTCCAGCAAGAATGAATTAACTACTACATATATTATACTTTTCTCAACAAATTATAATAGCAGTTCTATTTTATATCTTTGAGGTTTACCTAACAAATTTTAAAATTGTATACATTTAAGATTGCATTGTTATATATTATACATTGTAAGATGGCTAATCAATCCAGTTAAAATATCCATTACTTCTCATAGTTACCCTTTTTTGTGGTTAGATCACTTCAGATCTACTCTCTTGGCCAATTTCAGGTATATTATATTGTATTGACAACTATAATCACAATGCTGTTTATCTTTAGAACTTACTCATCTTATATAACTGAAACATTGTACCCTTTTTGCCAATATCCCATTTTCTCCACTACCTCAGCGCCTGACATGCACCATTCTGCTCTGCTTTTAAGAATTTGATTTTATTTTGTTTTCTACGTGTAAGTGAGATCATGAAGTATTTGTCTTCCTGTGTCTTACTTTTTTCATCTTGTACACTGCCCTCCAAGTTTATCCACATTGTTACAAATATAAGGTTTCCCT
Organism: Myotis nattereri; assembly: GCF_964212035.1. NCBI lineage: Eukaryota > Metazoa > Chordata > Mammalia > Chiroptera > Vespertilionidae > Myotis > Myotis nattereri. The sequence goes on along the minus strand of NC_138087.1, from coordinate 24,754,913 downwards.
CCTATTTTAAGGCTGAATAACATTTAATTCTGTATGGTCAAGTGCTTTTAACAATGAGGATACGTATGAGAAATGTGTCATTAGGAATTTTTACCATTGTGCAAACATTATGTAGTGTATTTACATAAACCTAGATAGTATAACCTACTACACCTAGACTTTATGTTATAGTCTTTTGCTTCTAGGCTACAGACTAGTACAATAGTTACTGTAGGTCATTGCAACCCAGTTATATTTGTGTATCTAAATGTATTGAAATATAGAAGGAACAGTAAAAATATGGTATAAAGATAAAAATGATATACCTATATAGGACACTTATGATAAATGGAGCTTATGGGATTGGAAGTTGTTCTGGGTGAGTCAGTGAGTAGGTGGTAAATGATTATGAAGGTCTAAGACATTACTGTACACTACTGTAAACTTTATAACCACTGTACACTTAGGCTATACCAAATTTATAAAACAACTTGATATTAAACAGTGTACAGATAAGAGATGTGATAAACACAAAATGTATGCTGCTGACATAACATGGCTTACTGTTTTGTTTTTTTAAAATATATTTTTATTGATTTCAGAGAGGAAGGGAGAGGGGGAGAGAGAAAGATAGAAACATTAATGATGGGAGAGGATCATTTTTTGGCTGTCTCCTGCATGCCCCACAATGGGGATGGAGCCCACAACCTACGTATGTGCCCTTGATCCGAGTTGAACCCGAGACACTTGAGTTCACAGGCAGATGCTCGATCCACTGAGCAAAACTGGCTAGGGCTGGCTTACTGTTTTATAGAAAACTTTCTTTAATGAGTAGAAAGAATACACTTTAATGATAAAAGTATCCAATAAAATAAAAGGTTAATATGCAAATTGACCAAACAGTGGAACAACCGGTTGCTATGATGCGCACTGACCACCAGGGGGCAGATGCTCAATGCAGGAGCTGCCCCCTGGTGGTCAGTGCGCTTCCACAGGGGGAGCGCCGCTCAGCCAGAAGCCCTGAGCCGGGCTTACGGCTAGTGAGCACAGTGGCAGTGGCAGGAGCCTCTCCTGCCTCCGCGGCAGCCCTAAGGATGTCCTGGGGAGCAGGCCTAAGCTGTCAGTCGCACATCCCCCGAGGTCTCCCAGACTGTGAGTGGGTGCAGGCCAGGCTGAGGGACCCCCCTCGAGTGCATGAATTTTGTGCACCAAGCCTCTAGTAATATAATCCCATATAAAAAAACCAATGGCCATAAGTGGAATGACCACTCAACCAGTCGCCATGAGGTACATTGACCACCTCTTGGTCCCTCCCTACCCCACCAGGTTGCAGCATAGCGAATGGGGAACCATGGCAAACCGATGAGGCAGACAGGCAGAAGCGGTTAGGGGTGATGAGGCAGGCAGACAAGCAGTTAGGGGTGATCAGGCAGGCAGGCAAGCAGTTAGGGGCATCAAGGAGGCAGGCAGAGTGGTTAGGGGTGATCAGGCAGGCAGGCAGAGGCGGCTGGGGGCAATCAGGCAGGCAGGTGAGCGATTAGGGGTGATCAGGCAGGCAGGTGAGCGATTAGGGGTGATCAGGCAGGCAAGCGAGTGGTTAGGAGCCAGCGATCCCAGATTGGGAGACGGATGTCCGACTGCCGGTTTAGGCCTGATCCCGTAGGAATTCCTGTGGGATCAGGCCTAAACTGGCAGTCCAACATTCCCCAAGGGGTCCCGGATTACGAGAGGGTGCAGGCTGGGCTGAGAGACCCCCGGTGCACAAATTTCGTGTACCGGGCCTCTAGTAAATACGTAAACCAGTATCATAGAAGTTTATTTTATGTGTTACAGGCAGGACTTTTATGTGTCTGGCAATGCAGTAGGTTTGTTTATACCAACATCACCACAAACAGGTGAACAATGATGTGATGATGGCTAGGATGTCATTAGGTGATAGGAATTTTTCAGCTTCATTAGGATCTTATAGGACCAATGTAATATATTTGGCCTTTACTTGACCATAATGTCTTTATGTGCACATGACTGTACATGTATCAAAATTTCTTTTTCCATTCATCCTTTGAGGGACAATAAGATTGTTTCTATATCATGGCAATTGTAAATAATGCTGCAATGAAAATGGGAGTGTAGATAGATACAGATTTCATTGCCTTTGTATATATACCCAGAAGGGGGATTGCTAAATCACATGGTAGCAATCCCTAATTTTATATGTTTTCTTGTTAGCATTCTTTTATTTCAAATTGAAGAACTACTTTTAGCATTTTTTGTAAGGAAAATCTAGTGGTAATAAGTTCCCTGTTTGTTTGTTTTTGTTTTTTAAAAAAATATATATTTTATTGATTTCAGAGAGGAAGGAAAGGGAGAGATAGAAACATCAATGATGAGAGAGAATCATTGATTGGCTGCCTCCTGTACGCCCCTACTGGGGATCAAGCCCGCAACCCGGGCATGTCCCCTTGACTGGAATTGAACCTGGGACCTTTCAGTCCACAGGCTGATGCTCTATCCACTGAGCCAAACCAGCTAGGGCTGTGTTTTTTTTTGTTTGTTTGTTTTTTGAGAAATTCTTTATTGCTTCAGGACAGCTTTGCTGAATATGGTATTCTTGGTTGTCAGTTTTTCTTTTTCAGCACTTTGAATATGTCATTCCAGTTCTTGTGAGAATTTTGCTTAAGAATGCACTATTCGTTATGTTGTTTCTCTTTTACATCAGGGGTTGCTTTTCTTTTGGTGCTTTGAAATTATTGTTGTCTTTGATTTTTGAGAATTTGATTATATGTGTCTCTGTGTGACCCTGTTTGGGTGTTAACAGCTTCATGAATCCGGATTTCCATATCCTGCCTAAGATTTGGGAAGTTTTCACCTATTAAGTAATAAACATTTTTCACCCTTTTTCCTCTGGGACTTTCCATAAGGCATAAATGGCTTTTATTTTTGATATTCCATGTCTTCCATATGCTTTTTAAATTATTTTTTATTTTCCTTTTTTTGGATTAATTTTGATGCTGTGTCTTCAAGTTCAGAGTTTCTTTTTCCAGCTTGGTGGAGTCTTCTCTTGGCTATTGCAGTTTTCATTTCTTTAATTTTGTTCTTCAGTTCCAGATTTTTTATTTTATTTTTTTTTATGTGTTCTCTCGCTTTTGTTGAAGTTCTCATTTTTTTCATGAATTATTTTCCTGATTTTGTTTAGTTGTCTATCTCTGTTCTCTGGTAGCACATTGAGCATCTTCAAAATAATTATTTTTAATTCTTTGGCAGGAAGTTAATATTTATTTCTTTGGGGTTGGTTACTGGAAAATTATTGTGTCCTTTTGGTTGTTTCATGTTTTCTTGATTTTTATGTTCCTTTGAATCTTGTACTGTGTTTGTATTTGAAGAAGCAGTCACCTCTTTCAGTCTTTATTGATGGGCTCTTAAAAGGGAAAAATCTTGCCCAAACTGGTTTGGTTCAGTGGATTGAGCGTCGGCCTGCGGACTGAAGGGTCCCAGGTTCGATTCTGGTCAAGGGCATGTACCTTGGTTGCCGGCACATCCCAGTGCGGGGTGTGCAGGAGGCAGCTGATCGATGTTTCTCTCTCATTGATGTTTCTAACTCTCTATCCCTCTTCCTTCCTCTCTGTAAAAAATCCATAAAATATATTTTTTTAAAAAGGGAAAAGTCTTTTCCTGTTAGCCTAGTTAGGGATTCTGGGAATCTCACAGAACTTTTCTAAGGATGTCCTCAGTCAAGTCCATCTTAAAGGGGAATTATTAGAATTGCACGTCTTATTTTGAACATGTAAAAATGGTTTAGTTGCTAAGAGCCTCTTTATTTTTTCTAGGTCAGTGTCCTAAAGTGTTTAAGATCATGCACCCTTTTGCAATTCAGCACAGTTGAACTGAGCATATTTTTCCTATTGAACTGTCTATCTGTGTATACTCACACATGATCTACAGAGATGTGTGTGACATTTGGGAGGGACCTTGTAGAGTGCTATCTCTGGGTTTAGAGGGGCACAGAGAGTGCTGGGGTCTCATAGACTAGTTGAGGGGTTTCACAAGTGATACCTCCTGCAAAAGTTCATAGGTAGGCCTCTTTGTGGAGTCTATGAGGTCATTGGTCAAATCTATGGTCCTTTGTTGAGTCTCACACCCAGTTAATGTGAGCCCCCACCTTTTTGGCTACTCCTAGCTGTCCTCAAACTATTCAATTATGTTGATCCTCATAGTGTTCTGGGTGGGGTGAGAAAGAAATGGGCTACTTAGGCAGCATCCCACTTGATTGGGGAAGCCTGACACTCAGTATACTCTCACTTTCTCCTCTGGGAGAAATCACGGGCCAAAGAAGTCTCTCTTGTCACTTAACTATACCACATTGAGGGAGGAGTGACACTGATAAACTGAAAATGTTCTCCTTACTCTCTTCATTGTGTCTGTTCTCAGATTTTTTTGCTTCAACAGGGTGTTGGGCCTCTTTGTTGGACTCCTGAACTCCCACAAAGATACTTTCATCTCTGGGTGGTTGTCAAAATCTGTGTTTCTATTGGCAGATGAGGGCTGAAATCCCCTATTCCACCATCCTGCTAATGTCTCCTAATGCCAATTTTAAAGTATTTGCTTGCTTCTTAAAAGGAGTACTGAAAATTATTATGTTAAAATATAAAAGTCCCATAGGTGGTTGTCAGAAAGAAAAAGACATCAAGACAATTATCACATGTGTAGGTTTCTTATTTGTTTTTCTTTGAACAGTTTTGACAATTAATTTGGTTCTACCGTGAGGGCATGCGGTAGAGAGCATATTTTTCCTATTGAACTGAAAACAGTGATTACTTTTTAAAAATTCTGACATGTTTACTGAGAATGCATCTGTAATCTCTAGAAAAGCCGCAGTCATTTTTATTTGACATTCCATTTAAATGACTTTTTTTCAATGATGAGAATTGTTAATTACCCAGGTGAATACAATATTGTTTAGAAAATATGATGATACTCATAAGTAAAACTAAAGGATCTTAGGCAGTGGTAAGAAAACATTTCAGCTCTGACCTTTCTGGTGTGGCTCAGTTGGTTAGACCAGTTGTCGGCAATCTGCGGCTTGAGAGCCACATGAGTGTGGCTCCTTGAGTGTGGCTCTTCCACAAAATACCACATGCGGGTGCGCACATACAGTGCAATTGAAACTTCGTGACCCATTTGCAGAAGTCGGTATTTTGTGGAAGAGCCACACTCAAGGGGCCAAAGAGCCGCAGTTTTCCGACCACTGGAACCATTAGACTGTCCTGCACACTGAAATGTGGTGGGTTTGATACCCAGTCAGGGCACATACCCAGGTTGAGGGTTTGATCCCCATTTTGGGTGCATGCAGAAGGCAACTGATTGATGTTTCTCTGTCACATTGATCTCTCTCTCTCTCAAATCAATAAAAAAAGAAAACACTTTTGTATTTTCAGTACTGAATAATTTCTATTCCTGTGGTTCAAGTTTTGTTATTTTCCTAAGCACTATCTAATCTGCTTTTAATCTCTTCTAGTGTGTTTTTCATTTCAGATAATGTATTTTCTCTTACATCTAAAGACTCTTTTACTTTTTAGAAAAAGTCTTCCATTTCTTTACATTATATTAATGTTTTCCTTAAAATTCTTAAGGACATTTTTAATATTTATAAAAGCCAGTAAAGGTCCTTGAATTCCCTAATTTCATGATCTGAATCATTGATATTTCTCCATGTCATGGATCATGTGTTTCTACTTCTTTACATGCCTGGAAATTTTTTATTGGATTCTGAACATTGTGAATTTTATGCTGTTTAGTGTTTGATTATTGTTATACTCCTATAAGGTTAATATTGGGATTATCTTGCATGCAGTTAAGTTACTTGTGGATTGGTTTGATGTTTCTGGGACTTTGTTAGCATAGATCCAGGGTAGCCTTTTTTCCTCTATAGAGTGAATTTAGTCCCACTATTAAGGCACAACCCTTTGGGGACTGTACCTAATGTCTGTATATTACGTGTTTTTTCCACGCTGACTGATGAGAATATGAACTATTTTCACCCCTCTATGACCTCTAGAAATTGGTTAGTCTACTGCTTTCCAATGTTTCTCTTCCTTGCATGGAGTACTTTCCTCTCAGGCTTGGACAGATCAATTCTCAAACAACGAGGAAACTCTGGAGGCTGCTGGATCTCGCTCTCAGTGTCCAGTACTGTGCCTCACAAATTCTATTACCATGGCTTTCCTGAACTTCAGTCTATATCTTCTCAACTTAATAAGATCCTGCACTCTCTTTGTACTTTGTCTTCCCTTATTGTAGCTTGAAAACTGCCTTTAAATAGTAAGCTGCAGAAATCATATAGCTTAACTCATTGGTTTTCTTCTTTAGGGACCTTGGGCCTTTGCTACTTGTATCCAGTATCTGAAAATGTTTTGTATAGTTTTCAAGTTGTTTAAGGCAGCAGAGTAATCTGACCCTAGTTTCTTTCTGTGTCTGGAAGTGGAAATTAATTCAGCTTTATATACTGAGAAATGACCCAGATCTTTCATATAGTTTAAACCATATATGCATTTTGAACAGGTAGTAACTTAATATTAAATTGAAATTATGCCAAGAAAGGATTTTTTTCTGATCTATGTTATTTAAATGGCAATTATTTTTTCATTAAAGTACCATATATTCAGCATATTTTGTTGTTGTTATAGTCAGAGTTTTAAATAGTCCTCTCATAATAAAGTAAATTGATGGATATAGATAATGAATGATGTTTGTATCTGGAAATTCTTAGTGGTTATAAATTTTGCCAAAGCATCGGTATTTAAACTTTGAGAGTATGTAACTTACTTCTCATTACCCGAGTTATATATCTTACACTCTTCAGTTTTAGACTTGAAGAGTAATATATGATGAAATGCTGAGGATGGTATAAGGTGAAGTGAGGTTAAAGTTGAGAGAGACTGAGTAGAGTTGTAATTATACCAATTAAGAGCTACTACAGGTTGTTGAGAGACTTTTTAGTAAAGATCTCTGTTATTCTATGAGTTATAATTAATAACTAATCACACATTATAATCTTTAGTCATTTAAATAGGTTTGTTTTCTTTAAAGATTAACTTATAGGTTCCCAAATGTTCTCAATTTGTAGTGCCCATAATATCTCAGTAATATTTTTTCATGGTACTTCAAATTAAAGAGAATTACATGTGTGTTTTATTGATTAAGCATTTGTTTTAACAACTTAATGGCCATGAAAAATATACATATAAATTAAAAGGAAAATATTTTAATTTTATTCTTTCATTACCACAGTTTTGCTAATAAGGTATTTGAGATTGCTAGGTACTGGACAAGTTCTCAAAGTCTGGAGTCAGATTGGACAGTGCCACCCTCAATTTTTTTTTCCATGTGGCTTTTTTTGCTCTCAACTTGACTTTTTTCACAGCAGTAGTAAAAAACCCCAATTTTATAAATCTATGCTGCCATGAAATGAATGTAGTACAATCTAACGTTGAAACTCTGAACTTCCTCTAGCTAGTAGTCTGTGCACTGTCCAACAGATGTCAGATATTGCTGTGTTTCCTTCAGACATTTAAAATACCCCACCGTGCCTCTGAATGTTCACGTTAGCACCTTTGGGAGCCTTGGTACACATTCTGGGTACTTGAATTAATTCATTCTCTTCTCATGTTCACTGCAATTTTATGGGGAATTCTGACATGATTAGTATCTTAACTAATTTTTGCACTTCAAGATATATAATCTTTAACAAATTTTCTTGATTAGCAAAATTACTGATTTTACAATGGCGAAATAAAGGAATATTTGACTATTTGTTGATGAAAAAGTGTTAATAGCAGAGATTTCATATTCAATAGAAAATTATTGAATAAATTGGTTTGTGTGCCATGTTTACAAATAATCTGGAACACAGAGAAATCATGAATGAATAAAATATTAAAACATTATATTAAATGGGATAAGAATGAAGTACATTATTACTATACAAGGTAGTATGAATAATCAGAAAAGAAAAAGATGAATTTTATTAGGGGTTGTAAAAGGGAAAATAATTAAGACTACCTGTGCTGTTATTGGATTTGTCTTGTAATGGACTAAGGATATTCCTGATTGCTCCTTAAAGATATCTGCCCACTGAATTATACTAAACTATACTATGACTTTAAATTATTTTTTTAATTTATATTTTATAAGAATATATATTTAGAAAAGGAAGTATATGGGAAATATTATTTTTGTGTAATGTATGATAAGGACATATTTGCAGCTCCATGTGTTCATGGTTTAATATATCATAGAACATCCATAATTACAATAGCTTATTATAATTATCAACTTTTACTATGGGTCATACACAGTTCTTAATGCTCTGCATATATTGACTCATCATCATTATCCCATGTTATAGTTAAAGTTTTTTTTTCAGTTTGCTTTTATAAAGTCTTGAGAAAAAAAAGTCAATTAGTATCTATAATAATAAAAGCATAATATGCAAATCGACCAAACGGCTGAACAGCGGAACTGTCTGGACAACCACGCTATGACACCCATTGGTGCCAGGCCAGCCAATGTGGGTGCGATGCAATTGGTCAGCGGGCCCCACCATTGCCCCATGATTGCCCTGCAGAGGGAGGCCCAGACCACCGGTCGGCAGGGTGATCAATTGGGGGGCTACATGATTGATCGGGGGGCTCCACAGAACTGGGGGACCGAGGGTGTGTAGTGGCGGATGCAGGCAGTGCCACGCCAAGGCAGGTGCGGGTGGGGGATGGCGCCAAGAGGCAGTGAAGGCCTACCCTTGCATGAATTTCGTGCATCGGGCCTCTAGGCTTCCAAGAGTAGCTCTTAGCCTTTTTGAAGTTATTTTTATTAGCAGTTTACTAATCCTTAAAATAATGTATATTGTATTGAATTTGATTACTTAAATTTAGAAGAAAACAAGTGGTGATGGCCAGAGAGAGAGGGTGAGGGGCTGGGTGGAGGTGGTTAAAGGGGGGGAAATTAAGAGGACATTTGTAATAGTGTCAGCAGTAAATAAAAAAAAAAGAAGTATATCTAAATCTTAAACTAAAGTTGTTCAGGTTTTAACAATAGTAATACTTTTTACTTTTTCATATGTACATTTTCAAATGAAGCCTACACATAAATTACCTTACTTTCCTATTTACTTTTACTTCTAAACACCTTATCTTTGTATAAATCTTGAAGACATGTTTTGCTTTCTTTTTTAATATTCTATGCTTACTATCTGATAGGATTCTCAATACTTTTTTTCTCATGGCCTACTTTCCTGTTTTGAGTGGTCCCTCCTTCCCTAACTCCCTCCCTCCCTCCCTCTCTCTCTCTCTCCAGTTTGGACATGACAACTTAATTTTGGAAAATATGATAAAAAGGAATAAAAGAAAAGCAAGATGATTTTTATTATTTATTACATGTTTATTTAGGATATGCATGCTACACCCTTGAAATACTTGTGTTCAAGATTGTCATAAAGGATAAGAGATTATCTCATATTTATATTTATATTTAAAGTTTAGATGCTTAATAAGCAGACTGTTGTTATAAGGTTATATTATATATTCTCGTCACTGGGAAAACCTCCCTCCTGCTCCATTCAACTTCTAAACACATGGGTTGCACAGCTGCTATATGGCTGTACACTGTCCCATGTGCATTAAGCCAACACAGCCTGAAAAAGGGTTGCATTTTGGAGCATGGTAGTAGCATAGCTCGTTGGAGACCCCAGAAGTGTAGCTGCCAGAATTCTTCCATCTGGTAGCAGTGCTCCTAGGCAGCTCAACACAGGACATAAATATTATTTTGCACTTGAGCACTCTTCCTGTTGCAACAGCCATAAATGCCTACGAGAGATGTGGATGAATGGGAATATGGTCAAAGGAACTAATAGAAAGGTGTTTAATTGGAACCCCTCTACTGTTTAAGGTGAAAGATCATGCAATAAAGTAGGAAGAAACACATTTTAACTCTTACTATATAGATACAAGAAGCTAATTGCAGTTTTAAAAATTAGCATTTACATGCATTGCAGAAGTTAACACAGAAATACTGTTTTTGTTTTTAAAGTAAAATAATTGTGATAGTCTTCATTGTTGAAAGTTTATTTCTTGTTTCATTAAAAATTCCCTGATAATTGAACATAAGTCAACATTCCATAGAGAAGGAAGTATTATGCAGCCTGCATGTGTGCATATCTGCATATTGGAGCACAAAATATTGACATGATAATTGCAGTCAAGCCTGAGTGAACAGTGGCCTGTGGGAATTCAGCTGGTGTTGTACCAACTGGATGGCTGCTCAGGACACAGTTTGAAATGCAAGGTGCAAGTTAGCACTTTATTCAGCACAGGCAGGCATCATTTAAAAATCCTTGGGGGCAACCCTGGTGATGTGCAGATGTTAAAACAGTCTGTTCTGAAGTGCTGATATTTTTGAACACTGTAAGAGACTTCTAGATTCTGGGTGAAAAATATTTGCACAATTATTAAAGACATATAATACACAAATTTTCCATCTTTTTAATGGATGTTTTAGATAATGTTGAGTATATGCAGAAGTTTCTGGATATGTATTAAAAGAGAAAAAAACAAGGAAATCAGCAACTAAAGCCATTTAATTTCTAAATATAAAACAGAAGAGGTTTTGTTTTGAGTTTAAACGTATTTTTAGAAATGGCAATGAATTATGATATCTGAAACAAAGGTACATTATTCAGTGGTATATTAAATCTAGAGTTATGTTTTATTAAATGATTACTTCTTTGTATAAAGAGTTAATCTCTGCACCATAATTTACAAATTCAGATTCAAATGTAGCCTAATTCTATTCTTTGTTCTGATTTTGAACTACCTAATTGAATAGGGAAAAAATCAATATTTTTCATATTTCAGGTTGACTCTTCCATCACAAGTTTTGGCTTTCACATATAGTTTGAATATAGTGTCAATATGTTATTGAAAAATAAATGTAATAGTTAGAAATTCTGAATTATATATTACTATTATGTGCTCATCTTAAAGCAAAACAGATATTTTAACTATACTTGGACTTTTACAATATTTTATACGAAAAGTTTTATATGTATTATGAACTTTTGATACAGTAACTTATTTTTATTCAGAATTTGTTTCAATAGATCTTTTTTACTGGGGAGTAAAATTTTCAAGTTTTTCTCTTCTGCAAGTTTTTCTGTTATTCAGAGGTACAGTTTTAGTGATTTATTATGCATATTCAAAATAGGAAAATAATTATAAAACAGTTTTTGAATAAAAGGTTAAATAAATTATTTGATAGTGGTATAATTTTCATTTCCCTAAACTTTTATTTTTATCAGTCTTACTGTTTTAGAATTTTGATGTTTACTAGAAATTGAGAATGCATTTAAAGGGAAAGCCGTTACTAATGATAAAATCTACATTTTCATAGATTATATATTCAAAAGAAAGAAGACATTAGTTCAACTATGTTTATTTTGTGCATTATTATCTATTTGTTAATTAAGAATGATAAGTGTCTGTAAGTTTGCTTTTTATTTTCTTTGTTCTCCAATTCAAACCAATATCATTGTCTCATTTATAGTTAAATGTTTCCTCTAATATTTCATTTTTGACATCTCATTAAAAATAGGCTCAAACCCAGAAAATATAATCTTGTCATATTGTATAATATATGGCATGGTCTATCACACAATAAAATTTTGATTCTTAATGGTTCAGAATAATATCTCAGATTTTTGAGTTTAGAAAAATGGCAAAATATTAGCATGGTAAATCAAGTGGATAAATACAGCAATGTTAAATGTTTAAATGAGTAGTACTCTTGGGAAAAGTGATTGGTGCTTTAAACTTGTACAGATCTGACAGCCTTTCTTCACTTCATTTTTCATCCTAAAGAAGTCTGCAGATATTCTTAGCTCACATCATTATTGCACATCAGTGGTTCTAATTAGCTAAACAAGAGTTTGTCTCAGTCATTGATCATCATCAACTTCTTGACAGTATCTCTTATTTTAGGAACCCTTTTTCATATCTTGTAATCCATAAATATATATTAATTGAATTGACCAAACAGTTTGGTGACATTTTAAACTTGAAATAACTTTTTTTTCATCATGTAATTCTAAGTAAAAAAATATTATATTCATAGTGTAGCTCTGTTAACTTTTGGGAATATTTTCCTGTTGTGAAAATATTCGATTTACTATACCACCAGGAGGAGCTGCTGCACAAATCTCTATATAAAATTTTGAATTGTGATTTTTGAAAAAATTGAAACTATAACATAATATCCAATTTTTGATGTTTTTGGTTGTGAAATACGTAATTTATGTGCATTTTTGAAGTTTATATTCCATTTGAAGTTTTACATTTCATTTGTGTTATACTTTTAGTATCATATTATTTAGTTTTATCTATTGAGAAGCGTGTCAGTTATTGTTATTTGAGTGACTCAGATTTTAGTGCACATCAGAATCACTTGAAGCTTTGTGTCTTAGGCTTTGTGTGTTAGGCTTTTGTAACAAAATACCATAGAATAGGTGACTTAAAACAACAAGTATTTATTTTTCTGGAGACTAGGAAGTCTAATACCAAGATGCCTGTCAATTACATCCCTTGTGAGAGTTCATTGCACATAGCTGATTTCTTGCTGTATTAATAACAAATTCCCATGTGATTGCTGAGTGCTGCTTGCCTGGTTAACCACACTATGAGAACCACTGGGTTAGACTGTGAGTGAATTGCGTACATACTGTGTCATAGGAGATAAATAGCCTGGTAGCAAGCTCATTTGGAAGCTGTTAATTTTTTTTGTTTGGATTTTGTGACATATAATCTCATTTAAAAGGACCACCAGAATTTATTTTGACATTAGTGGGGATTTTACTATTATTACAGAAGGGTATATTAGAAAGACTATATCCCTATAAATTATACTAATTCCAGGTAGGTTAAAAATAGATTGATAGTATGTATATCTAGAAAGGAACTTACAGTGGGCGTTTCTTACTGGAATTAATGTCTTGGCTGTCTCAACTTGTGTCTTTGTTCCAGGGTAGACTCTATCATGCCTTATTCTTTAGGATTTGAAGTCATTTTTCTCCTTGAGTAGATCTACTATTCTTTTTGCAATCCTCATGATTTTATAATGGTAAATTTAAAAAAAATCAAGTAATAATTTGAGGTTATATGTTAGTGACAAATGATAAGCAAAGGGCACATATATATTTAATATATAAAAAGAAATGAAGATAAAAAATGGTAGATACATTGATAGGCAATGGCAAATTAGAAGAAAAAGGAATTTCAATTTCTGAAAGTACAGTACGTTTAATTTTACTATTAAATAAAAATAAAAAGAAAAACTAGTTGAAGACATTGGTCTGTGAGTATGCATTAAATGTGCTGGTAATGCTTTGTAAATAAAAAATCCTATCTAATAAAGGTAATATGCAAATTGACCATCACTCCAACACACAAGATGGCCACCCCCATGTGGACACAAGATGGCCAGCAGGGGAGAGCAGTTGGGAGGATCAGGCCTGCAGGGGAGAGCAGTTGGGGGTGACCAGGCCTGCAAGGGAGGGCAGTTAGGGGCAATCGGGCCGGCAGGGCAGCAGTTAGGTGTCAATCAGGCTGGCAGGGGAGTGGTTAAGGGGTGATCAGGCCAGCAGGCAGAAGCAGTTAGGGGCAGTCAGTTGGGAGTCAGCAGTCATGGATTGTGAGATCAGGCCTAAACAGGCAGTCGGACATCCCTCTAGCGGTCCCAGAGTGGAGAGGGTGCAGACTGGGCTGAGCGATACCCCCTACCCCCCATGCACGAATTCCATGCACCAGGCCTCTAGTAAAATAATAAAGCAGGATAAAGTACAAACAGTAAAAACAGTAGTCATACTATGTTTGAAAAAATGTCAAATGTGGTTTATTGCAACTTTCCACTATTTGTGCCTACATCCAGAGGACTGTAGGTGGCTAGAGGAAAACTGTGAACCATGATGATTGGTCTTACATAAATTTACTAGGGGCCCAGTGCATGAATTTGTGCACCTTGAAAGGAATTGTGGGCCATGAGGCTGAGGTGGGCACAGGAGTGGGTCTCAGCCCATCCTCCATGCCCCACCCAGCTCCTCTTGCCATGGCCCCCGGTCCCCTGTCTGCTGGCAGCCCTGCTCCTGCTGCTGTTGCTCTCACATGCTGATGGTGCTGGTCCTGCTCGCACCCACTGATGGTGCAGAGTGATTGGGGCCAGTGCCAGCATTGGGTGCAAGTGGGGCTGGCGCCATCAGTGGGTGCAAACGGCGGCTGCTGCTCTGATTGCCCCGTAGGAGCAAGGGGAGGTAGAGAAGCCCTCAGGGGCTACTGGGGCCGGCAGCGGCTGCTTGCACTCACTCATGATGCCCAGTGATCGGGACCAGTGCCGGGTGCTGGCAGCGGGTGCGAGCTGTGGCTCTGGCACCGGCAGTGGGTGCAAGCAATGGCTCTGGGGCCAGCTGTGGGTGTGAGCGATGGCTCCAGTGCTGGCAGTAGGTGTGAGTGGGGCCGGCGCCAACAGCAGGTGCAAGTGCTGGGCGGGACTGCGGTGCACAGGAGCAAAGAATTTTCAGTAACCACCAGAGGCTTGTTCCGATGACAGCGACCGGCGCCCTGCCTTGGTCTGGTACCCCCACTCAGTGCTCCACTATCGCACCACAGCCAATGCCCACCATGTTCTGCACGCACCCACTGATTGTCAGCGCATGTCATAGTGACCAGTTGTTCCGTTATTCTGCCATTTGGTCTATTTGCATATTAGCCTTTTATTATATAGGATGACCACTAAGCTCAGCAGTACTTAGTCCTACCTGGTAATGATCCTTTTTTTTTTTTTTTTTTTGCCTCGTGTAATATTCCATTATCCTAGAAAACTATTTTGTGCTTACTCTCTTGTCAACTTCTAAGGCTTTGTTTTCTATTCTCACTCTCATTTGTTAAATAGAGCACAGGTTGCTGGATGATGAGCCCTGGTTTAAGAACAGATCACAAGAGAAATTGAAATAGAGAAATTTATTACTCACAGGTCTTGGAGGAAGTGGCTGGTTTGCCCAAGGGGCCACATAGGGAGGTCATGGCAGATGCAGACAGAGACAGACAGACAGGGTTTGGGGCATATGCCTTTATTAGTGTTCATAGGTGGAGTGCTTTGGGGTTTTTGGGCTAAGGTAGTATTGGCCAATTGAAACCATAAGAGCTGGTGTTCGGTAAGCCCCACAAGGGCTTTTCTCTAAGGGATGCATAAAAGAAAGGTGTTGGGAGGCAGGGAATACTGTTGATCACAGAGGCTGTTGGGAAAGTCCTATTAGGAACTGAAATTGCCATGACTGTTGCTGCTGATTAGGGCATGCACTAGCATTGAGGGGCTAATGTCAGTGGTATTGCTGCATAGCTTAGCTAAACTCAACAATACTCTTGAGAAAATACAAGCTCTTAGAATTCTAAGAAATTATACTCCTTACCATAACCACATCTACCAACATATCTGAATCAGTACTCATATTTTTTCTTTCAAAGAACTGTTCATACCTTCATATAAGGCCAAACAGACTCTATATGTATGCTAAAGCTGTAAGAACCCTTTAACTCTCCGTTTTCTGTCATGCGGCATCATATCTCTTACTGCCATGAATTACTTCTATTGACATATACACATGCTTTTTATCTTCCATCTTAAATCTTTTTTGATCTCACATTTCCCTTGATCTTCTGTTCATTTCTTTTGTTCCTTTTTATTGCAAAATTCCTCTGAAGAGTAGTTTTTACTATTCAATTTTTTTTCCTTTCCCTCTTGAACTCACTACAGTAGGCTTTCATACTAACCATTCTCCTAAACAGCTCTTGTTAAAATCACCAGTGACCTCAGTATTGCTAAATCCAGCAGTCAGTTCTCACTTTATCTTCTTAAATATGTTTGTAGGATTTTGGCACAATTGATTCCTTTTTTCTAGAAATATTTATTCACTTAGTTTATCTCTTGGTTCTCCTCTTATATGATTGCTTATCCATGTTAGTATCATTTGCTGTTTTTTTCCCCTCATCTTTCTAACTTATTAATGTTGGAGTGCCACAGAATTCAATTCTCAGACTTTTCTATCCAAAATCACTTACTTAGGTGATCCATCTAGTTGTGGTCTCAAATGTACTTGGGTGACTCTTAAAGTTTTATCTTTAGCCTTGACTTCTTGACTGATTTCAGACTTGTTTATTCAACTACTCTTGGATGTTGATTAGGCATCTCAAATGTAACATGACCAAATCCAAATTTTAATGTCCCTTACTCTCATCTCTGTATCTCAGACAATGTCTCCTCGATTCTTTCAGTTTCTCAGATAAAAGCTTTGGAAACGTTCTTGATTTCTCTTTCTCTCTCTCTCTTTCTCTCTCTCTCTCCCTCCCTCCCTCCCTCTCCTTTTTACTTCTTATATCTAATGTATCAAGAAGTCCTATTAGCTCTACCTTAAAAATATCAAGAATTTTATTACTTCTTAATACTACTATAGCCACCTATCTTGTCCAGTTCATCTTTATTTCTCACCTGAGGTATTTCAGTTGCTTTCTAACTGGTCTCTGTGTTTCTACCCTTGACCTCTAGAGCATGTTCTCAACCCAAGAGCCAGTATGGTACTCATAAAATAATAATTTGCATTATGTTATTTCTCTGCTTAAAACCTAAACTCTATCTTCTCATTATACTGAGAGCCAGATCCAATGTGCATAAGGCTAGAAAACTATATATTACTTTGTTCCCTGTGATCTTTCTGTCCTCAGCTTACCATTCTTTCCTTGTATATACAAAGGAAGATACATTTATTTTTTTTGCTATTATTTGAATACTAGAGGCCCGATGCATGAAATTTGTGCAAGGGGCTTGGCCCTTGCAGCCACAGCGGATTGCCTCAGCGCTCACAGCCCTGGCTTCATTTGGAAGGTAGTCTGGAAGGACATCCGGAAGGTCATTTGGCTGTCCAGTCTAATTAGCATATTACGCTTTTATTATTATAGATGCCAATTATGTTCTTGCCTACTTGCTACCAATTATGTTCTTTCCCATGGCCTGGAAAACTTTCAGAGCTTTCTTCAGAGCTCTATGACTCTCACTTTCTTCCTTTAAATCTCTGCTCAATCATCTGTTAATTATCCTTTAAACATAGCAACTTTCCATTTACTCTCTTATTCTTCAAGACTAGATATCTTGGAGAGTTGTAGATGATCTACCAAAAATTTAGTCACAAAACCAAACAACCAAAATGAGGAGACAAAGAAACAACCCTCAAATGAAAGAACTAGAGAATTCTCCAGAGGAAGAGATAAATGAAATAGAGATAAGAAATTTATCTGAAACAGAGGTCAGAGTAATAATGGTAAAAATGCTCAACAGTATGAAAACAGATAAAGTAACTATGAAAAAAGAACAGTCTGAGATGATGACATAACACAAAGACACATTGGAAGGAATACACAGGAGATTAGGGGAAGCTCAGTATTTAATCAGTGAATCAGAAGACAGAGTTGAAAATATTACTCAATCAGAGAACCAAAAAGAAAAAACAATTAAAAAACAGGTGGACAGCTTAAGGGAGCTGTGGGACAATGTGAAATGTAACGATATTGGAATAGCAGGTGTGCCAGAAGAGGAAGAAAGGAATAGAGAAGGTGTTTGAAGAAATAATGGCAGAAAATTTCCCTAACCTGGTAAAGAAAAAAGTCACACAAGTTCAGGAAGCACAGAGAACCCCATCAAAGAAGATTCCAAACAGACCCACGCCAGACACATCATAATTAAAATGCCAAAAATTAAAGACAAAGAACGAATCTTAAAGGCAGCAAGAGAAAAGAAAACTTACCTACAAAGGAGTTCCTATAAGGCTGAAACCTGATTTCTCATCAGAAACTCTACAGGCCAGAAGGGAATGGTATGAAGTACTCAAGGTAATGGAAAGCAAGGTTCTGAGACCAAGATTACTATATCCAGCAAGCCTATCATTCAAAATAGATGGTCAAATAAAGAGCTTCCCAATAAAATAAAAAAAAAAAAAAGGCTACAGGAGTTCATCATCACCAAGCCAGCATTACAAGAAATGCTAAAGGGATTGCTGTAAGAGATTGCTGAGAAGAAGAAACAGAAAGAGAAAACTGGCCATACAGAATTAAAATGGCTATAAATAAGTACCTCTCAATAATAACCCTAAATGTAAATGGATTAAATGTGCCAATCAAAAGGCCCAGGGTAGCTGAATGGATACAAAAACATGACCCAACTATATGCTGTCTACAAGAGACCCACCTCAAAAGAATAGACACACACAGGATGAAAGTGAAGGGATGGAAAAAAAATTTCCATGCAAATGGAAAAGAAAAAAAAGCTGGAGAAGCAGTAGTCATATCCGACTAAATTGACTATAAAATGAAGGACATCACAAGAGATAACAAAGGTCACTACATAATACTAAAGGGATCAATCCAACAAGAGGATATAACCCTGGTAAACATACACTGAGTGGCGAGATTATTATGACCACCCCATCAATACTTCGTTGGGCCACCTTTTGCCTTCAATACTGCGGCAATTCTTTTTGGCATTGACTCCACAAGATGTTGAAAGGTGATGCAAAGAATCTGACACCATGCCTGGTGAATAGTACTGTCCAGTTCTGTGAGATTTGATGGTTGTGAAACAAGCTGCCTGATGACTCTTTTAACTTCGTCCCACAAATGCTCAATTGGATTGAGACCTGGTGATTGTGGGGCCACCTAAGCAAGGTAAAGTCTCCCTCATGTTCTTGAAACCACTCCTGCACAATACGAGCACCGTGGCATGGAGCATTGTCTTGTTGGAAGAAGCCATCTCCATTGGGATACGCCATCAACATGGTAGGATGAAGTTGATCAGCAACGATACTTAGGTATGTTGTGCTCTTCAGACGTTGTTCCACACGAATTGAAGGGCCCAAATCATGCCAGGAAAACATGCCCCTGAACCATAACACTGCCCCCACCAGCTTGAAGGGTTGTACTTATGCATGTGGGGCGCATGCTTTCATGCTGTTTCCGCCAAATTCTCACTCTGCCATCTGCATGATGCAACTGGAAACGTGATTCATTGGACCACGTGACTTTTTTCCAATGCTCAACTGTCCAATCCTTGTGTTCCTGTGCAAACTGGAGACGTTTTATCTTGGTAACTGCAGACAGCAAAGGTGTTCGAACAGGCCTTCCCTCGGCTGTTTTGCTGATGCTCGGCTCCATGGCTCCGAGTGCCAACAATCATCCCACGTTCAAAGGCTGTTAAATCGTGTTTACCCATATCTTCAGAAAAAAATCACTTCTATTCTGGTAAACAACCTGCTTCCCTATTTATAATGGTCTGGCCCTCCAGCAACTTCAGTGCGAAATTATAGCTAATTTGACTACAAATGTCAGGTGGTCATAATAATGTGGCCACTCAGTGTATATTCACCCAATATAGGTGCACTATACACACACACACACACACACACACACACACACACACACGTCTGGAGGACTTTTAACAGAGAGATTGACAACAGTAGTCATAGTAGGGGACTTTAACACCCCTCTGACTTCACTGGACAGATCTTCCTGACAAAAAATTAACAAGGAAACAGAGACTCTAAAGGACATACTGGATCAGATGGATGGATTATACATGTCTTTTTGTATGAATATTTGAACGAGTTAAGTTTTATACACTTTCTGATTTTAAAAATTTTAAATCCTGTTAAAACTTTTACATGTCAAATAGGTGTTTCCCTTTAATAAAAAAAAGACTAGACATACCTTTCTTTGTTACCCTAGTTTATTGTTCTTATTTACTAGTGGCTCAGTGCACAATATTCATACATGGGTAGGGTCCCTAGGCCTGGCCTGTGGTCAGGGTCTATCTGTGGAGCAACCAGTGGGGCAATTGGGGGGCCCCTGCTGGCACTGGCCTTGGCCGTCCTGACGCTGCTTGCTTGCCAGCCTTGTCCCCCGCCACTGCTGGTTGCCTCACTCTCCAGGAGGTGAGTGGCAGGGCAATTGGGGGGTGGCGCCACCTGTTCACTGTCCACGCCCTGCCCACCGATAGCCCTGCCGCCACCGCTGCCGTTTGCCTCCCTCTACTGGGTGATTGGCGGTGGCGATCAGGGGAGCCCCCGTTAGCACCTGCTTTGGCTGGCCTGGGGCCTGGGGGCTGGGGTCAGCACCTGTGTTGAGCATCTGCCCCCTGGTGGTCAGTGTGTGTCATAGCGACCGGTCATTCCACTGGTCGTTCTGCCATTCAGTCGATTTGCATATTAGGCTTTTATTTTATAGGACTAGAGGCCCAGTGCATGAAATTCGTGCACTGGGGGGTGGGGTTCCCTCAGCCCAGCCTGCCCCTCTCACAGTCTGGGAGCCCTCAGTGGATGTCCTACTGATGGCCACAGTCTGGCAGCAGAGGCTTGGAGCAGGCGTCCCGTGTATATGTGTGTGTGTGTGTGTGTGTGTCCGTCCCCACTGGGGGTCTGCCCCCAGCCACATTGGAGGCTCAGAGCAGGCACTGTGTGTGTGTGTGTGTGTATGCTGGGGGCCTGCCTCCAGCCACACCATGGAGGCTTGGGCCAGGAGCCCCTCTGTGTTGATCTCTCAGGCTCTTAGCCTCCGTTGCATATTTTACTCCCCCTTGAGCTATGGCCAGGATGGGGGTGCTGCTTGCAAGCCGGGCTTTCCTGCACCCATATCAGGCCCAGCTTGGGACTGCCTGCAGGCCAGGCTTGCTTTCCTGCTCCCGGATCCTCATGGCGACCAGGGAGAAGGCGCAGCTGGGGGCTGCCCACAGGCCGGGCTTTCCTGCTCCCAGATCAGGCCCAGCTGGGGGCTGACCTCAGGCTAGGCTTGCTTTCCTGCTCCTGGATCACCATGGCAACTGGGGAGCAGGCAAAGTTTGGGGCTGCCCGCAGTCCAGGCTTGCTTTTCTGCTCCCGGATCTTCATGGTGACCGGGAAGAAGGCACAGCTGGGGGCTGCCCTCAGGCCGGGCTTGCTTTCCTGCTCCTAGATCAGGCGCAACTGGGGGCTGCCTACAGGCCGCACTTTTCTACTTACTGAATGGACGGATCACCACAGCGACCCAGGGCCCAGCGGCAATTTACTGCTCTCCAATAGTCATAGGGTCCTGGCTGGAGGCGGGGCTTAGCAGTGAGGGGCTTAGGTGGCATGGGGGTCCCGGCTGGGGGCAGGGCTTATGCCCCACTGCCCAGGACTGCACATGGGGCCCGGATGGCAGCTCGTGCTGTCCCGCCCTGCCTGTAGTATAGGATAGAGGCCTGGTGCACGGTTGGGGGCCGGCTGGTTTGCCCTGAAAGTGTCCCGGATCAGGGTGGGGGTCCCACTTGAGTGCCTGGCCAGCCTGGATGATAGGCTGAAGGCTGTTTACAGCTGGTCACACCCCCTTCAGAGTGGGGGTCCCTACTGGGGTGCCTGGCCAGTCTGGGTGAGGGCCTGAGAGCCATTTTCAGGCTGGAGGGCAACTTAAGCTCCCAGCCTCTCCTTTTTTTCTTTTTTTGTTATTCTGGGATTTATTTACCTTATATAGCTGTCACTGGAGCTGAGAGCCGGCTCCAGCTCTGAGGGCTGAAAGCAGGTTTCTGGGTCTGTTTGGCTTCTATAATTGAAACTCTGTTGCCATCACAACAGCTCTAAGCTCTGAGGCCGAAGGTGGCTGAAAGCAGG
Organism: Myotis nattereri; assembly: GCF_964212035.1. NCBI lineage: Eukaryota > Metazoa > Chordata > Mammalia > Chiroptera > Vespertilionidae > Myotis > Myotis nattereri. Next base: position 24,733,180 of record NC_138087.1, on the reverse strand, counting down.
TCTCTGGAGCTTGTTTAGCTTCTATAATTGCAACATAGTTACTTAGAGTGCAGCTCAGAGGCTGGCAGCAGCAGGCCGGGAACGTTAGCTTCCTCCATCACTGGAGCAAGCAAGTCTCCTGTTTGCTTCAGCTGCGGCCGCCATCTTGGTTGGCAGTTAATTTGCATATCCTGCTGACTAGCCAACGGGAAGGGTGTTGGGGTTATGGTCAATTTGCATGTTTCTCTTTTATTAGATAGGATAGCCAGTTGGCATACTTTAAGTTCACTTATTTATCACTTGTTTCAATAGGTATGAACTAAAATGTTTATTTCATGAAGGCAGCCTCTTGCTTTATTTTGCTTTATTTTTTATCCCACTGTTACCTATTTTTGAAACTCTTTAGATATGTCAGAGTTTCCTAGTAAAACCCGCATGACTTAAAAATTTTTTTATATTCATTGTTCTGGGTGAATTCCTCATTAATAGTCTCCATTTCACTAAATGCCTTTTTGCATCTAGTTTTGAGCTCAGCCCATTTAATTGTTTTTTATTTATTTAGTGCTTTATATATTTTCATGATTTTTTAGATCCACTTATTGTTTTACTTATGGTTTTTTGTTTTAATTTTAGTCACTCTTTTATATCTTGAAAGATCCTTACTTATTTCAAAGTCTTTTTCAATGTGTTTTGTTATTTTCATTTTGTCTAGAGTTTGATTTTTTCAGATTATTGAGTCACTGTTTGCTTGTGTTGTGTGTGTGTGGGTGGGTGTAGAGTGTGTTTTCTTCATGTATTTGGACTTTTTGCTCTTATTGTTCTCTTCCTCCTCTTTTCTTACTACTCCTTCTTGTCTAATGCCATTTTCTCTCTAGAAAATTTATGCTTGCCACTAAATTGTTACCCTCACCTCATTCTTCCATCCTGAAACAGGATTTCTATTGGTAGTTTGTGACTCTTAGCCAACAGTGAGAGGATTTGCTCTAATTAGTACCTGAGCCAAGGGTGTTTTGGCTTAGCTCTTGATTAGGATGCTATATCTGTAAACTTCTGCCATTTTAGACTTTCATATACATAAGATTTAGAGTCAAGCCGAAACCGGTTTGGCTCAGTGGATAGAGCATCAGCCTGCGGACTGAAAGTCCCAGGTTCGATTCCGGTCAAGGACATGTACCTGGGTTGCGGGCATATCCCCAGTAGGAGATGTTCAGGAGGCAGCTGATCGATGTTTCTCTCTCATCGATGTTTCTGTCTATCTCTCTCCCTTCCTCTCTGTAAAAAATCAATAAAATATATTTAAAAAAAAAAGATTTAGAGTCAGGCAAGGATGAGGGGACATTTTTTTAGTCCTCTTTTAGGAGTTGGGAGCCCCACCCCACTCTCTGGTTTCAAACAATGAGCCTGGCTATGACTTTACATATTGAGCAGGACAAGTATTTCCTACTATTCCCAGGAGCCAAGCTCTTTTCCACCTTAGACTGCATCATCCACATCCATAGCATTATATTTCTGTTTAGTTTGTGATCCTCAGAGATGTGGCTGTTTCTCCTTAATTTTTTTTTTAAATTCATTGATTTGTAAGAGAGAGGGGAAGGAGGGTTAAGAAATCCTTTTTTTATAGCTCCATATATTCCATTGTGTAAATATACCACAGCTTTTTTATCCACTTATCTTCTGATGGACCTTTGAGCTATTTCCAGATCTTAGTTATTCTATATAATAAAAGTCTAATATGCTAAGTATCTGGTTATCTATTCAACCAATCAAAGCGTAATATGCTAATAATATGCGAAGGCCACTCAGCTGCTCACTATGATGTGGCAGACAGTTGACAGGTCGACCAGTCGCTATGACGTACACTGACCACCAGGGGGCAGACGTTCTGACCAGTAGGTTAGATTGCTGCTGGAGTCCTGCTGATTGGGACTGAGCAAGATGGGCCAGACATGCCCTGGAGCCCTTCTGCAACCCCTCCCAGTCTGGCCAACCTCCCATGTCTTTCCCCGGCTCCGATTGTGCACCAGTGGGGTCCCTTGGCCTGGCCTGCACCCTCTTGCAATCTGGGACCCCTCGGGGGATGTAGGAGAGCCGGTTTTGACCCTATCCTGAAGGCCAGGCCGATGGACCTCACTGATGTATGAATTCGTGCACCAGGCCTCTAGTTGTAAATAATTCTTCTATGAACATAGGGATTATTCTTTCTGATTGGTCTTTTAGGTTTCTTAGGATATATTCCCAGAAGTGGGATTGCTGGGTCAAATGGCAGTTCCATTTTTAATTTTTGAGGAAACTCCATATTGTTTCCCAGTGATTGCACCAGCTTGCATTCCCAACAGCAGTGACCTAGGGTTCCCTTTTCTTCACATCATCACCAGCACTTGTCATTTGTTGATTTGTTGATAGTAGCCATTCTGGTGTTGAGATGATACCTCATTGTTGTTGGTATCGTTTTTTTTTAAAAAAGATATTTGTTTTGTTTTTTTAAAATATATATTTATTGATTTCAGAGGATAAGGGAGAGGGAGAGAGAGATAGAAATATCAATAATGAGAATCATTGATCAGCTGCCTCCTGCACGCCCCTTACTGGGGATTGAGCACACAACCCTGGCATGTGCCCTTGACTGGAGTTGAACCTGGGACCTTTCAGTCTGCAAGCAGACACTCTATTACTGAGCTAAACCAGCTAGGGCAACATCATTGTTGTTTTAATTTGCATCTCTCTGATGACTAATGACATTAAACATATTTTTAAAAAACGTCTATTGGCCATTTGTATATCCACTTTGGAGAGGTGTCTATTCGAGTCCTTTGCCTAGTTTTTAAATTGGATTGTCTTCATAGTGTTGAGCTATATGAGTTCTTATATATTTTGAAAACTAACCCCTTATCAGATGTATCATTGGCAAATATATTCTCCCATACAGTGGGTTCTCTTTACATTGTGATGGTGTTTTCTTTTGCTGTGCAGAAGCTTTTTAGTTGGTGTAGTTCCAATTGTTTCTTTTTCCCTGTGTTTAGGATATATGACCTTTTTAATGTATAGATTTGCTGATATTTTGTTGAGCATTTTAGCATCTTTGTTCATCAGAGATATTGGCTTGTGATATTCTTTCTTTGTAGTATCTTTATCTGGCTTTGAAATTAGGATAATGCTGGCCTTGCAAAAAGAGCTTGGAAGTCTTCCTCTTGAATTTTTGGATTAGTTTGAGGATAGGTGTTAGTTCTTCTTTGAATGTTTGGTAAAACTCACCTGCTGCGGTATGTGTGGGGATGGTGACCAAGCTCAGGCATACTGCTCTGCTCTTCCACCTCTCCCCCAATGCCATCCACTTCGGACTCTCCACAGGGGATTTCAGTCTGTACCTCTTTCCCTCCACAGGAGCCTTGGGTAAGTGCCTGCAAACGAAAACCCTGTGCTTTGGTTTTTTGTTTAAACAAACAAACAAACAAACAAACAGCACTGACTCTCCCTGATAGAAGCTCCACTGCCTTTCACAGCTGGATGTTATATGGACTGCTGTTCTCTGATGCTATGGGCTGCTGCTTGCCTCCTGTGGGAGCTGGCCCTGCCCTTCTCCTACCTATCTCGAGGTGGTCTGTGCCCTTCCTTGTTAAAAGTCTCCTCTTCAGCTAATCTTCAGTTGGTAATTCAGGGTGAATGGTCCCCACTTTAGTTTTATTTCCAGTTTGGTTCTGGAAGGAAGTGCAAGGAAGATCCACCTACTCTGCCTCCATCTTTGAAATGTCCAATATTTTATTCTTAATGTAATTCTCTGTATAAAATGTTTGTTAAGATATATTTATATATTATTTTAACTTTATAATACAGTGGGTAATTCAATAAAGATTACACATGTTTCAAATATTCTTATCATGTATCTAAATCTGTAACTAAATTATTTAATATGAAGTTGTTTTAGTTGTGAGCAGTTCTAAGTTGTTGTCACTTGCCATATGGTTTCTGACTGGGCTGTCAACCCCAGATACCTTAATTTTTTGTATTTCAAAGTGACACTCATTATCAGGATGTGAAATTCTAAAGGATCAGCTACCAGTTATGACTAATAAACTCTCAATGTGTATATATATATATTTTTTTATTTCTAGAGAAAAACAGAACTCTGAAGCTAAAGACAGAAAAGTTTTAGAAATTCTGCAAGTCAAGGATGCTAAAATACAAGAATTGGAACAGGTTGGTATTAAAATAGGAAATACTCTAACCCAGCCGTGGGCAAACTACGGCCCGCGGGCCTGATCCGGCCCGTTTGAAATGAATAAAACTAAAAAAAAAAGACCGTACCCTTTTATGTAATGATGTTTACTTTGAATTTATATTAGTTCACACAAACACTCCATCCATGCTTTTGTTCCGGCCCTCCGGTCCAGTTTAAGAACCCATTGTGGCCCTCGAGTCAAAAAGTTTGCCCACCCCTGCCTAACCACTATAATTGTTTTAGTAGACCTTCGCATTATTTTAAATTATTATTTTTTGCCATAATGTTTATTGAGAATATATTAGGGTCATTATGTTAAACCATTACTATTCTGAAACTACTATAGTTGGATTATTCTTTATAGTTATACTTTGCTTATAGCAGTGATGGAGAACCTATGACACGTGTGTCAGAGGTGACGCTCAAACTCATTTATTTTTGGTTGATTTTTCTTTGTTAAATGGCATTTAAATATATAAAATAAATATCAAAAATATAAGTCTTTGTTTTACTATGGTTGCATATATTAAAAAATTTCTATGTATGACACGGCACCAGAGTTAAGTTAGGGTTTTTCAAAATGCTGACACGCCGAGCTCAAAAGGTTCGCCATCATTGGCTTATAGCCTCTTATTTGTTTTCTGAGTTAATAGCTGTGTTATTTATATATTAAAATTCTTAAGATGGTGTTATAGTTTTATAATTGTATCTAGCAGTTATTGTTTTATTGAATTTTGCCTTTTATTTTTAGCAGTTATAATTCACTTCTGAAACTTGTAAATTTTCAGATTTTGTTGGTAGAAAAGATCAACAAAAACTGGGATGATTCCCTTTGATCTTTTGAAAGCTTATATTTCTGAATTAGCCAAGTCCTATCTTTTATATATAATCAGTAAATTATACTATTACATATAACTTTATGTGATAAATATATATATATAATGTACTGACTACTTAATTACAAATATATTGTTACATGTAATATATATAATCAATACATGATTACTGCAAAAATCCATGTGGTCAGTGCTTCTAGGAACCATTTTCAAGGTTTAAACATCTTCAAAATAAAGGTGAAAGAAATTTGTTGTAAGAATGGCCTAGATCATGATAGAATATTTAAATTCATTTTGTATCCAATTGCTCATTATGGGTAAATTACCTATCATTTTTTCTGAGTTAAATGGAGGTTTTTTTTGGCAATTGTATTCTTCTGGCTTTGACTCTGTTTTCCTTTCTAGCCAATTAAAGAGTCATAAGAACTTTGATCTTAGGTTAGTTATTGTCATAAAGTTGTTTTAGTAGACGACTAAAAGTGGAAGTTAACATATTTGTCCATTTTCTACATCTATATAAACTTGTTTTTAAAAATTAAATATAAGTTCCTATTTGACATATAAAGTTGAAGTTTATACCTTCCGCAATATTGTATTTTCTTTAAAGTAAGTGTCATAATTGATACTATAATGATGACATTTTAGAAATAGCATTTTAGTCAGTTTTTTGTTGAAAAAAACAGTTGTATTTTCCATGTGCATATCAGTGTCAGAAAGCATTCTAAGATATATTTGGCATGTGCATAAATTATTTGATTTTCAGATATCAACTTACTTTTTAGGCCCCTAGTTTCTTAGCCTACATTATGTATCTTTTGGTTATAACTTTCTACAATGTATATTTCAGTTCAGTTCAATGAAATGTTGTATTAAATGTATGTACTGTCCTGTGATGGTACTGTGGAAAATTCAGAATTGCAATTTTTGGCTTTAATGATTTGTAAATGTCTTTGAGGAGCAGGGTGGGGATAAAAGCATGGATCAAGTAACGATATTCTGCTATGCTAGATTACAGGTTCTGTGAGAGTGGCCACTTTTGTATACCCATTGACCCTTTTTCCCCCTGACAGCTAATATTTACCATATTGCTGGCTCATAATAGATGTTCATTGAATATTGGTGAATGTATGATATAAATTGAAAAAACGCAAAATGTATTATAAGTGCCATGGAAGAATTACAAGTAGAGTATTGTAAAGATTTAAAAGAAAGGGTGATTAAGTTCTATGGAGAGGTCTTGAAGTGTTAAAGTGGGTTTTAATAGGTAGAGATTGTAGGAGGATTTGCCCAGGGTGAACACTGAACAAAATACATGAAGGTAGGAGTGGCGTGTAAGGCATAAGGGAAGGCCTTGACTGCTTGCAAGAAAAATTTGGATTTTACTGGTAGGCCAAAGAAATCTATCTAGATTTATCTTTAGGGACTTAAGTTCATTGAGCTGCAGTCTATGACAATAAAACTAGTAATTAGTATAAGCAATTAGAAAAAGGGGTGCGCCCGGCTCGGCAGGACGGGAGGAGCACGCAGAGTTCGAAATTAATTACAGGACTGTGGAACGGTGAGCTGTTGAACTTTATCTTCTCTGAACCTACCATTGTTCTCAAGAAGGTCTCCTAAAGAATGATTGTCACTATACTACTGGACAGACTGCTGAACTACTGAAGTCCTTCCATCTTTTGACCACACGAGGAAATTGTCCATGGAGTTGAAATATTTATTGCAGTAATTTCTGGCCTTACATAACTGAGGTTGAATGCATTTGGGAACTTGGTGCATAAATTTGCATGACTCCTCACTCCTTTCTAGACCTGTCGTTGGACTCAAGCCAGCATGGCTCACACCACAAAGGTTAACGGCTGTGCCTCAGCAGATCCAAGCAACAGCAGCCTCCTGAGCACCACACCCTCTGTCTGAGGAACAGCAGCTGTACGTGAAGCCTCCCCCCACCAGCCAGAAGAGCCACCACAGCTGTGAACAGCACCCACCAGAGGAGATGCTGCCAACTGAGGAGCAGCTGCTACGGCAACCGCCCGAAGAGCAACCACAGCCCAAGGAGCCACTGCCACCCAGGGAGCAGCCACTGAATGACTCAACGTCTAGATATGTCAGTGAGATCAAACATGGGTAGACAAAGAAACCCCCAAAGGAAAGAAAAGGAGGATGCGCCAGAAAAGCAGCTAAGTAATACAGAGGCATGCAACATGACAGAAAAAGAATTCAGAATAAGGGTCCTAGAGTGCATAAATCAGATGGAGGAAAAAATAAATAACATATGGAAGAAGCTAGAAGAAACAGATGAAAAAATCAACAACTTAAGTAAGACCCAAGAAGAAATGAAGAGCGATATAGCTGCAATAAAAAACACCATTGACAGTATCAACAGTAGACTAGGAGAAGCGGAGGACCGAATTAGTGAATTAGAAGACAAGGAAGCAAAACACACCCAAAATGTACTGCAATTGGAGAAAAAAATTAAAACACAGGAGAAGAGCCTAAGGGAGCTTTGGGACAACATGAAACGAAACAACACACGAATAATAGGGGTGCCAGAACAACAGAAAGATGAACAAGGATTAGAAAACTTATTCGAAGAAATAATATCAGAAAACTTCCCTGAGGTGGGGAAGAAAAAAGTCACACAAGCTCAGAGAGTCCCAAACAAGGTGAACCTGAAAAGACCCACACCAAGACACATCATAATTACCATGGCAAATGTTCAGGACAAAGAGAGAATCTTACAGGCTGCAAGAGAGAGACGGAAAGTTACATACAAGGGATCTCCCATTAGATTATCAAATGATTTCTCAACAGAAACACATCAGGCCAGAAAAGAATGGACAGAAATTTACAAAGTGATACAAAGCAAAGGACTGAATCCAAGAATACTCTATCCAGCAAGGCTATCATTCAAACTTGAAGGGGAAATAAGAAGCTTCACAGACAAAAAAAGGCTAAGGGAGTTTATCACCACCAAGCCAGCAATGCAAGAAATGCTAAAGGGACTGGTGTAAAAAGAAGAAATAAAAAGCTCAGAAAGAAAACAGCCACACACAAAAAGAAATGGCTACAAACAAGTACTCTCAATAATAACTTTAAACATAAACGGACTAAATGCTCCAACCAAAAGACATCGAGTGGCTGAATGGATAAAAAATAAATGACCCATACATCTGCTGTCTACAAGAGACCCACCTCATTAGAAGCGACTCACACAGACTGAAAGTGAAGGGATGGAAAAATATCTTTCAGGCAAATGGAAAGGAAAAGAAAGCTGGGGTAGCAATACTTATATCGGACAAAATAGACCTCAAAGTGAAGGCCATAACAAGAGATAAGGAAGGCCACTTCATAATACTAAAGGGATCAATACAACAAGAAGATATAACCCTGGTAAACATATATGCACCCAATGCAGGAGCACCAAATTCATAAAAAAACTCCTGGAAGGTATCAAAGGAGAGATCAACACCAATACAATCATAGTAGGGGACTTTAATACACCACTGACATCACTGGATAAGTCCTCTAGACAGTCAGCAAAGAAACAGCAATCCTAAATGACTCACTAGATCAGATGGACTTAATAGACATCTTCAGAACACTTCACCCCAAAGCCACGGAATATATATTCTACTCAAGTGCTCATGGGACAGATTCAAAAATAGACCACATATTGGGTCACAAGCAAAGTCTCCCCAAATTCAAGAAGATTGAAATCATAAAAAGCATCTTCTCAGACCACGATGGCATAATATTAGAAATAAACTACAATAAAAACAACCCAAAATACTCAAACACTTGGAAGCTGAATAGCATGTAATTAAATATTGATAGGGTTACCAATGAGATCAAAGAAGAAATTAAAAGCATCCTGGAAACTAATGACAATGAAAACACAACAATCCAAAACCTATGGGACACAATGAAAGCAGTCCTGAGAGGGAAGTTTATAGCTCTACAGGCCTATCTCAAAAAACAAGAAAAAATGGTAGTAAATCATCTAACTCTACAACTCAAAGAATTAGAAAGAGAGCAACAAGAAAACCCCAGAGTGAGCAGAAAGAAGGAGATAATAGATTAGATCAGAAATAAATGACATAGAGACCAAAAAAACAATACAGAAAATCAATGAAACCAAGAGCTGGTTCTTCGAAAGGATAAACAAGATTGAGAAACCTCTAGCCAGACTCACCAAGAAGCAAAGAGAGAGGACCCAAATAAACAAAATCAGAAACGATAGAGGCGAAATAACAACAGACCCCACAGAAATACAAATGATGGTTAAAAAATACTATGGACAGCTTTACTCCAACAAACTAGACAACCTGGAGGAAATGGACAAATTCCTAGAAAATACAACATTCCAAAACTCAATCAGGAAGAATCTAAAAATTTCAACAGGCCAATAACTACGGAAGAAATTGAAGCAGTCATCAAAAAGCTTCCATCAAACAAAAGCCCAGGACCAGACGGCTTCACAGGGGAGTTTGACCAAACATTTAAGGAAGAACTAAAACCTATCCTCCTCAGACTACTACAAAAAATTCAAGAGGAAGGAACACTCCCAAGCTCATTCTATGAAGCCAGCATCACCCTAATACCAAAACCAGGTAAAGACAACACAATGAAAGAGAATTACAGGCCAATATCCCTCATGAACATAGATGCCAAAATCCTCAACAAAATCTTAGCAAATCGGATCCAGCAGTACATCAGAAAGATCATACACCATGACCAAGTAGGATTTATCCCAGGGATGCAAGGATGGTACAATATCCGCAAATGAATAAACGTGATATGTCACATAAACAAATTAAAAGAAAGAAACCACATGGTCATATCAATTGATGCAGAAAAAGCATTTGACAAAATCCAACACCCATTTTTTTTATAATATATTTTATTGATTTTTTACAGAGAGGAAGGGAGAGAGAGAGAGAGTTAGAAACATCGATGAGAGAGAAACATCGATCAGCTGCCTCCTGCACATCTCCTCCTGGGGATGTGCCTGCAACCCAGGTACATGCCCTTGACCGGAATCGAACCTGGGACCTTTCAGTCCACAGGCCGATGCTCTATCCACTGAGCCAAACCGGTTTCGGCAATCCAACACCCATTTTTAATAAAAACTCTCAGCAAGGTGGGAGTAGAAAGATCATACCTCAACATAATAAAAGCCATATATGACAGGCCCACAGCCAACATCATACTCAATGGACAAAAACTAACACCATTTCCCCTAAGAACAGGAATAAGACAGGGATGCCCCCTCTCACCACTCCTGTTCAACATAGTACTGGAAGTATTAGCCATTGCAATTAGGCAAGAAGAAGAAATTAAAGGCATCCAAATTGAAAAAGAGGAAGTAAAACTGTCCTTATTTGCAGACGACATGATATTATACATACAAAACCCTAGAGACTCCATCAAAAAACTACTAAACTTAATACAGGAATTTGGCAATGTAGCCGGATACAAAATTAACCCCAAGAAATCTGAGGCATTTCTATACACCAAAAAAATTAAGCTACCTAGGAATAAACTTAACTAAAGAAGTAAAAGACCTCTACTCAGAAAACTACAGGATGTTGAAAAAAGAGATAGAGGAAGACATAAAGAGATGGAAGAACATTCTGTGTTCATGAATTGGTAGAGTCAACATCATTAAAATGTCCATACTACCCAAAGCAATCTATAAATTCAACGCACTTCCCATTAAAATGCCAACGGCATACTTCACAGATCTAGAATGAACTCTCCAAAAATTCATCTGGAATAAAAAAAGACCTTGAATTGCTGCTGCAATCCTGAGAAAGAACAAAGTAGGTGGGATCTCAATACCAGATATCAAGATGTATTACAAAGCCACTGTTCTCAAAACTGCCTGGTACTGGCACAAGAACAGGCATATAGATCAATGGAATAGAATAGAGAGCCCAGAAATCGGCCCGAACCAATATGCTCAATTAATATTTGACAAAGGAGGCAAGAACATACAATGGAGCCAAGATAGTCTCTTCAATAAATGGTGTTGGGAAAATTAGACAGATACATGCAAGAAAATGAAACTAGACCACCAACTTACAGCATACACAAAAATAAACTCAAAATGGATAAAGGACTTAAATGCACAACGGGAAACCATAAAAATTCTAGAAGAATCCAAAGGCAACAAAATCTCAGACATATGCCGAAGCAATTTCTTCACTGATACAGCTCCTAGGGCACTTGAAACTAAAGAGAAAATGAACAAATGGGACTACATCAAAATAAAAAGCTTCTGCACAGCAAAAGAAACCATCAACAAAACAAGAAAGCCCACTGCGTGGGAAAACATATTTGCCAATGTCATATCTGATAAGGCCCTAATCTCCAAAATTTATAGAGAACTCATACAACTTAACAAAAGGAAGATAAACAATCCAATCAAAAAATGGGCAAAGGACCTAAATAGACACCTTTCAAAAGAGGACATTCAGAAAGCCAAGAGACATATGAAAACATGCTCAAAGTCACTAATCATCTGAGAGATGCAAATCAAAACAACAATGAGGTACCATCTCACACCTGTCAGAATGGCTATCATCAACAAATCAACAAACAACAAGTGCTGGAGAGGATGTGGAGAAAAAGGAACACTTGTGCACTGCTGGTGGGAATGCAGACTGGTGCAGCCACTATGGAAGACAGTATGGAATTTCCTCAAAAAACTAAAAATGGAACTCCCATTTGACCCTGTGATCCCACTTCTAAGAATATATCCCAAGAAACCAGAAACACCAATCAGAAAGGATATATGCACCCCTATGTTCGTAGCAGCACAATTCACCATAGCCTAAGTGCCCATCAGTAGATGAATGGATTAGAAAACTGGGGTACATCTATACAATGGAATACTATGCTGCTGTAAAAAAGAAGGAACTCTTACCATTTTCAACGGCATGGATGGAAGTGGAGAGCATTATGCTAAGTGAAATAAGCCAGTCAATGAAAGAAAAATACCACATGATCACACTCATTCATGGATAATAGAGACCATTATAAAGTTTTGAACAATAATAGATACAGAGGCAGAGCTGCCTCAAACAGATTGTCAAACTGCAGCGGGAAGGCTGGGGAGGTTTGGGGGGCAGGAGGGAAGGGGGTTAGAGATCAACTGAAGGACTTGTATGCATGCATATAAGCATAACCAATGGACATAATACATTGGGGGGTATGGGATGCCAGGGGAGTGTCAAAGGCGGGGAAAAATAAAAGGACACATATGTAATACCCTTTTTTAATACTTTTAGCAATAAAAAAAATACAAAAAAAACCAAAAAAAAGAAAATAAAATAAAAAAAGAAAATGAATCATATTTTAATAAACACTGCCTTTATAATTATTTAAAAAAAAAGAAAAAAAAGATGAAGGAAAGGTTCTTGTGCCAGTAGTAGACAGTTATGAGAACAGTGGCTTTGTAATGCAGCTTGATATCTGGTATTGAGATCCCACCTATTTTGTTCTTCTTTCTCAGGATCGCTGCAGCTACTCAGGGTCTTTTTAAATTCCAGATGAATTTTTGGGGAGTTCATTCTAGGCCTATGAAATATGCCGTTGCTATTTTAATGGGGAGTGCGTTGAATTTATAGATTGCTTTGGGTAGTATGGACATTTTAATGATGTTGACTCTACCAATTCATGAACACAGAATGTTCTTCCATCTCTTTATGTCTTCCTCTATCTCTTTTTTCAGTGTCCTGTAGTTTTCCAAGTACAGGTCTTTTACCTCCTTCGTTAAGTTTATTTCTAGGTATCTTATTTTTTTTGGTGCGATGGCAAATGGGATTGTTTTTTTAGTCTCTTTTTCTCTAAGTTCACTATTGGTGTGTAGAAATGCCATAGATTTCTTGGCATTAATTTTGTATCCTGCTATATTGCCGAATTTCTTTATTAAGTCTAATTATTTTTTGATGGAGTCTATAGGGTTTTCTATGTACATGAACATATCATCTATAAATAAGGACAGTTTTATTTCTTCTTTTCCAATTTGGATGCTTTTTATTTCTTCTTCCTGTCTGATCACAATGGCTAGTACTTCCAGTACTATGTCGAACAGGAGTGGTGAGAATGGGCATCCCTGTCTTGTTCCTGTTTTTAGGGGAAATGGTTTTAGTTTTTGCCCATTGAGTATGATGTTGGCTGTAGGTTTGTCATATATGGCTTTTATTATGTTGAGGTATGATCCTTCTATTCCCACCTTGCTGAGAGTTTTTATCAAGAAAGGGTGTTGGATTTTGTCAAATGCTTTTTCTGCATCAATTGATATGACTGTGATTTTTATCTCTCAATTTTTTTATGTGATGAATCACGTTTATTGATTTGCGGATATTGTACCATCCTTGCATCCCCAGGATAAATCCTAGTTGGTCATGGTGTATGATCTTTCTGATGTACTGCTGGATCCGATTTGCTATAATTGTGTCGAGGATTTTGGCATCTATGTTCATGAGGGATATTGGCATGTAATTCTCTTTCATTGTGTTGTCTTTATCTGTCTTTGGACTTATTTTAAAACTAGAGGCCTGGTGCACAAAATTCCTGCAAGGGTAGGGTCCCTAGGCCTGGCCGGCTATCAGGGCCAATCTGTGTGGCAACCAGTGGGGCGATCAGGGGGTCCCTGCAGGCACCTGCCTTGGCTGGCCTGATGCCTGCAGGCTGGGCGCAGCTCCTGTGTTGACATCCCTCTAGTGGTTAGTGCACATCATAGCGACCGGTCGTTCGCTGTTCGGTCAATTTGCATATTAGGCTTTTATTATACAGGATGGCTACTTTTCACTTCTCCCTATACGAAGCAGAAAGGGATTTTTCTCCAATCTTCCCTCTGATAACCAGGGTCAAGTACATAAAACTCATGAAAGGTTGGAGCTCCCCTAGGACTGGCCCTCCTGGACTTTTTAACTCTCAAACATATCTACACTGATCCTCCAACAATTCATTAATTATAGATTAGGTTTTTCCTACCCTGGTACTGGTTACCCATGAAGTTTTCTGCTCCTGGATTTCTGCTCTGGTAACCTGTGATTCTCTGTATCTGTCTGTTTGACTCTCCAGTTTTGGGAACAGTTGTTTGCCCTATGACCTCAGTTATCTGATGGATCTAAAAGGAGTTGTTGATTTTCAGTGTGTTCAGCTTTTTCATGTGTTGAATAGGAGAGATGACTTCCAAGTTCCTTACATGGGTTAGAAACCAGGAAGTCCCTTCATTGTTTTTTTTTTTAAAATATATTTTATTGATTTTTTACAGAGAGGAAGGGAGAGAGATAGAGAGCTAGAAACATCGATGAGAGAGAAACATCGATCAGCTGCCTCCTGCACATCTCCTACTGGGGATGTGCCTGCAACCCAGGTACATGCCCTTGAGTGGAATCGAACATGGGACCTTTCAGTCCACAGGCTGACGCTCTATCCACTGAGCCAAACCGGTTTCGGCAGCCCTTCATTTTTTTTGTTTTACTGCATATAATTAAGTAGCTCAAGTATGACAACTCCTTTAGCTTATGTAACTCTTAAATTACTAGAAAGTTCACCCCAATTTAATAACTTAAAAAATTAAAAATATACTAGCTAATAAAATATAAATGAATAAATACATAAATTACTAAAAGTTACACAAAACACACACTATGTTTTTAGCTGCTTGCACAAAACTTTTATAGAAGTGCAGTCTAATATAACATAGTTAATTGATAGTTGTGTAAGCATTTTCATATAATTTCTTTTGGTAAGTCTATGCTTTTGCCTTTTCACTGTCAGTTATAAAATAAGTCATATAATAAATCCCCCTCCTAATATTGTATTAAATAATATGACTCTGCTAATAACCTATATATTGCATTTAATTAGATGATGGTTGCTCTTTAACATTATATTTCCCTGTTTCTTTACCTTCTTGGAAGCTCAAAAATAAGTTTAGGTTCTCAATTACAATTAGTTCTCCTACCCCATCCTCTTTCTCCATTCACCATTTATTTTAGTTGTGATTTCATTACTTGTCTTTTTTTTATTAAAACTTTCATGTCCATTTAAAAGTAGGTTATATAAATAATATATTAACTTTGCTCAAGTATTGCCTGATAGAGTTTTAAGTTTTATGCTGCTGCTCCGCCTTTTTTCCTGCTTCATACTCACTATCATTCTCTCCTTTACTCTATAGACTTCTCTTGACCATGCTGTAAATTATTAATTTCATGGCTTATTCATAATAAATTATTTGTTCCAGACATACTTTCTCTTGTCACCCTTTTTACTTTATGGTTCCTCTGAGTTCTTTTGCTATTTTAATATTAACCCAAGCCAGACCATTAAGAATGTACTCTATCTAGAAAAGTTAATTGAAAAAGTTTCATAAAGCTAAATTATAAAATGAACTGTAATTGTATATACCTATGCTTTTATTATTTAAAGTAGATCATTGAGGGCATATATTCTTACAAAAATATTTTGAATTATACTAAATTTTACAAATCTTTGAAGACTTAATTTATCAATATTCCTCTATTGGGAGTACACCTTTATCTAATTTATTACTTTAATGATTTTGTAATATAATATCAAATTTATCAAACTAATTACCAGAATGTGATAGTTTTGGTTAACTAATATGCCACTGTATTATGCTTTTTTATTCAAAAGTTAACATGATTGAATTTATAGTTCAGTTTCGATCTTAATCATAACCATTTAATAATTTGGTTTGGGAGACAGTATGAATACATAGAGGAAAAATTAGCAAGACTAGATAGTATATTAAGTGTCACATAAATAATGTAGGCAATACAGAAATTTAGAAATGGCTAAATTTCTGTGATAGTTAGGAAAGACTCATGGAGGAGATAGAAATTGAATTAGATGATGGAGGATAAGACTTAGATAATAGAAAAATGGGCTATGAATTGGGGATAGGCCCTATTTATGGATCTATTTTAATGCTGCTTGACTTATGTCAGACTCATTTTGATATAAACAGGAAATGGAAATGAAAACCATGTTGAGGTGTCATTTATATCTATTGGATTTATAAAAATTAACAACCTTGAGTCAAGTGTTGTTGCAAATGTGGAGCTGTTGAGAATTCTTGAAGTGCATCTAGCCTATGACCTAGCACTTTCACCTGTGAACATATATAATCTAGAGCAATGTTTTTCAACCTTTTTTAATATGATCCCCACATAGAAAAATATTATTTTAATTTATGAGTCAGTATACACTCATAAAATAAATGTTTTATATAATAATAGATATCCTTCTATGTCTATTAAAAGTAAAAATGTAACAAAGTTGATATTAAATATGACTTTTATAACATTTGCACAAAATAGAAATTACAAATTAAACACTGCAAAAAAATAGGAGATATTTCATTTAATATATAAAGTGTGTCTGCTTCTTTCATAAGTGTATTCTTTTTTTTAAAAATTAAACCTTTATTGTTCAGATTATTACATTTGTTCCTCTTTTTTTCCCCCCCATAACTCCCCTCCTCCCAGTTCCCGCCCCACCCTCCGCCCTCACTCCCCACCCACTGTCCTCATCCATAGGTGCACGATTTTTGTCCAGTCTCTTCCCGCATCTCCCACGCCCCTTTCCCCCCCAAGAATAGTCAGTCCATTCCCTTTCTATGTCCCTGATTCTATTATAATCACCAGTTCATTCTGTTCATCAGATTATTTATTCACTTGATTCTTAGATTCACTTGTTGATAGATGCATATTTGTTGTTCATAATTTGTATCTTTACCTTTTTCTTCCTCTTCTTCTTCTTAAAGGATACCTTTCAGCATTTCATATAATCCTGGTTTGGTGGTGATGAACTCCTTTAGCTTTTCCTTATCTGTGAAGCACTTTATCTGACCTTCAATTCTGAATGATAGCTTTGCTGGATAAAGTAATCTTGGTTGTAGGTTCTTGGTATTCATCACTTTGAATATTTCTTGCCAATCCCTTCTGGCCTGCAAAGTTTCTGTTGAGAAATCAGCTGACAGTCGTACGGGTATTCCCTTGTAGGTAACTGAGTTTCTTTCTCTTGCTGTTTTTAAGATTCTCTCTTTATCTTTTGCTCTTGGCATTTTAATTATGATGTGTCTTGGTGTGGTCCTCTTTGGATTCCTTTTGTTTGGGGTTCTCCGCGCTTCTTGGACCTGTAAGTCCATTTCTTTCACCAGGTGGGGGAAGTTTTCTGTCATTATTTCTTCAAATAGGTTTTCAATATCTTGCTCTCTCTCATCTTCTGGCACCCCTATAATTCTGATGTCGGTACGCTTGAAGCTGTCCCAGAGGCTCCTTACACTATCCTCGCATTTTTGGATTCTTTTTTCATTTTGCTTTTCCGGTTGGGTGTTATTTGCTTCCTCGCATTTCAAATCATTGACTTGATTCTTACGCTCCTCTGGTCTGCTGTCGGGAGTCTGTATAATATTCGTTATTTCAGTCCGTGTATGCTTAATTTCTAGTTGGTTCCCCAATATAACATCGAGGGTCTCATTAGTTTTCTTGTAGATCTCATTAAGTTTATCAGCGGCTTCTAAACAGTTCTTGAGAGACCTTAAAAGTGTGGTTCTGAACTCTATATCTTCCATTGACAATTTTGTCCTGTTTGTCTCCGCATTTTGTTATGCTTCCTTGGTGCACCCCCTAGTGGTCTTTGTGTGCAGTCTTGGTAGTTAATACCAGGGAGGGTTTGACCTCCAGGCCAAGTTGCTATGAGAATCAGCTGTTTCTGCAGTGAGAGACCTTCTGTCCTCTAGGGAGGTGCTAATCTAGCCTTTGCCTGAGGCTATCCGGCAAATGCCTCTGTGCAGGGCTTGGGCGCGGAGGGTCTTACAGGATCAATAGGGTGGGCCGGAGAGAGCAGTTATGGCGGCTCTCAGTCCTGTCCCCAGGGGCTCTGCCTCTCTGAGTCCCAGCAACCACTGCAAAGCTCGGAGAGAAAGCTGCACTCGCTCTGACCAAAGCCAGACAGTCCCGCTTCTCCCGTTTGAGTCTGGGTCCCTAAAGACTCGCCCATATCTGGAGCTCAGAGTCTGCGACTCCCTCCCGATTGAAAACGCCAACCGCGCCCTCCACCGCCAGCCAGCTCTGCGCACTCCGCACCTCAGAATTTGACTTCAGCACTGCGCCTCCTCTGAGTGTCCGTATGCGTTTCTCTTTCCTCCTAGTTGTAGGACTTCCACTCAGCCAGCGTTCCTGTGGTTCTGGGTGATGTCCCTTCCGTTTTTTGGTTTCACTTTTGAAGTAGTTGTTCAAAGCAGCAAACTCCGGCGTTAACCTATGCTGCCATCTTGGTTCCTCTCATAAGTGTATTCTTATGGGCATAGTTTTTGGTAAGAATTTGAGCATATCACTTTGATATTTTTATTGTATTCTATTCCCCTTAAAAATGCTGATTATGATGACCCATTACTAGATTACAATTGATTTAATTACCCATTACTAGATTACAATCTGTAATGTAAATTGAGCAAAAATAGCATGCCACAGAATATGTGTAGTATGGTTTAATTTATATAAAGTTCAAAAATAAGCTAAACTGTGTAATATAGTTTAAATAGGGATACGTATTTAAATAAATGTATACATACACATTGAATAATTATAAAGGCAGTGGTTATTAAAATACATTTCATTTTCAAAATTGAGCTCTCAGCTGTTAAAGTGTGTATACATTTTTGGGAGACTATGTATATGTCTTCAAACTATAAGGAAAAGCAAGAGAACAGTGAGAACCAAAGTTTCAGGACAATGCTTACCCCTGTAAGAGGATCAGGGGACATACTAGTACATGAGCCTTCAAAGATAATGATAAAGTTGTCTTTTTTAATTGGTAGTTATGGATACAGGGCTGCTCTTTTTATTGTTTCTTAATACCTTACACACTTATCATGGATTATTTTTCTATATACAGTTATGTATCACATAATAACCTTTAGGTCAGTGGAGAACCACATATACTACAGTGGTCCCATATGATTGTAATGGAGCTGAAAAATTCCTATTGCCTAGAAATTTTATCATAGACATCATACTGTGGTAGCACAGCACCTTGTGTGTTTCTGGTCATTCTCGTGTAAACAAACTTACTGTACTGAGATTCATATAACGGTATATAGTACATACAATTACAGTGGTAGGCCATTCCATATAAGTTTGTGTAAGTATATTCTATGATATTTACGTAAAAATAAAATCGCCTAATGGTGCATTTTTCAGAACATATTTCTATTATTAAGTTGTCCATTACTGTATTTAGTGTTTAAAATACTTTTAAGTAGAAGTAAAAGAAAATCACTTTACATTATAATTTTAAGAAATTAGAATATAGGAAATACCCTCGTTTTATTCCTTAGACTCACATTTTTCATCCTACCCCTGATTCATACTTTAAGTTCATCCCTAAGTCCTTTAGAGAGTGTTTATTATCAGTAAATATGGAAGTGCAAAATAAATTGAGATTTAGGGATCATATGACCATCAGTGATAGATCAGTGATGGAAAAAAGGTTAGAGGTTTCTACTGAATATATTACTTAATAAGAAAACAATGTGCTGATATCTTGGTTGAAAGGCAGATGGAGCTTGAAGGAAGGATGATGTTAAGAATGACTTGGAGGCTTTAAAAAAAATGTGTATAGCCAGATAATAGGATTTAATAACTATTAGTTGAAAAAATGGATGGATTGACAAAAGTTGAAGTTTAAGAAAGAGATAGTATCAGAATATGTATTTCATTTGTATCATGTTAGTTTGAGGTGATAGCAGATAATCCAAGTGGAGGTATTGTATAGAAAGTTGAAAATGTGGGTTGGTGATTAGGAGAGAGTCAGGGCTGGATTATAAATTATGTAGTCCTTTCAAACATCGATGAGACCATAAGCTATGAGGGTGGGTACATTTTCTGAGAGAAAAGCTATAAGGAGAGAAGTGGGAAACTAAGAATTGAGTCACGGATACATCCTTCAATTCAGTATAATTTTGATATCTCTGGCTGGTAAGAAGAATATTCAGTTAAAATTGTGAATTTTTAAATATTCTGAATATTCTTTCTATGGAGCAAGATATTTTTGGTACCAAATCAAACATGCCATTTTTATTCTTTTAAATTATTTACACCTTCAAAAAAACTGTAATTGTTTCATTTAAACATATTTTCTTTCAAATGATACTCAAAAGTATAATACTTATTTTAGTTAATATGCATTTTCCTAATTAGAATATTTTGTTTTTCTCTTATTCACACCTAAATCCTAAAAGTTTGCTTTCTGATTGTGGCTTAATATTTTGTATCTAGTTTTTATGTGGTCTATATTTTAAACTAATAAATAGATGCTGTACTTGGAGTTTACTTAAAAACCTGTGGGCATATCACAGGAAGAAAATGAGCATTGTTATTATGAAAGCTAGTTAATCCTTACATTTTAATTAAGGTGTGAATCGTTTTAGATGACATAAATTTTTCTTAGAAAAACCAGCTCACCAATAACTGATTTCTTTTTTTAAAGAGAGAATCAGGACTAAAACAGGACATAAATGACCTTGTAAAGCGGAAGATTGCAGTAGATGAAGAAAATGCTTTCTTAAGGAAAGAATTCAGTGACTTGCAGAAGAAATTTAAAGATAAAAGGCAAGAAGTTAAGGTGTGTTGACTTGTACATTGTTTTACAGTACTATTACTTTGAAGTTCTACTTTAAGCTTTGTCAGCTTTTGTGGCACAGAAAGTGACAACCTTGGAGGAAAAATTGCCTGAGGCTCTGATGTACCACAGTTTTCTCACATTCAAAAACTCTGAGAAAGATGCTTTAAAGCTAAGACTCCAAGCTTGATAACTTTCAGATAAATAGTTAATGATGGAAATGGAGCTAAGAAAGTAGGAGTGTGAATATGTGGCTTCTTGTAATTAGATTCTGATGGGACTGGCATTATTAATTGATAAAACCCTGGGAGTATATGTCTGTATGAGTCTCAAAAATAGCTGGGGACAGCATCAAAGGCAGCTTGATCAATTAATGGTCTCTTTGCAAATGTGTACTCATCAAAGCTGTCATCCAGTGAAAAAATATGATCTATCCACCTGCATGAAAAGAGGCCAATAAATGTATACAGGTGACCTTGGCTATCAAATATAGAAGAAGCTGCTGTGAGGGTAAAACTGCACAGTTTATATTTGCTGATTAGTGCTCACCATTTTTTTTTTTATCGGCCCTATGGCACTGTTCTGTAGGACAGTAAAGAGTGTATACAGAATAAGGAAGAACAAAACAGACTGGTTATAAAAGACCTGGAAGAGGAAAATGAGAAATTAAGTACCCGCTGTGTTGACCTGCTAAATGACCTGGAGAGACTGAGGAAGCAGGAAGCTCATTGGAAAAAAGAAAAATATAGCATTGATGCAAAAATAAAGGTATGCAATCAGAATGGAATTGACCCTGTGATTTTGGACCTAACTTCTCACTGGAAGTTTATTATATGTTATTTTCTTTAAATAGCAAGTTATATAGTCAAATCCAGCAATGGGACTAGTATTAATTTATATTCCTTCACTTAAGACCCACAGCTTTTTAAAAATTGATGTTGCAAAGCAGGAAACTGACTTCAAATATTTATCTATAATATAATCACTAAAAATAAATGATATTGCATTTTGAAAGAAAACATGTTTTAGAAATATTAGTATCATGAATTTTTACTCTTTTCAGTTAGGGCTTAAATTTACAGATAAAGGCTAGAATTCATTGGAATATAGCTTTAAAACTATTTTCAAGGCCTTTAAAAAAGTTAAAAAAGCACAAGACAGTTAAAAAAATACTCATATGAGTTTGAAAATGGTTTTTTCTTTGGCTTAAGAGGGCCTATTCATAGTAAAATCTTATTTTATAGAATATATAGGTGCAGTCAGTCTTTATAATATTCTTACACTCTTTTGATCAGTATTTTTCAAAATAATATGTTTTTGTGACTTTCTTGGTCTTGGGAATGTTATGTTCATTTTTCCCCATCAAATGTTAGGTTTTTCTTTTCCCCAGATTTTGTTGAAAAGGCCAGAAATGTATCTTAGTGCTAGCAAATATGATAGTCCCTTTATGTATACACACATAAAAAAGAATATATAAAAACACACATATAGATTTATTTTTTTCTTTTCAGCATTTTTCCCAACTGTCTTGGTTCTAAAAATTTGTACATTATCTGAAATTTTCTAAGTCATATAATTATATGCTGCTTCTTTCCTCTCTAAAATATTAATTGACATGTAATTTACATATCTTGTATTGAATCCATTTAAGTGTACAGTTCAGTAGTTTTAGTTTATGCATAGTTGAGCAACTATTGCCACAATTAATTTGAAATCATTTTCATCATCCCCAAAAGAAATCCTGTAACCTTAAGCAATCACTACTCATTTATCCTTAGCTCCACAAAGGATTAGTAGATAACCACTAATCTTTCTTTCTCTATAGATTCTTCTATTCTAACTAAAATCATAGTATGTGATCTTTTGTGACTGACTTCTGCCACTTAGAATAATGTTTTCAGGATTTATCCATGGTGTAGCATGTATTAGTGCTTCATCCTTTTTTATTGTTGATTGATATTCCATCTTATAGATGTTCAACATTTTATTTATCACTAGTATATGGACACTTGTGTTATGAATAATGCTGCTCTGAACATTTGTATACAATATTTTGTATGTAAATACATATGTCTTCATTTTTCTTAGGTACATAACAAGAAATGAGATCACTGAGCCTTAGTGTAACTCTGTCCTTGAGAGAGAGAGAGAGAGAGAGAGAGAGAGAGAGAGAGAGAGAGAGAGAGAGAGAAACATTGGTATAAGAGAGACACTTTGATTGCTTGCCTCCTGCATGTGCCCTGACCAGGGCCAGGATTGAACCTGCAACACAGGCACATGCCCTTGCCTGGGAATCGAACTTAGGATCCTTAGGTGTGCAGTCTGATGCTCTAACCACTGAGAACACTGGCCAGAGGAGGTCATGTCTATTTAATTATAGTCTTCCTTGTGGATACAAAATGGCTTCTCAATGGGTTTTGATTGTATTCCCTGATGTTGAACATCTTTTCATATGTATTGGCCATTGTATGTTTTTTGAATAAATGTGTATATCTTTGGAAAAATGTGTGTTCATTTCTTTTGCTTATATTCTGGATACAAGTCTCGTTTTAGCTATACAATTCTCAAGTGTTTTTTTCTTCTGTAATAATATTATTTCAAGCACAAAAATTTTAACTTTTGATGATACTGAATTTATCAACATTTTGTTCCCTATGTTTTTTGTGTCATATCAGAGAAACTGTTGACTGAGCCAAGATCATGAAAGTGGACATATATATTTATCTTCAGTAGCATACACAATTTTTCTCCTATATTGCTCTTTCCCTTCATGTTATTTTTATGTTACTAGAGGCCCGGTGCACGAAATTCATGCACAGGGCAGGGTGTGTTTTCCTCAGCCCAGCCTGCACCCTCTCCAATCTGGGACCCTCGAGGGATGTCCGACTGCCCATTTAGGTCCGATTCCACTTGGGATCGGACCTAAACGGGCAGTCGAAGTGGGATCGGACCTAAACGGGCAGTCGGACATCCCTCTCACAATCCAGGACTGTTGGCTCCCAACTGCTTGCCTGCCTGCCTGCCTGCCTGCCTGCCTGATTGCCCCTAACCACTCCCCTGCCAGCCTGATCGACACTTAACTGCTCCTATGCCGGCCCGATTGCCCCTAACTGCCCTCCCCCGCCAGCCTGGTCACCCCTAACTGCCCTCCCCTGCTGGCCTGGTTGCCCCTAATTGCTCTCCCTTGCAGGCCTGGTCCTCCCTAACTACCCTCCCCTATAGGCCTGGTCCCCCCCAACTGCCCTCCCCTGCAGACCAGGTTCCCCCCAACTGCCCTCCCCTGCAGGCCTGGACACCCCTAACTGCCCTCCCCTGCAGGCCTGGTCACTCCTAACTGCCCTTCCCTGCAGGCCTGGTCCCCCCAACTGCCCTCCTCTGCAGGCCTGGTCCCCCAACTGCCCTACCCTGCAGGCCTGATTCCCCGCAACTGCCCTCCCCTGCTGGCCATCTTGTGTCCACATGGGGGCGGCCATGTTGTGTGTTGGAGTGATAGTCAATTTGCATATTACTCTTTTTTTAGTAAAATTGTGTGCCCTGTAGCATAGATTAGTAATTTTTATTTGCTTGTCATTTAATCATGTAGGAAATAAAAAGCAGTTACCAAATATGCAGTAATATTGGCTTTTATATTTCCCCACATATTTTCCTTTATTGGAGTCTCTGTTTCTTCATATGGCTTTCAGTTACTGTTTTGCATCCTTTTATTTCAATCTAAATGTTTAGCATCTCTCCTAAGACAGATCCAGCTTCATCAGCTTTTGCTTATCTATAAATACCTTAATTACTCTCTAAATTTTGAAAACACTTATGCTGGGTATAAAATTCAATGTCATCAATTCTTTTATATCATTAAATATGTCGTTCCACTGCCTCCTGCTTCTATGAATTTTTATTATAAATCAGCTATTAATCTCATTAATGTCCCTTGTATATGACAAGTAACTCTCTGTTGTTGCTTTCAAGATTCTCTCTTTGCTTTTAGTTGAATTTCAAAGTTTTATTACAGTGTATCTCAATATGGGTGTCTTTATATTGATCTTACTTGGAGTTCATTGAGGTCTTTAGGTTTTTATATGCAAATCTCATATCAAAGTTGGGAAGTGTTTGGTCATTATTTTTTCAAATCTTATTTTTTTTGCTGTTTTCTGTCTCATCTTTTGGGACTCCTATAATGTGTATGTTGATTTTCTTAATGGTGCTCCACTGACCCCATAAGAACTATTCATTTTTCATTTTTCCTTCTTCTCAAAATCAATAATTTCACAGGTTATATCTCTACTTTACTGATTCTTTCTTCTATCTGCTTATATTTGTTGTTGAACCCTCTGGTGTATTGTTCACATTTTGTTATTTTACATTTTAACAACAAAATTTGATTCTATTTTTTTAAATTCTTTATTCTTTAAAGTATTACATAAGTCTTCTTTTCCCCCAGTTGACCTCTCCCCAGCCACTCCCACTCTCAAGCACATACCCTCACTCCCCTACTGTCTGTGTCTATTGCTTATGCTCATATGCATCCATACACGTCCTTTGGTTGATCTCTTACTCTCTCTTCCCTCAGCCTACTCACTTAGGTTTGATGGTCTGTTCGATGCTTCTATGTCTCTGGCTCTATTTTGTTCATCAGTTTATGTTGTTCATTATAGTCCACAAATGAGTGAGATCTTGTGATATTTATCTTTCTCTGACTGACTTATTTTGCTTAGCATAATGCTCTCCAGTTCCATCCATGCTGTTGCGAATGGTAAGAATTCCTTCTTTTTTACAGTAGCATAGTATTCTATTGTGTAGACTTACCACTGTTTTCTAATCCACTCATCTGCTGACAGGCGCTTATGCTGATTCCAAATCTTAGCTATTGTAAATTGTGCTGCTATGAACATAGAGGTGCATATGTCCTTTCTGTGGGTGTTGCTGTTTTCTTGGGATATATTCCTAGAAGTGGGATCATGGGGTCAAATGGGAGTTCCATTTTTAATTTTTTGAGGAAACTCCATACTGTTTTCCACAAAGGCTGCATCAGTCTGCATTCCCACCAGCATTGCATGAGGGTTCCTTCTTCTCTGCATCCTCGCCAGCACTTATCATTTGTTGACTTGCTGATGATAGCCATTCTGACAGGTGTGAGATGGTACCTCATTGTTGTTTTGATTTTCATCTCTCAGATGATTAATGACTTTGAACATGTTTTCATGTTTCTTGGCCTTCTGTATGTCCTCTTTCGAAAAGTGTCTATTTAGGTCTATGCCCTTTTTTTTTTTTTATTGGATTATTTATCTTCCTTTTGTTAAGTTGTATGAGTTCCCTATAAATTTTGGAGCTTAAACCTTTATCTGAAATAGCATTGGCAAATATGTTCTCCCTTGCAGTGGGCTTTCTTGTTGTTTTGTTGGTGGTTTCTTTTGCTGTGCAGAAGCTTTTTATCTTGATATATTCCCATTTGTTTATTTTCTCCTTAGTTTCCATTGTCCTAGAGCTGTAATGGTAAAGATCTTGCTATGACATATGTCTGCTATTTTGCCGCCGATGGCTTCTAAGATTTCTATGGTTTCCCATCTTATATTTAAGCTCTTTATCCATTTTGAATTTGTTTTTGTGTATGGTGTAATTTGGTGACTAGTTTCTTTTCTTTTTTTTTGTATGTATCTGTCCAATTTTCCCAACACCATTTATTGAAGAGACTGTCTTGACTCCACTGTATGCTGTTGCCTCCTTTGTCAAATATTAATTGAGCATAATGGCTTTGGTCTATTTCTGGATTCTCTGTTCTGTTCCATTGGTCTATATGTCTGTTCTTGTGCCAGTACCAGGCAATTTTGAGAACCATGGCTTTGTAATATAGCTTGATATCTGGTACTGTGATCCCTCCAACTTTGTCCTTCTTTCTCAGGATTGCTGTGGCTATTTGGGGTCTTTTTTATTCCAGATTAATTTTTGGAGAGTTTGTTCTAGGTCTGTGAAATATGCCATTAGTATTTTAATGGGGATTGCATTGAATCTATAGATTGCTTTGGGTTGTATGGACATTTTAATGATGTTGATTCTTCCAATCCATGAACACGGTATGTTCTTCCATTTGTTTATGTCTTCCTCTATCTCTTTTTTCAGCATCATATAGTTTTTTGAGTACAGGTCCTTTACCTCTTTGGTTAAAATTATTCCTCTGTATCTTAATTTTTTGTTGCAATGGTAAATGGAATGTTTTTTTTAGTTTCTCTTTCTGTGAGTTCATTATTGGTGTATAAAAGAGCCATAGATTTCTGGGTGTTAATTTTGTATCCTGCTACATTGCCAGACTCACTTATTAAGTCTAGTATTTTGATCGAGTCTTTAGGGTTTTCTATGTACAGTGTCATACAATATCATATCATCTGTGAATAATGACAGTTTTACTTCTTTTCCAATTTTAATGCCTTTTATTTCTTCTTCATGTCCGATAGCTTTGGCTAGCACTTCCAGTACTGTGTTGAACTGGATTAGTGAGAGTGGGCATCCCTGCCTTGTTCCTGTTCTTAGGATGGTTTTATTTTTAGCCCATTAGGTATGATGTTGGCTGTAGGTTTGTCATATATGGCTTTTATTATGTTGAGGTATGATCCCTCTATTCCCACTTTGCTGAGAGTTTTTATCAGGAAAGGATGTTGGATTTTGTCAAATGTTTTTTGTGCATCAATTGATATGACTATGTGATTTTTGTCTCTCAATTTGTTTATGTTATGCATCATGTTTATTGATTTGTGGATATTGTACCATCCTTGCATCCCGGAATAAATCCCACTTGGTCATGGTGTATGATCTTTCTAATGTAATGCTGAATCTGATTTGCTAGAATTTTATTGAGGACTTTAGCATCTATGTTCATCAAGGATATTGGCCTGTAGTTCTCTCTTTGTGGTGTCTTTATCTGGTTTTGGTATTAGGGTGCTAATGATGCTGGCTTCATTGAAAGAGCTTGGTAGTGTGCCTTCCTCTTGAAATTTTTGGAGTAGTCTGAGGAGGATAGGTTTTAGTTTTTTGAATGCTTGGTAGAACTCACCTGTAAAGTCATCCAGACCAAGGCTTTTGTTTGCTCGAAGTTTTTTTGATAATTGTTTCAATTTCATCAGTAGTTATAAGCTTATTCTGTTGTTTTTTTTTTATTCTTCTTGATTGAGTTTTGGAAGCTTGTATTTTTTAGGAATATATCCATTTCGTCTAGGTTGTCCAGTTTGCTGGAAGAGTTGTTCGTGGTATTTTTTTTTTTATATAATCTTTTGTCTTTCTGTGGGGTCAGTTGTTATTTCACCTCTTTCATTTCTGATTTTTTTTTTTATTTGGGTCCTCTCTCTTTGTTTCATGGTGAGCCTGGCTAGAGGTTCATCAATCTTGTTTATCCTTTCAAAGAACCAGCTCTAAGTTTCATTGATCTTTTGTATTGTTTTTTTGGTCTCCATGTTGTTTATTTCCTTTCTGGTCTTTATTATTTCCTTCCTTCTGCTCACTCTGAGCTTTTCTCATTGTTCTCTTTCTGGTTCTTTAAGTTATACAGTTAGATAATTTATTACCATTTTTTCTTGTTTTTTGAGGTAGGCCTGTAGAACTATGAACTTTCCTCTCAGAACTACTTTCACTGTGTCCCATAGATTTTGGATTGGGGTGTTTTCATTATCATTTGTTGCCATGATGCTTTTAATTTCTTCTTTGATCTCTTTGGTAACCCAATCATTGTTTAATAGCATGCTATTTAGCCTCCACGTGTTTAATTTCTTTCATTGTTTTTATTGTAGTTGATTTCTAATTTTATGCCATTATGATCTAAGAAGATGCTTGATATGATTTCTATCCTCTTGAATTTGAAGAGACTTTGCCTGTGTCCTAATATGTGGTCTGTCTTTGAAAATGTCCCGTGTGCACTTGAGAAGAATGTATATTCTGAGCTTTGGGGTAAATTCTTTTTTTAAAAAAAATAAACAAAAAACAACAACTTTATTGTTGAAAGTATTACATATGTCTTCCTTTTTCCCCATTGACCTCTGCCAGTATTTTTTTTTTTTTAAGATTACTGTAGCTTTGGCTGCATTGCTCAGTTGGTTGAAGCATCGTCCAGTAAACTAAAAAGGATGTGGGTTTGATTTCATTCAGGGCACATACCTACATTGTGGGTTCCAACCTGGTTGGGGTACGTACAGGAGGCAACTGATGTCTCTCGCTTCTTCTCTCTCTCTCTCTCTCTCTCTCTCTCTCTCTCTCTCTCTCTCTCCCCCCTCTCCCTCTCTCCCCTCCTTCCTCTTTCTTTTTTCCTATCTGCCCCTCCCTCCCCCTCTCTCTAAAAAAAATCAATAAATGTGTTCTCAGGTGAGGATTAAAAAAAATTTATTCTAGCTACTGTAGGGTGAATCTAAGAGCATTGGAGCTTGGCTAGGGTAGATTTCTAAAGCCTGGTGTTCACTTTAGAAATAATGATTGTATGTTGTTTGTGTGGGCATACTGTATTATTAGATATAAAATTCATTTAATACTTTGTGAAAATAACTAAAATTAAATGTATAATATATTTTTGAGAAAATTATCTTTGAAAAGATAACATTAGGTTTTAAATAGTTTCAAAATGGAAGAAGATTTAGAGCACTATTAGCATGAAAAGGCCAACTTCGAAGAACTATAGGTGAAATTTCACTACAATCAAGAGAACTCAGCATGATCTCAGTCTCAAACATTATAAAATTATTTTGATATCCTTGTTTGCAGTACTGTCTTTTCTTCTCTGAGTGCATTTATGTGTGGGCAGTTAACATAGAGTAAATAATGAAATATCTGCCATTTTTCTTAGTTAATATTTAAGTAAATGAGTTCATTTTTTGTTCATGTAATTAAATTTTTTATTGTATGATAATTTCTTTTTTTAATTTTAATAAGTAAATTCCTACCTAGAATTTCAAGTTTATTTGTTTCAAATCATTAACTTTCATACAGGGAAGCCAGGATACTTTTTCATAGTCTGAAAAAAGCGTCTGTGACTACTATAAACGTAATTGCATCTACTAAATGTCTTAAAGTGAAAACAAACAAACAAAAAAACATCGAAAACACTACTTATTTTCACTGTCATTTTGTAAACTAATTAGTTAACTGTGCCAGACATTTTATTTCTTCTTATTTGATATTATATTAGACTTTTATATGTGTTCTAATTTCAGGCCTTTGAAGACAATTTAATGGAAGCAAGGAAAGAAATTGAAGTTTCACAGAGTAAATACAATGCTCTCTCATTACAGTTGACTAATAAACAGACTGAACTTATCCAGAAGGATATGGATATTACCCTGGTCAGGCAAGTATATTCAGTTTTTAATTTAACATTATAG
Organism: Myotis nattereri; assembly: GCF_964212035.1. NCBI lineage: Eukaryota > Metazoa > Chordata > Mammalia > Chiroptera > Vespertilionidae > Myotis > Myotis nattereri. The sequence goes on along the minus strand of NC_138087.1, from coordinate 24,703,136 downwards.
AAATGTCATTAGTTATGGAGAATGGTAGCATTTCTGTTTATTGTTAATACCACAAAATTACAAAAATATGTCTTCTGTGGGTACATATGTTTGTGCATTGACACTATCTGAAATTATATACACCAAACGGGAATATTTGTTGGGGAGAATGAGCAGTTTCATAGGATTTGCAAAAGCATGCTCCAAGAGTAGCCTTGTTTCAGTTTTTAAATAAAAAAAACCCATTTATTTTCTTTAAAAATTCCTAGCTATATATAATATAATTATTGTTACAATGAAAAATAATGATAAACCCATTTTTTATTTTTATTACATTCTAAATAGTTTTAGTTTGTGAAATATTAATTCTGTATCAAAATAGTTAATTTTATAGTACTAAGCATAAAGTAGGATTACTTGAAAAACTTGTGTTTTTAAGCATTTTGAAAGATTTTAAACTACCTATTAATTTAATTCATAATTACCTTTATCAGAAAATAGTGTTAAAGTATAAACATATAAATATATATATACACATATACAAATATGTCATGTATATATACACATGTATGTATGTGTACATTTTTACTTAATTAAAATAAAATCATACAAAGATTATCATATCTCTGGTGCTACCAATATATAAAGATGTATATAACACACTTATATACATACAAGAGGCCCGGTGCACAAAAATTTGTGCATTCGGGGGGGAGAGGCGAGGCCCTCAGCCCGGCCTGTGCCCTCTCGCAGTCTGAGACCCCTCGGGAGATAACGACCTGCTGGCTTAGGCCTGCTCCCAGGTGGCAGAGGGCAGGCCCAATCCCTAGGTGCAGCCCCTGGTTGGGCTCAGAGCAGGGCCGATTGGGGAGTTGGGGTGCCGCCCGCTGTCACACTCAAGGCAGGGTCGATGGGGAGGTTGCGGTGCTACCCCCTGTCACGCACAGAGCAAGGTCGATCAGGGGGTTGGGGCGCTGCCTCCTGTCACACACAGAGCAGGGCCCATCAGGGGGGTTGGGGCTCCATACCCTGTCACGCACAGAGCAGGGCCAATCGGGGGTTGGGGCGCTGCCCCCTGTCACGCACAGAGCAGGGCCCATCAGGGGGTTGGGGAGCTCCCCCCATCAGGCACAGAGCAGGGCCGATCAGGGGATTGGGGAGCTCCCCCTGTCACGCACAGAGCAGGGCCGTTCAGGGGGTTGAGGAGCTCACCCCTGTCACTCACAGAGTAGGGCCGATAGCGGAGTTGGGGCACCGCCCTCTATCACCCACAGAGCAGGGCCGATCAGGTGGTTGGAGCGCCGCCACTGTCACACTCAGGGCAGGGCCGATGGGGAGGTTATGGCTCTAACCCATCACACACACAGCAGAGCACCTGGCGGGGGGGGGGGGGGCGGGGGTTGGGGCGCCACACCCTGTCACACACAGAGCCGCAGGGCAATCAGGGGGTTGGGGAGCTCCCCCCTATCAGGCACAGAGCAGGGCTGATCAGGGGGTTTGGGAGCCTTCCCCTGTCATGAAAGAGCAGGGCGGATAGGGAGGTTGTGGCCCCACCTCCTGTCACACACAGAGCCACAGGGCAATCAGGGGTTTTGGGTGGTGCCCCCTGTCACGCTGATCCTGGTGCCGGGAGGCCTCGCTGCTCTGCTGATCCGGTGCTGGGAGGCTTCACGGCTCCGCTGATCCCGGTGCTGGGAGGCATATTACCCTTTTACTATACAGGATAGAGGCCTGGTGCATGCGTGGGGGCCGGCTGGTTTGCCCTGAAGGGTGTCCTGGATTAGGGTTGGGGCCCCACTGGGGTGCATGGCCAGTCTGGGTGAGGGGATGATGGCTGTTTGCAGCTGGTCACACACCCTTCAGGGCAAACATATAGACAAGAACAGACATATAGATCAATGGAATAGAATAGAGAGCCCAGAAATGGGCCCGAACCAATATGCTCAATTAATATTTGACAAAGGAGGCAAGAACATACAATGGAGCCAAGATAGTCTCTTCAATAAATGGTGTTGGGAAAATTGGACAGATATATGCAAGAAAATAAAACTAGACCACCAGCTTACACCATACACAAAAATAAACTCAAAATGGATCAAGAACTTAAATGTACGACGGGAAACCATAAAAATTCTAGAAGAATCCAAAGGCAACAAAATCTCAGACATATGCTGAAGCAATTTCTTCACTGATACAGCTCCTAGGGCACTTGAAACTAAAGAGAAAATGAACAAATGGGACTGCATCAAAATATAAAGCTTCTGCACAGCAAAAGAAACCATCAACAAAACAAGAAAGCCCACTGCGTGGGAAAGCATATTTGCCAATGTCATATCTGATAAGGGCCTAATCTCCAAAATTTATAGAGAACTCATACAACTTATCAAAAGGAAGATAAACAATGTAATCAAAAATTGGGCAAAGGATCTAAATAGACACCTTTCAAAAGAGGACATTCAGAAAGCCAAGAGACATATGAAAACATGCTCAAAGTCACTAATTATCTGAGAGATGCAAATCAAAACAACAGTGAGGTACCATCTCACACCTGTCAGGCTGGCTATCATCAGCAAATCAACAAGCAATAAGTGTTGGAGAGGATGTGGAGAAAAAGGAACACTTGTGCACTGCTGGTGGGAATGCAGACTGGTGCAGCCACTATGGAAGACAGTATGGAGCTTCCTCAAAAAACTAAAAATGGAACTCCCATTTGACCCTGTGATCCCACTTCTAAGAATATATCCCAAGAAACCAGAAACACCAATCAGAAAGATATATGCACCCATATGTTCATAGCAGCACAATTCACCATAGCTAAGATCTGGAAACAGCCTAAGTGCCCATCAGTAGATGAATGGATTAGAAAACTGTGGTACATCTGCACGATGGAATACTATGCTGCTGTAAAAAAGAAGGAACTCTTACCATTTGCAACGGCATAGATGGAACTGGAGAGCATTATGCTCCGTGAAATAAGCCAGTCAATGAAGGAAAAATACCACATGATAACACTCATTCATGGACAATAAGGACCATTATAAACTTATGAACAATAATAGATACAGAGGCAGAGCTGCCTCAAACAGATTGTCAAACTGCAGCGCGAAGGCCGGGGAGGTTTGGGGGCAGGAAGGGGCGTAAGAGATCAACTGAAGGACTTGTATGCATGCATATAAGCATAACCAATGGACATAAGACACTGGGGGGCAGGTGAGGCCAGGGGATTGTCAAGGGCGGGGGAAAAAAAAGGACACGTATGTAATACCCTTTGTAATACTATAAGCAATCCTATCTAATAAAAGAGAAACATGGTAATTAGTGTAGGACTGCTACCCTTCCCATTGGCTAATCAGGGCAATATGCAGATTAACTGCCAGCCAAGATGGTGTCGGCAGCCAGGCAGCTTGAAACTAACATGAGGCTTGCTTGCTTCAGTGACGGAGGACTCCAATGTTCCCCGCCTGCCACTGCAGGCCTCTGAGCTGCAACTCTAAGCAACTATGTTACAAATATAGAAGCTAAACAAAACCCCAGAAACCTGCTTTAGTCTTCCGGGCTTCAGCCAGCAGGATCGCAACATTGTTTCAAATACAGAAGGTAAACAAAGGCCAGAAACCTGCTTTCAGCAGCGGAGGCCTAAGATCTGGAGCCAAGCATCAAAGCTAAAGCTGGCCCAGAATAAAAAAGAAAAAAAAGAAAAAAAGCAGCGGTTGGGAGCTTCAGTGACCCGCCAGCCTGAAAACAGCCCTCAGCCCCTCACCCAGACTGGCCAGGCACCCCAGTGGGGACCCCACCCTGAAGGGTGTGTGACCAGCTGCAAACAGCCATTATCCCCTCACCCAGGCTGGCCAGGCACCCCAGTGGGGCCCCAACCCTGATCCAGGACACCCTTCAGGGCAAACCAGCCGGCACCCACCCATGCACCAGGCCTCTATCCTATACAGTAAAAGAGTAATATGCCTCCCAGGACTGGGATCAGCGGAGCCGCGAGGCCTCCCGGCACTGGGATCAGTGTGACACGGGGCAGTGCCCAAACCTCCTGATTGTCCTGTGGCTGTGTGTGTGACAGGGGGTAGGGCCACAACCTCCCTATCCGCCCTGCTCTGTTCGTGACAGGGGGCAGCGCCCCAACCCCCTGATCGGCCCTGCTCTGTGTGTGACGGGGTAGAGCCATAACCACCCCATCGGCTCTGCCCTGAGTGTGAGAGTGGCGGCGCCCCAACCCCCTGATTGGCCCTGCTCTGTGGGTGAAAAAGGGCGGCGCCCCAACCCCCACCCCACGGGCCCTGCTCTGTGTGTGATGGGGTAGAGCCATAACCTCCCCATTGGCCCTGCCCTGAGTGTGACAGTGGCAGCGCCCCAACCCCCTGATCCGCCCTGCTCTGTGTGTGACAGGGGTCGCGCCGCAACCTCCCCATCGACCCTGCCTTGAGTGTGACAGGGGGCAGTGCCCCAACCCCCAAATCGGCCCTACTCTGAGCGTGACTGAGGGTGGCATCACAACCTCCCAATCCTCCCTGCTCTGTGCATGACAGGGTGCGGCACCCCAACTCCCCAATCGGCCCTGCTCTGAGCCCGACCAGGGGCTTCACCTAGGGATTGGGCCTGCCCTCAGCCACCCGGGAGCAGGCCTAATTCAGCAGGTCGTTATCTCCTGAGGGGTCCCAGACTGCGAGAGGGCACAGGCCGGGCTGAGGCACCCCCCCCTCCCCCCGAGTGCACAAATTTTTGTGCACCGGGCCTCTAGTAAAACAATAAAAAAAAATTATGAAAAAAAAAGCAAAGTAAGCCAGTCAGAGAAAAATAAATATCATATGATCTCACTCATATGTGGAATCTAAGGAACAACATAAACTAATGAACAAAAATAGACCCAGAGTCATGGAGACATCTATCAGACTATCAAACCTCAGAGGAATGTAGGGAAAGGTGGAAGAGTGGAGAGATCAACCATTGAACTTATGTATGCATGTACATAACCCATGGACACAGACAGTAGGGTGGTGAGGGCTTGTGGAGAAGGGGGATTGGAGAGGGCAATGGGGGAAAAAAGGGACATATATAATACTTTCAACAATAAAGATTTATTTTTTTTTAAATTTCTTTATTGGTTAAGGTATTACAAATGTGTCCTCATTTCCAATTTACCCCCAACCTCCCCACCCCTTCCCCACTCATGCTCTCATTCCCCTGTTGTCTGTGTCCATTGGTTTGGCTTATATGCATGCATACAAGTCCTTTGGTTGATCTATCCTCCTTACCCCCTCCCTCCCCTACTTTCCCTCTGGGGCTTGATAGTCTGATCGCTGTTTCTCTGTCTTTGGATCTGTCCCTGTTCATCAGTCTATGTTCTCTATAGTCCGCAAATGAGTGAGATCATGTGGTATTTATCTTTCTCTGACTGGCTTATTTCCCTTAGCATAATGCTCTCCAGTTCCATCCATGCTGTTGCAAATGGCAATAATTCCTTCTTTTTTACAGCAGCATAGTATTTCATTGTGCAGATGTACCACAGTTTTCTAATCCACTCATCTGTTGATGGGCACTTACACTGTTTCCAAATCTTAGCTATTGTAAATTGTGCTGCTATGAACATAGGGGTGCATATATCCTTTCTGATTGGTGTTTCTAGTTTCTTGGGGTATATTCCTAGAAGTGGGATCACTAAGTCAAATGGGAGTTCCATTTTTAGTTTTTTGAGGAAGCTCCATACTGTCTTCCATAGTGGCTGCACCAGTCTGCATTCCCACCAGCAGTGCACAAGTGTTCCTTTTTCTCCACATCCTCTCCAGCACTTGTCGTTTGTTGATTTGTTGATGATAGCCATTCTGACAGGTGTGAGATGGTACCTCATTGTCGGGACACTTGTAAGTCAAGGCCCCACTGTATTTAGGTCCGTTGCCCATTTTTTGATTGGATTGTTTATCTTCCTTTTGTTAAGTTGCATGAGTTCCTTGTAAATGTTGGAGATTAAACCCTTATTGGTGATACCATTGGCAAATATTTTCTCCCATGCAGTGGGCTTTCTTGTTGTTTTGTTGATGGTTTCCTTTGCTGTGCAAAAGCTTTTTATTTTGATGTAGTCCCATTTGTTTATTTTCTCTTTAGTTTCCATTACCCTAGGAGCAGTTTCAGAGAAGAAATTCCTTTGGCATATGTTTGCTATTTTGTTGCCTGTGGATTCCTCTAGTATTTTTATGGTTTCCTGTCGTACATTTAAGTCCTTTATCCATTTTGAGTTTATTTTTGTGTATGGTGTGAGTTGATGGTCTAGTTTCATCTTTTTGCATGTATCTGTCCAATTTTCCCAACACCATTTATTGAAGAGACTGTCTTGACTCCATTGTATGCTCTTGCCTCCTTTGTCAAATATTAATTGGGCATAATGGTTTGAGTCGATTTCTGGGTTCTTTATTCTATTCTATTGATCTGTATGTCTGTTCTTGTGCCAATACCAAGCTGTTTTAAGAACAGTGGCTTTGTAATACAACTTGATATCTGTTATTGAGATCCCACCTACTTTGTTCTTCTTTCTCAGGATTGCTGCAGCTATTTGGGGTCTTTTTTTATTCCAGATGAATTTTTGAAACGTTCGTTCTAGATCTGTGAAATATGCTGTTGGTAATTTAATGGGGATTGCATTGAATCTATAGATTGATTTGGGTAGTATAGATTGCTTTGGGTAGTATGGACATTTTGATGGACACAGACGGTAGGGTGGTGAGGGCTTGTGGAGAAGGGGGATTCGAGAGGGCAGTGGGGGGAAAAAAGGACATATATAATACTTTCAACAATAAAGATTTATTTTTAAAAAATAAGATTGAAAGTTGAGTCTGTGGCAATGTAAAAATAATGTGTTTTTTAATCCCGTGATTATTACTTCCCACTTAATCCATTAATTAAAAAATGTATATCTGTAATAATAAAAGCATATATGCTAATTAGACCTGAAAGCTGAACAGCCTTCTGGACGTCATTCTGGACGTCCTTCTGGATGAAGCCACTGCGGTGGGGGCAAGGCAGAGTTGTTTGGGGGTGGTCAGGCATGCAGGCGAGCAGTTAGGTGTGATCAGGCAGGCAGGCGAGTTGTTAGGGGTGATGAGGCAGGCAGGCGAGTGGTTAGGGGCGATGAGGCAGGCAGGCAGAATTGTTAGGGACAATTAGGCAGGCAAGCAGGTAAGCAGTTAGGAGCCATTCGGCCCTGGATTGTGAGAGGGATGTCCTACTGCCTAAACTGGCAGTGGGACATCCCCCGAGGGGTCCCAGATTATGAAAGGTTGCAGGATGGGCTGAGGGACCCCCTCCTCTCATGCACGAATATTGTACACAAGGCCTCTAGTATATATATAATAAATAACAAATGTCTCCTAGCATTGGAGGAGAGAAAAATTTGCTGTGTTTTACACTGTATTAAAAGATATGTTACTTTTTGTGTGTTTGTGAGCTGTTATATAAATATATTTTTTAATTTTATTAAATTGGGTGAGGTGACATTGGTTAACAAAATTATATAGGTTTCAAGTGTACAAATCTGTAAGGTATCATCTGTATATTGCATTGTGTGTTCACCACTCAAAAGTCAAGTCTTCTTCTATGATCATATATTTGACTGCCCTTTAACCTTTTGTACCTTCTCCCACTCCTCTTTTCTCTGATAACCACCATTCCATTGTCTGTGTCTATTAGTTTTTGTTTGTATCAGTTTTATATTCCACATATGAGTAAAATCATATGGTTCAGACTTTTTCCATCTGACTTACTCCACTTAGCATGACATTCTTAAGATCCATTCATGTTTTTGCAAATAGCAGTATTTCAGAAAGATTGCATGTTTTTATACCCACCATATATCCTTTCTAACTACAACATTACCTAATTCTCCTGGTTAACATATGTCTTAACTATATACTCTGATGGAATTTTATCCTACATTCATTCCCTATCTCCTTTGATAATTCTTGCCAATGTTATTCTTGAAAAATGGCAATATGCTTCAAGCCTTATTACTGTGGGTCACATCTCCCTTCCTCTTGTGAATATTACATTTCTTAGAGGCATTGCACCATTATTCCCTTCTCTCCCCTCTCCCAGTTTTGGACTGTTATTTTTTGCAAGTTTTGATTTTTTGAATACAGAGAGTCTGAATGTTTGTGCCTACCCAAAATTCATATGTTGAAATCCTAGTGCTTGATGTAATGGCATTAGGAAGTGCAGCCTTTGGACAGTACTTAGGTCATTAAGGGAGAGACCTCCTGAAAGAGATTGAAGTTTTTTATGAAAGAGACCTCCCTGGGCTGCATTGTGCCTTCCATACAAGAAACCTGTGACCCTGAAGAGGGTCCACACTTCACCCTCCGACTTCCAGCATACAGAACTATGAGAAATAAATTTCTGTACCAGAGCTTTTTTATCCACTCATCTAATGATGGGCACTTGGGCTGCTTCCAAATCTTGGCTATCCTATATAATAAAGAAGTAATATGCAAATTAAACACACACCCTCACCAGATGGCTGTGTGGGGCTACCAGGCCAGCAGGGGGGTTAGTGAGGGACAACCAAACAACTGAATAAGCAGGCTACATGGGGTGACCAGGCCGGCAGGGGGGTTAGTGAGGCACGACCAAATGACTGAACAAGCAGGCTGCGTGGGGCGACCAGGCTGGCAGGGCGGTTAGTGAGGGACAACCAAATGACTGAACAGCAGGCTGCGTGGGGCAACCAGTCCAGCAGGGGGGCCATGCAGGGCGACCAGGCTGGCAGGGGTGGGGGGCAGTTGGGGCAACCAGGCCAGCGGGGGGGGGGGGGCAGTTACGGGCGACCAGGCTGGCAGAGGGGGGGCAGTTGGAGGTGACCAGGCCGTCAGGAGCGGCAGTAAGAGGTGACTAGATCAGGCCGGTGGGGTGGGAGCAGTTAGGGGTATCCAGGCTGGCGGGTGTGGCAGTTAGGGGCAACCATGCAGCAGGGGAGGCAGTTAAGGGTGACCAGGGGCTGTTAGGGGTGACCAGGCCAGCAGGGGGGCAGTTAGGGCAATCATGCTGTTGGGGGGGGCAGTTGGGGGTGACCTGGCTGTCGGGGGCCAGTAAGGGGCAACCAGGCCAGCAGGGGGGGCAGTTGGGGGTGATTAGGCTGGCAGGGGGGCAGTTGGGGGTGACTGTGTTGGCAGGGGTGGCAGTTAGGGGTGACCATGCCAGCACAGGGAGCAGTTAGGGGTGACCAGTCTGGCAGAGGGGGGCAGTTGGGGGTGACCAGTCCGGCAGGGGGGGCAGTAAGGGGTGACCAGGCTGGCAAAGGGGGCAGTTAGGGATGACCAGGCAGGCAGGCAGGCAGGCAGGCGAATGATTAGGAGCCAGGGGTCCAGGATTGTGAGAGAGATGTCTGACTGCCAGTTTAAGCTCAATCCCAGGGACACCCCCAGAGGGGTCCCAGATTGGAGAGGGTACAGGCTGGGCTGAAGGACCTCCCCCCCCCTTCGTTCACGAATTTCATGCATCGGGCCTCTAGTTCTAGATATGTAAATGTCTAAGCAACAGTTCGACCATTCAACCAGTAGCTATGATGCACACTGACCACCAGGGGGCAGATGCTCAATGCACAGTCATGGAAACATGGAACTGACTGATGAATCTCAGAGGGAAGGGAGAAGGGGGGAGGGCAGGAAGAGATTAACCAAAGATCTTATATTGCATACTAGAGGCCCAGTGCATGGATTCATGCACCAGTGGGGTCCCTCAGCCTAGCCTGTGGGGGTCAGGCCAAAACCAGTAGTCCAACATCCCCCAAGGAGTTCCTGATTGTGCGAGGGTGCAGGCCAGGCTGAGGGACCCCACTGGTGCATGGATCCATGCACTGGGCCTCTAGTTATAAATAATGCTGCAATAAACATAGGGTACTATATTCTTTTGGATTATGTTTTGGGTTTCTTCAGATAGATTTCCAAATGTAGAATCGCTGGATCATAAGGCAGTACCATTTTTAATTTTTGAGGTAACTCCATACTGCTTTCCACAGTGGCTGTACCAATTTTCATTCCCAGCAACAATGCACAAGGGTTCCCTTTTCTCTACATCCTTGCCAACAGGTACATTTATGCTGGGGTCCAACCCCAGCAGGTCCAGGGGTCCCCAAAGGTGTGGACGGAGTCGGTGAAGAAGGAATGACACGGAGACAGCGTTCAGTTGATCAGCAGCCTAGCCAGGATCTCTAGCCAAGTTCTGGTCAGGATCTCCAGCGAAGTTCTGGTTAGGATCTCCAGCCAGGTTCTGTGTCCGTGTTCTCTTGCTAGGTTCTTCAGCCAGGTTCTCCAGTCAGGTTCTGTAGCCATGTTCCCTCGCTAGGTTCTCCAGCCAGGTTCTGTCCAGGTTCTCCAGCCAGGTTCAGTCACCAGGTTCTAGTCAGGTTCTCTTGCCATGTTCTATCCAGGTTCTGTAGCCAGGTTCTGTCTCTAGGTTCTTCAGCCAGGTTCTCTCGCTAGGTTCTGTCTCTAGGTTTTGTGGCCAGTTTCTGTCCAGGATCTTTTGCCACGTTCTCTCGCTAGGTTCTGTCTCTAGGTTCTGTCTCCAGTTTCTGTCCAGGATCTTTTGCCACGTTCTCTTGCTAGGTTCTATCTCCAGTTTCTGTCCAGGATCTTTTGCCATGTTCTCTCCAGCGAAGTTCTTCTGTCTCTAGGTTCTGTGTAGGTTCTGTGTCTAGGTTCTGTGTCCTGTTGTCTTGTTACATCTGTATTTATACCAGTTGATACCAATCCTATCAATCTCTATTCCAAAGGTTAGGGCGTTTCTTATCTCCATTCCAGGGAGTAAAGATTATGTAGCTTAAGCATGATTGTTTGTAGTTAAAGTGATTAATTACCCGCCTGGCACTTAGTTAAGGGGTTTTATTCCCTCCCTAACTTCAGGGGACAATCCCTACCTGGGGAAACAACCTTTCTCAGAGAGGTGACCTTGGTTAAAACACATAGTGCCAAGAAGGTGAGCAAACATATTAAGAACAGTATGCCATATATGCCAGGTCCCTTGAAACAGCAAGGATGGACCGGCTTCTGGCACATTTACACAATGAAATACTACCCTGCTGGAAAAGGAAGTAAATTTTACTTTTTGTGACACCATGGATGGAACTGAAGGGCATTATGCTAAGGAAAATAAGCCAGAAAATAACAAGTACCATATGAATTCACTAATATATGGAATTATTGAACAAACTGAATTATCAAGCAGAATAGAGACAGACTCATAGGTAGAGAGCAGGCAGACAGCTCTAGTTGGGGCGGGGGTAGATGGAGGGGTATGGCAGTATTGAGCAAAAAAGAAAAAAGGAGAACTCATGGACATGGACAACAGTGTGGTGATTGCAGGAGGTGCGTGAGTGGAGATGGAAGAGAGCATAGAGGGGTTAAATGGTGATGGGAAAACATAAAATAAGAAAAGAAAAAAACAAATTTATGTTGTTTGCAAATCACCCAGATATGATATTTTGTTATAGCAGCCTGAAAGAACTAAGACAGATGGTGTAAGGTATATGTTTCTGAATGTTTGTGTCCACCAAAATTTCATATGGGTGTAGTGGTTGTTGGATTTGGAGAACATTAATATTCTAACCTCTAAAAAGCAGAGCTTATTCCTCCCATATTAATATTCATCCACCTTTAACAACTGTGCATATCTTTTTGTTCCTTTTTTTAAAAGATGTATCTTATATGAATGAATCACCAGTTTGAAGTTAGAGGTAAATAAAAGTTTCCATTTAACAATAGTCTCCAAAATATCTACCATAAAGGGTATTTCTGTGAAATACGTATTTATAAATATTTCCCTTCAAATTGAATATGCAAAATATATTTTATTTTTATATGATCTGTATCACACGATTCACTGGCATAGGAATCTTTCCCAGAGGTATGGTTTTCCTGGACATTTAGTGTCATCATCACTACCATCCACTTCATTTGACCCCTTACTTACCAATTTCACCTTGTTAGTTGGAAGGATTGGTTTTACCTTATATCACTCTTCTTCCCTCTGATTTTTTCCTTGTCATTTCCTTCAAGCTAGATTAGAGGGGTCACAGGAATTCAGCTCAGGCTTTGAGGTCAAATTGATCATGCTGTAAGGAAATTTGATTTGAAAACTTCATTTGTCTTTTGGGATTCTTTTTAATATATTTAAAGTTCTGTATAATCCTATATAATAAAGAGGTAATATACAAATTGACCATCACTCCAACACACAAGATGGTCGCCCCCATGTGGACACAAGATGGCTGGCATGCGAGGGCAGTTGGGGGCTATCAGGCCTGCAGGGGAGAGCAGTTAGGGGCAATTGGGCTAGCAGGGGAGCAGGTAGGCATTGATCAGGCTGGCAGGGGAGTGGCTAGGGGGTGATCAGGCTGGCAGGCAGAAGCAGTTAGGAGCAATCAGGCAGGCAGGCAAGCAGTTGGAAGCCAGCAGTCCTGGATTGTGAGAGGATCCACTGGGATTGGGCGTTAACGGGCAGTCAGACATCCCTTGAGGGGTTCCAGAGTGGAGAGGGTGCATGCTGGGCTGAGGGACACCCCCCCTTCCGTGCACAAATTTCATGCACCAGGCCTCTAGTATACAATGAAAGGTTGACTTACCCTGTATTCAAAACTATCTGATAACTGTCATTGGCATCTATACTTATCAATTTCTGGGACTGAAGTGTAAGTTAATATGTCTATATATCCAGGGTTTTTATTACTATCAAGCTATAAAAGAAAATTGATAAGTATTTGTCTTTGAAAGTCATAGTAGTTCTATCACTACTTCCTAGATATTTGTGATAAATAATAAATACTTTATATATTATTTCTTTTATTAATATTTTTGCCTGCAGTAAAAAATAATAAATGGAAAAATTGGAAGCTGACCTAGATGAACATAAGTATTTAACTGAGATGATCTTTATTCATGCTTCTCTCTATTTATTGCTTGCTTTGCACAGGAAGGAGCTGCAGGAACTGCAGAATCTTTACAAACAGAACAGTGCACATACAGCACAGCAAGCAGAGCTGATCCAACAGCTTCAGGTTCTGAATATGGACACGCAAAAAGTACTGAGAAATCAGGAAGACGTTCATACAGCGGAAAGTATATCATATCAAAAAGTATGCTTTTATTCTGTCATAAAAATGTAAATTTACATGTATGAACCTATAAAAATATGTCAAATTCAATTTTTTCAGATTTCAACATTTCTTTATTATTCCCCTTTATATGTGATTCTTCAAAATTAAAAATGAAATATGATTCAATTTGGTAATATTTAAAATTTTGAGGGTTTTTTTTTGGCTGTTAAAGCAGAAACATTTAAAATATAGATATAAATTTATTCTGTAGGCTATTTTTTATTTGAATTTTGATAACTACTATGAAACATACTAGGACTATAGCCCCCAAACCAGAATGGATTTGGAGAATGGAATTACTTTTCTATTATGAGAAATTATTTGTGGGATTCCAGTTTATGACCTAAGGCAGTCTTTCATTATAGAATTTGTGTGTTATTTTATTGGCAAATCTGCACAAACACAATGTGTATGGTGGTGAGGTCGTCAGGTCAATATTTCCCAAGGATTTTTCTCTCTTTATTTTATGTGTTTCTTTTGAATAGTCATTCTACTTCCCAGTTGTTTTAGGATTTCCTCAAGAATGCTTACCCAGCTGTTTAGATTTTCTGACTGACTCAGCAGCAATAATTATAGCTAGTACTTAAAATACACATCTTCATTGAATTCTGTATATTTTGTATCATGTACTGAGTTATTTATATGACTGTGTTAGTTCCTATATAGGCCAACCCTATGAGATTGATGTTATTCCCTCATAATAGTTAAGCAACCAAGGCGTAGAGAGGTTAAATTGAGCAGTCTGTGTTTTTGTTTTGTTTTGTTTAAACTTCCTTTTCTAAAAAATGCATCATGAAAATTCAATATCTGTAATTAATATAAAATAAACCATTAAGTAAACTTTAAACACATACTTTTAAATGATGCTTTGGAACCATGCTTTTCCATCTATATTATTTGTTCCCTTTGGGATTCCATCAGGATGTGTATACCAAGTGAAAGAGTAGTCCTATCCTCTCCACTTCAAATAAACCAGCTCCACCTTTTTGTTTTATGTGAGATTGCCCATTGTGCTTTTGTTTCTAAACCAGTCTCCATTGCTAAAATGACATGTAAAATTGGACCTTGTTAATAACTTAAATTTTTCTCTCTTTCATTTGCATATTTAACTCAAATATTTATTTCTTAATTTTTGCTTCCATGCCATGGTAATTTATATTCCAATGTAGCATGTTATTCTCTGTGAAAAGAGCCCCATCATTATTTTTCAGCCACTGATTGTCCAAATTTGCTTTTTTAAAATTTTGCTCTAATATTGCAATTTTTAACTTTTTGATCTCCTTTAGATTTTTCATTTTCTGCAGGAGGTCTTGTTTTTCTTTTTTCTTTGAAAATATATTTATTTTGGAGTTCAGGATTTTTTAATTTGGGAATGATCATACTGTTTTATTTATCACAAGTAAAGAGTGTGCTACTCTTCAGACTTCCAGTCTTCATTTATATTAAATTATTCATTCTAATCCTAGAGCAATTTACTTAATACTTGTCTCTATTCCTCTTCCACATGTATTTTTCTAAAATTTCCTCCAATAAAATGGAGTAATTTAATAGTCCATTCAACAATGAGATAAAATTGTTTACTTAAAAATTAAGATTTTCCAATATATTTTCACATAAATTAATTTATTTTTTTTCCAAATAATAATTGTGGCCTAGCTGTAAGACTCAGGTGAATAAAAAATAAATAAAATATTATATTAATAGTTCACCTCTAATTCTTACTAAGCTTGCTACTTTTAGAATTAGGTATTCTTAAGTTATTGTTTCGAATTAGTTTATGTCTGTTTCCTCTCTCTTTGTTTTGTTTCCCTCCCATTTCTCTTCTTTTTTCCATTATTAAGATGATTTGTATCATATTATCCATTTCAGTATATGAAGAAATAAGAAAAACTGTTGCCCAGCCCTAGCCGGTTTGGCTCAGTGGATAGAGCGTCGGCCTGAGGACCGAGGGGTCCCAGGTTCGATTCCAATCAAGGTGCATGCCTGGGTTGTGGACTCAGTCCAATGTGCGGGAGGCAGCCGATCAATGATTCCCTCTCATCATTGATGTTTCTATCTCTCTCTTCCTCTCCTTTCCTGTCTGAAATAAATAAAATATACTTAAAAACAAAACAAACAAACAAACAAAAAAATCTGTTGCCCACAGTAGCAGGATGAGGGGTAAGAGACAAAGGTGAAGAGAGAAAACTGAAAAGAATTTTGAACACACGATAGAGGTGTGTCATATATTTCCACAGATCTGTATAACAGACCATTAGTCCTATAAATAAAACTACCCAACAAGTAACGTTCATGGCTGCTCTGGAAGAAAAACACCCAGGAGAAATAAAAGTAAGCTAGTGTGTTTTCTTCCTCTGACTATCTAGCCATTTATATAAGTTCTAATAATTTTTCTACCTTTGTTGGTGTATACATGTGTACCTTTAAATAAAGGTGGGAATTGTATCATTATGATTTCTAGATCACCTAACATGTTTTGCATTCTAAATATGTATTTTATCATCTTTTGTTCTATTTAATCATAATTATATGACACGAGCTAATATCAATTCAGGAGAATAAGGAGTTATGCATAGTTTTAGTTTAAACTGCATGTTAAATCAGAACTTTGCCTTCTCATTTTTCTACTATAAAGAGATAAAATTTTCACATGTAGAACTTACTGTCTCAATCAGAGTAGCAAATAGTATACTTACTCACTAAATATGGAAATTTTGTTTTTTAAGCAAATTAGTTATTGGGTCATAGAGCATATATTTTTATTTTTTTAAGGAAAATAAAATACCATTTTTTTCTCAGCACTAATAAAAATATGGGCAAAAGAATGCTGTAGTCTCAGGCCCTGAAAATTAAAGGACTTGAAGTTTGGGGCCCTGTTTCTCGAGATAACTTGCTTTCTGTCTCTTGGAAATCCTCTTAATCTTTTTTCATTTTTAAATTTCTTCAACAAACTATTGCTTGAAGAATAATAAGCATAATAAGTTACTCAGGAATTATGAGGATGGTACTTCTAAAGTATATAGGGGAATATATGATTAAATGTTTGCATAGGCCAGAATTTTGCAAAAGATGCTGATACATTCCATATTTATCGACTATTTGAGGAAAGAAATTGTAGAGAAAAGTTCCTCTGAAAACTGCTGTAAGCAGTTGTGATTGTTAATATGGAAAGAGTTATTAACTCAAGATGCCTAAACCATTACAGATGAATGAAATTACTATATTATCTATTTTACTCACTTGAGAACTTTTTTTTTACCCACTCTACTGTTATTAATGAGATGAGAATAGATGGTACTTAATCGGGGACTGGAATATCCTAAACCGTTGCCCCTTGCAAGATCTAGAAAAATAAATATTCTATTATCCTAGGGGTTCATCGCCATAAAATATATTAGAAATGAAAAAATAATCTTAACTTCATCGAAGCTTTTTTTTTAAAGCCAAATTTACTGGTAGACTGGGCCTAGAATTAAAAATGGCTAAAGGCTGTCTTTACATTCTTTACTCTAAATTCACAACTGAGTGGTCTTATTCCTATTAAATAAGTGAAGCCCATGCAGTTATCAGAGAAAATATGCAAGTAGGAAATGTACATTGGAATATGAAGAAGGAAAAAGAGAAATTTTCTCCTAATTCCCGGAGCAGAGCTGGTCTAGGTCTAGCATCTATTCCAGGCTTTCTCAGTTCTTTTTTATCTGTTGCTTGGAAGGATGTTTCAGAGAAAGACAGTGCTTGCCTCAGTGTCTAGAGTTGCCTACTCAGTGATATCAGATCAAGCCAGAGCAACTTCTGAATAGGAAGGAATACAACTGCATAAACTGCATGGCAGAGAGAGCAAAGTAGAGAATACAGAAGATTGCTGTTAGTCTTCATTGTTATGGAAACAAGACAGAAGAGACAGGAGACGAGGAAAAAGACATTAAGATAGAGCCTTCTTCCATAAATGATTAGGCACAGAGCATTATATCTGTGAAGGAAGATCTCAAGACATGACACTCAAGAGAAAAATGTACCTTATCCTTGGCACCAATGGAAGTAAATTGATTCCAGTCCTGATTGTACATTATTGTCATGCCTGCACCTTGGGCAATGGGAGGGAAATGAGTTTTTCTTTGTCAATACTTATCAACGTTTACGATATTCTCAAATACCCAAAATCTGTAAATTCTTATTTATGTATTTATTTATTTATATATTTTATTTATTATTTTTTGGTTAATCCTCACCCAAGGATATTTTTTCCATTGATTTTTAGAGAGAATGGAAGGGAAGGAGGGAGGGGGAGAGAGAGAAACATCGATGAGGGAGAGAGACACATCGATTGGTTGCTTGCCTCCTGCACACTCCCTGACCAGGCCAGGGATCGAACCTGCAACTCAGGTAATGCCCTTGACCAGGAATCGATGTGCGGGCCGTCACTCAAACCACTTAGCAACACCAGCCAAGGAGTAAATTCTTTTTTCAAATATATTTTTACTGATGTATAATTTGAAATCTATAAATTCTTTAATAATATTTTCTATAATTTTCCTCCAAAGATGTTAATTTGTACTTATTGGGTAAGACTGGTTAGTACTAATAAAGCATACAAATAGTAGAAAGTGGTTAAATAACTTTTCAATGGAATGTTTGACTCTGTATGCTCTTGGGCAGACCTTCACGCATCCTAGTTTCAAATCTTTCAAGTCAGCTTAGCTCTTGTCTCCAGATTTTGTGCATTTCTTTTCCTGCCCTGAACTCAGTCATGAAAGCAGCAACATAGTACAGGTAGGTCACTGTAGGGCCTACTCTGATCCCTTCATTGTTCCTCAAAGCTGTCAGGTTTCTACTCGCTCTTCCCTCCTAGAATATGTGACGGTATCAGCTGTGGAAAGGACATTGGACATACTTCCTGGTATAAAGGTAATTGGAAAGGAAAGTACAAATTTATGTCCTGAAATTCTTTATAGATCATATTGGCAACCCTTCCTTTATAAAAATTGCTTAGACTTTGGCTGTAAAGTGAAATGGATTATTTAAAGTATCTATAATAATATAGAGGTACAATGCCTTATAGAAAATTAAAAAGTATATTGAGCTAATTACATGTCAGAGGAATGGTTTGGAGAATTTTGTTTTTATGGCAAAGTATATGTCTGAGAAAAAGCATTAAGAGATTTCACAAGCCTTTTTTGATTGTAAACTTTTAGAAATTAAAGTATAGCATACATACATAAAAGTACTGTGCCATCTTTTGTGTAGTTAGGTTTCTTTCCATAAAGCAAGGCCAACTAATGGAAGATTCTCCCCATCTAAGAACCTGCTGTATTAGCTACATAATTTTGAGATCCCGTTGGGGATTTTACTTTGGTTACAAGATCTTACTGTTAGCCATAGATATAGAGAGAGATCTCACTATCAGACATATATATATCTATATAACAACAACACAAATCTTAGCTCTTGGATCACTTTCTCAGTTTCATCAACAAATATACATATAGATTCTTTATTTAAATCAGTTACCACAAAGTGAATTAGGTCTCATTAAATCACAATCAAAAGTTGGGATTTTCATCAGAAATAAGTTCATGAGTATTGGAAAACTACCATTGTTAATCATATATGACTGCTTGATGCCACTTATGTACCATGTGCTATCTCACAGTTTTAATAAATTCTAATTTTAAAGTTAATGCACATTGCCTTGAGTTAAAAAATTACAGTTATATATCATGCCCTTCAGAACATGGCTTCTATTTTATTACACTTTGTTCAAAGTCTTTAATAATTCCCTGTTGTCTACGGGGTGTCTTTACCTTCTGTCTATAGTCTTCTTGCCTGACTTTGTCTCTTACTATTTCTTCTGTCCCTCCTCGCCTATTTGAGCAGTAGATGCTAATTTATCCTAAATGGGAATATATCAGTTAAGGTCCACCTTAACGAACTTTCAATGAAAGACTCTTGTTGTTTTTTATTTCAAGTGTGCATATTAAGTCCAATTAGGTTGATATGTCTTATGCTCCCTTTCTGTCCTTTCCTGTCACTGTACATTATTTTCTCACATTTCTGCCACTGTTAGAATGACCTTTTATTTTCATTCCATTTCTATAATACCACCAATGGCTCAGTTCAAGTCCTTTTTTAATGGAACCATCCAAGATTAATATAGCTAGCTTAAAGTGTTTCCATCCTCCTTAGAAATTTAGTACATTTTCCTATATTATGCTGGCCAATAATCATATTGCATTTTTAAATATCAGTTGTGGTTTTATATTGAGTGCAGGACTATCATGAATATATATATTTTTAATTGGTTATTAATAGATTTGGATGTATTTTTCAAAACAGCTTTACAATGAGTTACATATTTGTTTTGAAACCACAAAATCAAGTGAAGCTATGCTCCGGCAAAGTGTTGTTAGCCTTCAGGATCAGCTATTTCAAAAAGAGCAAGAAAATGCTAAGTTAAAAGAAAAGCTTCAGGAATCAACAGGAGCACCTTATTCTTTACCTCAAGAAAGCGATTCAGATCACTCAGAACAGGTGAGAGATGTTTTCTAAAAATGTTGCCCGTTGCAATATCATATTAAATCCTCTCCTACAATTGACTAAAACTAAAATTTTAAATAATTTTGTAAGTATTAGAGAATAAGTTGTGGCATATAGTTTTCATTGTGCTATTTTTTATAATCTTTGTATACATGAGTATTATATATAATATGGATTCATATAGAAATGCATCTAGAGGTTAAGTCTTGAATAGTTATTGTGATTATACAGTTTGCTAATTTACACTAATGAAGAGAAATTAATAGGTCATGGCCATTTTGAGACTTTTTAACTGAATGAGTTAATAGAGCAGAAAGAGTATTGGATGGGAAATGTTATAAAGTACTTGTAATAATGGTACATGGTACTTAATATCTTTTAGTCCCAGTTCTGCCACTGCCTTGATGCGTGATTTTAGGCAGTTCTAAGTTGAGCTTTCTACCTATATCCTGTGTTATTAAGTGAGGCAGTACAAATGTGTAGATAAATATGCAGGTTCAGAATTCAAATAAATCTGGGATCAAATTACAGCTCTGCCTGTGAGCTTTGTGTACTTGAACAAATGTCTTTTAACCCTTTCAGCCAAAGTTTCCTCACAAATAAAATGTTGATAATAATGGTATCCATGTCATAAAGTTTTTGAGGATCAGTATTATAATTCATGTCAAGTGTAGAGTTTGACATATAGCAAATATTCATTTGTACTTCTTTTTAGATAATCTTTAAGGTAAGTTTCATCTATAAATATATATTGTAAAAATATCTTATACCTATACATTTATTTGTGTTTTTAAGCGCCCACCATTCCTTTAAATTGTACTATTTATGAATTTAGAACCGAAATGGAATTAACACAAACAGGTAATTGGGTGCTTAAATGTTTATTAATGATTGAAGAACAGTAACTTTCAAACCTAGTATATTTTGTCTTAACTAACTAATACATTTTAAAATTGTATTTTTTTATGTTGCATATTTTGGATATCAGATTCACAGAATTTCATTAATCATAAAATTTGTATCATTGCACAGTATTATGTTATATACATAGGCCTATTTATTTAATTAATTTGTTTATTTATCATATTAAACATGCTTGGTCTCACCAACTAATCCAAGGACTGTAACATTACTAATGAATGATATTTACTTGTATGTTTCTTGCTTATCTGGTACTCTGATTCTCTCACCAGACATGACTACTAAACTGTTAATCATTTTGATGTTTTTTAAAAATATATATTTTTATTGATTTCAGAGAGGAAGAGAGAGATAGAAACATCAGTGATGAGAGAGAATCATTGATTGGCTGTCTCCTGCACACCCCCCACTGGGAATCGAGCCTGCAACCCAGGCATGTGCCCTTGACTGGAATCGAACCCGGGACCGTTTAGTCCAAAGGCTGGTGCTTTATCCACTGAGACAAACCAGCTAGGGCCATTTTGATTATTTTAAAAAAGTTTTAGCACATATAAATTTATGTGGAAATTGTATATTGTTTATTTTGTCATTTCTAAAAATGTATCATACTGTATTGTGACTTAGTGTTGGGCAATTTTGGCTCATTATGTTATTAAGATTCATCCATATTGTTTGGTATAACTGATCACTTATTTTTAATGATTTAAATATATATATACATTACGACCGAATGACTGAACGACCAATTGCTATGATGCGCACTGAACACCAGGGGGCAGACCCTCAATGCAGGAGCTGTCCCCCGGTGGTCAGTGTGCTCCCACAGCCAACCTCTCATGGTGGGCCAACCTCCCACAGCCCTCCCCACCCCCGGCCTGCCGGCCCCAATCACCCCCATAGGGACTTGGCAAGACAGCCATGATTGGCCCCGATCACCAGCCAGGCTGAGGGACCCCACCTGTGACCGAATTCATGCACCGGGACTCTAGTTTTATTATATGTGATTATATCTTAACTATTTATACATTCATTTGTAGATGAGTATTTGGGTTATTTCCATTTTTTGGCTATTCCCATATAATAAAAGGGTAATATGCACATTGACCCCAAGGGCAGAATTACTGGGAACAGCCGGTCGCTGTGATGTGCACTGACCATCAGAGGACAGACGCTCAACATAGGAGCTTCCCCCTGGTGGTCAATGTGCTCCCACAGGGGGAGCTCCGCTCAGCCACAAGCCAGGCTGACGGCGGCCAACGCAGCGGCGGTGGCGGGATCCTCTCCCTTCTCCTTGGTAGCTCTAAGGATGTCCGACTGATGGCTTAGGCCAGTGGTCGGCAAACTGAGGCCCCTTGAGTGTGGCTCTTCCACAAAATGCCACGTGTGGGCACGCACGTACAGTGCGATTGAAACTTCGTGGCCTCACTCAAGGGGCCAAAGAGTTCCATGTGGCTCGCGAGCCGCAGTTTGCTGACCACTGGCTTAGGCCCACTCCCCCGGGGAGCGGGCCTACTAGTAAGCTGGCAGGTTAACATCCCCTGAGGGCTTGTGGGCTGCCAGAGGGTTGTCTGATTGCCAGCTTAGGCCCCATCCCCTTTTCTCATTTATTCTGTTAACATGGTGAATTACATTGGTTGATTTTCAATTATTTAATTGTGTGTTCCTGAAATAAACCTAACTTCATTGTGATGTTTTATTATTTTTATTCTAGAGGCCTGGTACACAAAATTCGTGCACTGGTGGGGAGGGGGCAGTCCCTCAGCCCGGCCTGTGCTCTCTTGCAATCTGGGACCACTCAGGGGATGTCCGACTGCCAGTTTAGGCCCATGGGGATCGGGCCTAAACCGGCAGTCAGACATCCCTCTCGCACTCTCGCAATCCAGGACACTGCATGCACCAGTGACCATACTTTTCATACAGATGAAAGGCATCTTGCTGTTGTGTGGGCAGCTACATTTTTTTGCCCTGATTATAAAAAGTAGTACATAACATGATCCTTCTGAGGCAGTAGTACCATTTTCACCATTTTATGGGGGGGAAAACTGAAGCAGAGAGAAATTAAGTAATTGGCTTTGTCACACAGTTATAAGTGTCAGAATCAGGGCTGACCACAAAATGTGCAAGCAAGAGTCCATGCATGTCATCGCTGCATCATCCTGTTTTTTCAGTGTTAGAGTAGTCTTGCCAGTTTTTTAATTTTTAAATCTCAGAGACTGTTCCTAATATATAGGAATGCATGTTCATCCCCATGTAGAATAAATAGGATGTGGACAGTTTGTAGATTTTTCTGATGAATTAAGATTAAAGCAGCCATGAATCTCTTTTTCAAATACTGCAGAAGCCAACTTCCTTGTTGAACTGTGTGTGGGATGTAGCAGTTTATAAGCTCTGACATAGTCACTCGCAATCCAGGACCCCTCGGGATGTAGCAGTGCACCAAGCAGCAGGTGGCCAGGGAGGAGCCTGAACTGGGGCCAGGTGCCCTGCCACTCACTCTCATCCCCGCCCACTGTGCCTGCTGCCGCTGATCCCCTTTGGGTAGTGTTGCTGCGTAGTCAGGAGAGGCTCCTGCTGCCACAGCTGCTCTTGCTAGCCATGAGCTCAGCTTCGGTCTGAGCGGTGCTCCCTCTGCGGGAGTGCACTGACCACCAGGGGGCAGCTCCTGCATTGAGTGTCTGCCCCCTGGTGGTCAGTGGGCATCATAGCAGCTGGTTGGGTTATGCCTTTTCTTTCTGGAATCTTGCTTGTTAGATTTTGCTGTCAAGGTGATGCTGGTGTCCTAATATGAATTGCAGAGTATTCTCTTTTACTTCAATAGAAGAGTCTGTGTAAGACATATTTTTTGTTTGATAATAAACACTTAGTGCTATTCAATATTGTATTGGTGAGTCTAACTAGTACAATAAGGCAAGAAATAGCCCTGGTGGGTGTGGTTCAATGGTTAGAGTGTTGGCTTGTAGAACGTAGGGTTGAGGATTCGATTCCCGGTCAAGGGCACATAACTGATATTTTAACACCTCTCCTTGGCAACTGATAGAAAAAGTGATTAAAATAAGTAAACACAAAAATCCCAATCTCTCTCTCTCTCTCTCTCTCTCTCTCTTTCTCTCTCTCTCCCCCCTTTTCTCTCTTTCATCTGTCTCTGTCTCCTTCCCCCTTTCTCCCTTCCAATCTCTCTAAAAAAAGTCAATGGGAAAAATTGACAACAAAAAGGAAGAAACAAAAGCATAACAATTAGAAATAAAGAAGTAAGACTTTTTTTATTCACAGACAACATAATCATGTGTATAGAAACCCAACTTAAAAAACACACAGACTGAATCTATGATAAAGCTCCTAGAAATAGTATGTAAATTTAGCAGTGTTGCAAGATACAACATCAATTTTAAAAATACTAGTAACAAATAACAAGAAATTAAAGAGTTCTATGTTTAATAACAAAACCTATGTCATGATTAAGGATAAATTTGACAAAATATACACCAGAGCTATATACTAATAAAAACAAAACAGCAGAGTAAAATTCAGAAACATACAAAAATGGACAGCTATGCCAAATTCATGAATCAGATGATGCAGTATTCTTAAGATGTCAAGTCTCCCCAAATTGATCTATCATATAATCCCAATTAAATTCCAGGAGGCTGTTTTGTTTTTACAAGCCAATTCTAAAATTTATAGGAAAATACAAGGGATCTGAAAAAGCAAAGTCGTTTCATTTTATTTTATTTTTTTAATTAAATCTTTATTGTTCAGATTATTACAGTTGTTCTTCCCCCCCCCCCCCAATTGCTCCCCTCCACCCGGTTCCCACCTGACCCTCTGCCCTTACCCCCTCCCCCACATTGTTCTCATCCATAGGTGTTAGATTTTTGTCCAGTCTCTTCCCGCATCCCCCACACCTCTCCCCCCCCCCCCGAGAATAGTCAGTCCCCTCCCTTTGTATTCCCCTGATTCTATTATATTCACCAGTTTATTCTGTTCCTCAGATTATTTATTCACTTGATTCTTAGATTCACTTGTTGATAGATGTGTATTTGTTGTTCATAATTTTTATCTTTACCTTTTTCTTGTTCTTCCTGTTCTTAAAGGATACCTTTCAGCATTTCATAAAATACTGGTTTGGTGGTGATGAACTCCTTTAGCTTTTCCTTGTCTGTGAAGCTCTTTCTCTGACCTTCAATTCTGAATGATAGCTTTGCTGGGTAAAGTAATCTTGGTTGTAGGTTCTTGCTATTCATCACTTTGAATATTTCTTGCCACTCCTGGCCTGTAAAGTTTCTGTTGAGAAAACAGCTGACATTCGTATGGGTACTCCCTTGTAGGTAACTGACTGTTTTTCTCTTGCTGCTTTTAAGATTCTCTGTCTTTTGCTCTTGGCATTTTAATTATGATGTGTCTTGGTGTGGTCTTCTTCGGATTCCTTTTGTTTGGGGTTCTCTGCACTTCCTGGACTTGTAAGTCTATTTCTTTCACCAGGTGGCGGAAGTTTTCTGTCATGATTTCTTCAAATAGGTTTTCAATATCTTGCTCTCTCTCATCTTCTGGCACCCCTATAATTCTTATGTTGGTACGCTTGAAGTCCCAGAGGCTCCTTACACTATCTTGATATTTTTGGATTCTTTTTTCTTTTTGTTTTTCCGGTTGGGTGTTTTTTGCTTCTTTGTACTTCAAATCTGTGACTTGATTCTTGCTATCCTCTAGTCTGCTGTTGGAACTCTGTATAATATTCTTTATTTCAGTCCATGTATGCTTAATTTCTAGTTGGTCCTTTTTCATAACCTTGAGGGTCTCACTAGATTTCTTGAGTGTCTCACTAGACTTATTGAGGGTCTTACTAAATTTATCGGCAGTTTCTAGAAAATTCTTGAAAAACCTTAAAAGTGTGGTTTTGAACTCTATATCCAGTAGTTTGCTTTCCTCCATTTCTGTCATTTGTGACCTGCTTTTTTTGTCTCCGCATTTTTTATGCTTCCCTGTGTTGATAGAGTGGCTTTCTGTGCTAGCTGTCCTATAGGGCCCAGTGGGTCAGCCTCCCCAGTTACCTGAGGTGGACACTCTTGGTGCACCCCCTTTGTGGGCTTTGTGCACAGTCTTGTTGTAGTTAAGCCTTGATTGTTGTAGGTATCACTGGGAGGAATTGACCTCCAGGCCAATTGGCTGTGAGAATCAGCTGTATGTGTGCAGTGGGAGAACTTCTGTGATGGAGACACCCTTCTGGGGCAAGACTTGCTTCAGTGGGGCTTTGGTGCTCACTGAGTTTGCCCCCTGAGTGTGTCCCTTATGGATCTGAGGAGTTGTAATCTGGATGGTCCCACTCTGACCACTGGGTACAATGGCTCTTGGATCTCTAAGGAGGTGCTAATTTAGCCTCTGCCTGAGGCTACCCAGCAGGAGTCCAGCTGTGAAGCAATGCAAGCTGCTGTGGGGCCTTGGGCCTTGTTTTGGATGTTCTGGCTTTCTCTTACCCAGCTGCAGTTTGTTAGGTAATTTTAGATTGCAGAGGGCCAGGCCTTTCAAATGCAAAAGCCTCTGCACACAGCTTGGGTGGGGCGGGGTCTCAGGGGATCAACAGGGTGGAGCAAGCAACTATGGCTGCTCCCCAGTCCTACCCTAACAGGCCCCAGTTCTCAGTGTCCCGGTAATCACTGCAAGCACCTCTGAGAGAAAGCTTCCCTCGAGTTCCAACCGATGCCAGACAGTCCAGTTTCTCCCATATGAGTCTGGGTCCCCAGAGACTCACCTGGAACTGGAGTTCAGAGCAGTCGGGAGCTTGAGACTCCCTCCCAATAAAAAAGACAACCACGTCCTCAGCTGCCAGCCCTTTCCACATGCGCTGCGTCCTCAGTTGCCAGTCCTTTTGGTGTGCGCCTCTGTACCTCTGCACTTTACTTCCGCACCTCCTTGGAATCTCAGTGCTTTTCTCTTTCCTTCTAGTTGTAGAATTTCCTCTCAGCCAGCCTTCCTGTGGTTCTGGATGATGTCCGTTTTGTCTTTTAGTTGTATTTTTGAAGTGGTTGTGTGAGGCAGCAATTTCTAGTGTTTACCTATGCCACCATCTTCAGTATTTTTCTTTCAATGAGAACTTTTAAGATCTCTCTTGGCAACTTTAAAACATGCAATATAATATTTTAAATATAGTCACCATGCTGTGTATTTATCATTTCAGAACTATATCTTATAACTGGAAGTTTGTGCCATATAACCACTTTCCCTCATATTCCCCATCTCCACCACCCATTTATTTATTTTTTCTTCTTGTTAAATATTTATTTATTTATTTATTTATATTTAATATGCTCATCACAACTGCAGCACACACACAACATTTATATACTTCCTAAATGTGTAGGTGTAAATGTAGTCATTCTAAGTTAAAAAATAACCCAGAACATTTAAAAATTCCGGCCTTGAGTTTGGAAGGCCAATTTTACAGAAATCAATCGTAGTGAGTATTTATAATATGGTCATGAGAAAAATCCTAACAGGATAATTGAAATATACCTTTTTTTTTTTTTTTTTTGTACTGTGACAACTATGTACACCCAAGGAGAGAGCAAGGGGAGAGGTTGAGTGGGCGCTTATCTTTTTTTTTTTTTAATTTTGTTTTATTGCTTAAAGTATTATAAAGAGTATTACATATGTCTCCTCCCTCCCACCCCCCTTTGACATTACCCCGCCCCCCCCTACTCCACAGTGTCTTGGGTCCATTGGTTATGCTTATATGCATGCATACAAGTACTTCGGTTGATCTCTTACCCGCCCCCAACCCTCCCTGGCCTTCCCACTGTAGTTTGACAGTCTGTTCGATGCTGATCTGCCTCTGTATCTATTTTTGTTCATCAGTTTATAATGGTCTTTATTATCCATACATGAGTGAGATCATGTGGTATTTTTCTTTCATTGACTGGCTTATTTGGCTTAGCATAATGCTCTCCAGTTCCATCCATGCTGTTGCAAATGGCAATAATTCCTTCTCTTTTACCGCAGCGTAGTATTCCATTATGTAGATTGCCACAGGTTTTTAATCCACTCATCTGCTGATGGACACTTAGGATTTTCCAAATCTTAGCTATGGTGAATTGTGCTGCTATGAACATAGGGGTGCATATATCCTTTTTGATTGGTGTTTCTGGCTTCTTGGGATATATTCCTAGAAGTAGGATCACTGGGTCAAATGGGAGTTCCATTTTTAACTTTTTGAGGAAACTCCATACTGTCTTCCATAGTGGCTGCACCAGTCTGCATTCCCAC
Source organism: Myotis nattereri (assembly GCF_964212035.1). Classification (NCBI taxonomy): domain Eukaryota; kingdom Metazoa; phylum Chordata; class Mammalia; order Chiroptera; family Vespertilionidae; genus Myotis; species Myotis nattereri. Next base: position 24,675,304 of record NC_138087.1, on the reverse strand, counting down.
CAGCAGTGCACCACTGTTCCCTTTTCTCCACATCTTCGCCAGTACTTGTTGTTTGTTGATTTGTTGATGATAGCCATTCTGACAGGTGTGAGATGGTACCTCATTGTTGTTTTGATTTGCATCTCTTGGATGATTAGTGACTTTGAGCATGTTTTCATATGTCTCTTGGCTTTTTGAATGTCCTCTTTTTAAGTGTCTATTTAGGTCCTTTGCCCATTTTTTGATTGGATTATTTATCTTCCTTTTGTTAAGTTGTATGAGTTCCCTATAAATGTTGGAGATTAAACCCTTATCAGTGATAACATTGGCAAATATGTTCTCCCATGCAGTGGGTTTTATGGTTCTTTTTTTTTTAATTTAAGTTCTTTATTGTTTAATGTATTATATGTCTCCTCCCCCCCCCCCATTGGCTTCTCCCGGCCGCCCCCAACCCCAGCACATGCCCTCACTCCCACCTCCATCTGTGTCCATTGGTTATGCTCATATGCATGCATACAAGACCTTTAATTGATCTCTTATCCCCTCACCCCCCATGCCTTCCCTCTGAGGTTGGACAGTTTATGCAATGCTTCTGTGACTCTGGTTCTATTTTTGTTCATCAGTTTATGTTGTTCATTATATTCCACAAATGAGTGAGATCATGTGATATTTATCCCACTACCCTTTTCTGGTAACCAACAATCTGTTCTCTGTTTCTGTGAGTTTGTTTTCTTAGGTTCTACATATAAGTGAGCTCATATAGGGTTTGTCTTTTCTCTCTGTCTTATTTTCACTTAGCATAATGCCCTCAGGGTCCATCCATGTTGTGGCAAATTGCAGGATTTCCTTCTTTTATGTGGTTGAGTAATATTCCACTGTATCTTTATACCACATATTCACCTGTTAATCTGTTGATTGACGATTAGGTTGTTTTTGTGTATTAGCTACTGTAAGTAATGCTGCAGTGAACATGAGGGTGTAGATCTCTTTTTGTGATAGTGATTTCATTTCCTTCAGGTATATTCCCAGAAGTTAAATTGCTGGATCATATGGTAGGTCTGTTTTTACTTTTTTTGTGGAACCTCCATACTATTGTTCATAGTAGCTATACCAATTTAAATTCCCACCAATAGTGCATAGGGGTTTTCATTTTTCACCACATCTTCACCAACCTTAGTTATTTCTTTTTGATAATAGGCATTCTAACAAGTGAGGGGATGTCTCATGTGGTTTTGATTTTCATTTCACTGATGATTAGTGATGTTGAGCATCTTTTTATGTACCAGTTAGCCATCTGTATGTCTTCTTTGGAAAAAAATGTCTATTCAGATTCTCTACTCTTTTCTTTAGTGTGGTTTTGTGTGTTTTTTTGGTGATTGAGTTTTGTGAGTTCTTTATATATTTTGGATATTAACACCTTATCACATATATAATTTATAAATATTTTATCACTATTTGTAGGTTGTTGCTTTTTCATCTTGTCTAATTTTTTTTTAAAGATGGTTTTTATAAGATAGAGATTTAGTTTCATTCTTTTGCTTGTGATTGACCAGTATTCCCAGCACCATTTATTGAAGAGATTGTTCTTTCTCCATTGTATATTTTTGGCCACTTAAAGAAGAAAACGAAAACAAACCCAACCTGGTATCAAACTGGCGATCTCTTGGTTCACGGGATGATGTTCAACTGAGCCACACTGGGTGGGTTTAACTGCTTTGCTATAAATTAATTGACTGTATAAACATGGGACAACTTTGCTGAAAAGTGTATGCAGTTTTTTCTTTCAGCACTTTCAAAAATCATGCCACTATAGCCTGACCTGTAAAGTTTCTGCTTAAAAATCTGCTGATGGTCTAATGATTTTTCCCTTGTACGTAACAAATTGTTTTTCTCCTGATGCTTTTAAGATTCTCTTCTTGCTTTTAACTTTTGACAAATTTAATTGTAAGGTTTCTTGATTTGAGTCTTTGTAGTTATCTAATTTGAAACTCACTGGGCTTCCTGAATCTGGGTGTTTGTTTCCTTCCCCAGGTTAGTAAAGTTTTCAGCTATTATTTTTAGAAATAAGCTTTCTCCTCTTTTCTCCTTCTGGGATCCCTAAAATGTGAATCTTGTTCTATCTACTTGATGATATCCCATAAGTTCCGTAAGCCATCTTTACTCTTTTTTTACTTCTTTTTTTTTCTGATTGAACAAAATCTACTGCCCTGCTTATTTTTTTCTTTTGTTTCATGTTGTCTGCTGGTGAACCCCTGTAGTGTATTTTTCAGTTTGATAATTGTATTTCTCCATTCTGTGATTTCTGTCTGGTACTTAAAAAAATATTTTCTATTTCTTTGTTGAAATTCTCACTTTGTTGATGCATTTTTCTCCATATCTGGATACTTTTTATGCTTATTATTTTGAACTCTTTATCAGGTAAATCACTTATCTCAGTTTTATTAGGGTTTATTTCTGGGGTTTAATCTTGTCCTTTTGTTGACAACATATTCTTTTGTTTCTTCATTTTCATTCTTGACTCTCTATATTAGTTTCTCTGCATTAGACAAAACAGCCCCTCTGCCAGACTTGAAGTGGTATCATGTAAGAGATGAAACAGCGTTTAGCCCTGCACTAGCTCTTGTTTGTCTCTCAAACTTTTGTGTTTGTCTAAGCAGTCTTGTTGGTTGGTTGTGGCAACCAATAGTTGAGGGTGTGCCAAGATCTCAGTCAGCACCTAGATACAGGTTGATTGGAAGCTGGTCTCTTAGACAGCAGCTTTTAAAGTATGCAAGTACTTCTTTCAGGGAAGGGTTAGTTAAATATAGAAATTTTTAATTGAAAGTTGTTCTATGTATTAAGGATATTTTCCTTAAAATTTTATAGCAAAATGCCATAATCATACTATTGGAATTCTGTTAGTTGATATCTCTAAACTTATTTTAATAACATTTATTGATATTCTAGCATGTGTTAAGCACTGTTTTTGGTTATGAAGAAACTTGAGGGAACAAAACAAGGTCTTTGCACTCATGGAGCATCTATTCAGGTCAGAGAGTCACTGTCAGACAAACACACCATGTAGTAGTAACTGTTGTGAAGAAAAATAACGCCGCATGAGATAAAGCATGATAGAGAATGGTGGTACTGTTTTATGCATGGTGGTGAAAGAAAGCGAATCTGATCAAGTGACATTTAAGAAGGAAACTGGAGGAAATGAACCATTTAGATATGTGAGAGGAGACCATTCCAAGCAGATGGATCTCAAAGAACAAAGCCCATGAAGCAGGAGTTTGGTAGCTTGGAGGCCGGTGTGGTTAGATCTGAGAGAGCTATTGGGGAGAGTAAGTGACTTAAAAGAAGTAGATGTAGGAGGGTCAGGACTCCTACAGCCTTGTTGCCACCATAGGATGTAGACTTTGAGTGAGATGGAAAGCCATTGTTGTGTTTAAATAGAAGAAGAACATGGAAGCCATGGGAGTGTTTTAACAAGAAGAGTTATAAGAACTAACATAATGTTTTAGAAGGATCACCCTGGTTGTACTGCAGAAATAAGAGTATAAAAAGTCAAAGATGGGAGCAGGGAGAGAGATTTAAGAGACAATTGTAATAGTCCAGGTGAAAAACAGTGGGTGCTTAGATTTGGCTGTGAGATGTAGTTTGATTTTGGAAATAATTCAAAGGTAGAACCCATAAGATTTGAAGATGGCTTAGATGTGAAGTATGAGAAGAAGGGAAGAATTTAAAAATACAGCATTTCTATGCCTAACTACCAGGATGAATGGATTTGCCATTTTCTTAGACAAAAAAGAATACTCAAGCATTTCTCCTAACAAGAAGGAGGAGGACACTGAAATTATATAGAGAGAAGTGAAAGCTTTGAATTAGGGAAATAGTAAAAGGAATGGAGAGAAACAGATGACTTGGGATTTCTACCAACTAGTAACATGTTCTTTATTGTATTGACACTGTAACTCTTCATGATACCTCCAATTAGACTCATCTCTTCATCAGTCTATCCTTTCATCCATTCATCATTCAGTTATTCATCCATTGATTCATGTATTATTCAGTTATATAGTCAATATTTATTAAACTCCTGTATTCTAGGTACTAGTTTTAGTGTGAAGGGCTACAAAGATGAATAAGACAGTCTGCTCTTATGAATATTTTAAATGGATATGCAGACAGGAAATAATTATTATAGAATGTGCTATGATGGAAGTATAAACAAAGTAGGGGCTTTTTGGAGAGAAGCTTTGCAGGGAACATGTTTATGGAGAGAAAGTGGTATTGCCAAAGTTTTCAGAGAGAAAGTTGAATATGTCAGTTTGTATATTATTTAGTAGTTTCTTGTTGGGAGTAAATAAGCATAGGCCCAGAGGTGAGAAAGATTATTAAAAATAGTCTGTCTTAGTGCTTTTTAGAACTGAATATGCATACAGTCACCCAGAGTGGGGGCTTATAAAATAGATTCTGATTCAGCAAGTCTGGTCTAGGGCCTGAGATTTTGCATTTCTTATACATTCTCAGATGGTGCTGTTATAGCTGCTCCAGGGACCACCCTTTGATTAATAAAAGACTAAGTAGGAAAGTGGATTATATACAGTTGGGGAAAATGGTAGAAGGATTTTAGTTTTTCATTTCTCTTATCCCTATATTATTTTTTTACAAACAATTGCATTGGGCCTTTTCTGTGCATGTTTCTTGGAGGGTATATTCACAGAGTAATAGATAACGTAAATTCTGGAATTTGGATCCCTTATCTGCATTATCTTGTACAAGTTACTTAACTTTAGGGAAGTCAAGTCTCAGTTTTGTCATTTGTAAAATAGGTATTATAATAGCACCTACCTCATTGGGGTTCTGTGAAGATTAATGAGACAGTGCATGGTGGGTATTTAGAGTAATACATGTTAGCTTTTAATATTATTATATACAAGAAAACACTTCTTACATAATGTTAGTAAATTTGAGATTGTGTTTTCCTGTACTGGTAGTGATTTATATTCTCTTTTTCCTGATCTTATAATCACAATTATTGTTGGGCTAACTGACAGTCTTTGCCGTAGAATAGGGCAAAGCTAATTGGTTCGTATGGGATTGAAACCTGTGACCTTTGATTTCTTAGCCCCCTGCTCTTAACTAGTTGAATTCTGTTCCCATCTCAGAGTGGTTGTTTATCTTTTCCATGTACAAGTACAGTTTCTTGCCTTAGAGGAATATTTTGCAGTAGAGGACTAGAAGAGAAACCTAAGCCTTAAAATTACTATCCTGTATTTATCTGCGAATGAGGTATATTCCATGTGGCTAACAGCAGACCACAAGATTGAAATTGTAAATTTTAACCACAGGTTTGTTTGTCTTTTATTTCTTTTTATTCTTTAATCCTTCCTATTTTAAGTGGTAGAATATTTTCTTTCTGAATGTGGTTTTCCCTTAAGTTCTCACTTTATTTCCCTATTTATTTATTTTATCATTTTATACACTTTTATTTTATTTTGAGTCTTTATTGTTGAAAATACTATCTTTTAAACATTATTATTACTAAATATTTTAAATCTACAAAGGAATAACTGTAAAATCTGTGGACACACTAATAGCTATCACCAACACTTCTGATGCTGCCTGTATGCTCTACCTTGATCCCATCTTCTTTTCTCTGAAGATAATCATGCTTTTGGATATTGTGTTTATTAATTCCTGCCTATTCAAACTTTCTTAATTATATGTTTAGTATTATTTTTATTTAAACCTTAAAAATATCATCCTCTATGCAGGTCATGCTTTGGGACTTGATTTTTATCTTTGAACTTTATTTTTTATTTTTTTACTATTAATGAATACACATACATTTATTTATTTATTTTAGATTGAAATTCTTTATTTTTTTAAAGCATTACATGAGTCTCCTTTTTCCCCCATTGACCTCTCCCTGGCCACCTTCAACCCACAGCACATGCCCTCACCCCCCTACTGTCTGTGTCCATTGGTTATGCTCATTTGCATCCATACAACTCCTTTGGTTGATCTCTAACCGCTCATCCCCCGCCTTCCCTCATAGGTTGGACAGTCTGTTCAATGCTTCTGTGACTCTGGTTCTATTTTTATTCATCAGTTCATATTGAACATTATATACCACAAATGAGTGAGATCATGTGATATTTATCTTTCTCTGACTGGCTTATTTCACCTAGTATAATGCTCTTCAGTTCCATCCATGCTGTTGCAAATGGTAAGAATTCCTTTTTTTTTTTTAACAGCAGCATAGTGTTCCATTGTGTAGATGTACCCCAGTTTTCTAATCCACTCATCTGCTGCTGGGCATTTAGGCTGTTTCCAAATCTTAGCTATGCTGGTAAATTGTGCTGATATGAACATAGGGGTGCATATATCCTTTCTGATTGGTGATTCTGTTTTCTTGGGATATATTCCTAGAAGTGGGATCACGGGGTCAAATGGAAGTTCCATTTTAATTTTTTGAGGAAACTCCATACTGTCTTCCTTAGTGGCTGCACAAGTCTGCATTCCTACCAGCAGTGCATGAGGGTTCCTTTTTCTCCTCATCCTCTCCAGCACTTGTCATTTATTGATTTGTTGATGATAGCCATTCTGACAGGTGTGAGATGATACCTCATTTTTGTTTTGATTTGCATCTTTAGGATGATTAATGACTTTAAGCATGTTTTCATATGTCTCTTGGCCTTCTGTATGTCCTCTTTTGAAAAGTGTCTATTTAGGTCTGTTGCCCATTTTTTGATTGGATTGTTTATCTTCTTTTTGTTAAGTTGTATGAGTTCCCTATAAATGTTGGAGATTAAACCCTTATTGGAGATAACATTGGCAAATATGTTCTCCCAGGCAGTGGGCTTTCTTGTTGCTTTGTTGATGGTTTCTTTCTCTGTGCAGAAGCTTTTTATTTTGATGTACTCCCATTTGTTTATTTTCTCTTTAGTTTCCATTGCCCTAGGAGCTATATCAGTAAAGATATTGCTACAACAAATGTCTTCAACTTTGCTACCTATGGCTTCTTGTAGGGTTTTTATGGTTTCCCATCTTACATTTAAGTCCTTTATCCATTTTGAGATTATTTTTGTGTGTGGTGTAAGTTGGTGGTCTAGTTTCATTTTTTCCCATGTATCTGTCCAATTTTCCCAACACCATTTATTGAAGAGACTGTCTTGATTCCATTGTATGCTCTTGCCTCCTTTGTCAAATATTAATTGAGCATAATGGCTTGGGTCTATTTCTCGGTTCTCTGTTCTGTTCCATTGGTCTACTAGTATATGTCTGTTCTTGTGCCAGTACAAGGCAGTTTTGAGAACATTGGCTTTGTAGTATAACTTGATATCTGGTATTGTGATCCCTTCAACTTTGTTCTTCTTTCTCAGGATTGTTGCGCAATTCAGGCTCTTTTTTTATTCCAGATTAATTTTTGGAGAGTTTGTTCTAGGTCTGTGAAATATGCCATTGGTATTTTAGTGGGGATTGCATTGAACTCATAGATTGCTTTGGGTAGTATGGACATTTTAATGATGTTGATTCTTCTAATCCATGAACATGGTATGTTCTTCTATTTGTGTATTCTTCCTCTATCTCTTTTTTTCAGCATCCTGTAATTTTTTGAGTACAGGTCATTTACCTCCTTGGTTAAATTTATTCCTCTGTATCTTGGTTTTTTTGTGCAGTGGTAAATGGGATTGTTTTTTTAGTTTCTCATTCTGGGAGTTCATTATTGGTGTATAAAAGAGCCATAGATTTCTGGGTGTTAATTTTGTATCCTGCTACATTGCAGAATTCATTTATTAGTTCTGGTAGCTTTTTGATGGGGTCTTCAGGGTTTTCTGTGTACAATATCATGTCATCTGCAAATAATGATAATTTTAGTTCTTCTTTTGCAATTTTTATGCCTTTATTTCTTCTTCTTGTCTGATTGCTGTTGCTAGCACTTCCAGTACTATGATGAACAGGAGCTATGACAGTGGGCATCCCTGTCTTGTTCCTGTTCTTAGGGTGAATGGTTTTAGTTTTTGTCCATTGAGTCTGATGTAGGCTGTAGTTTGTCATATAATGCTTTTATTATGTTGAGGTATGATCCCTCTATTCCCACTTTGCTGAGAGTTTTTATCAGGACAGGGTGTTGGATTTTGTCAAATGCCTTTTCTGCATCAATATTTATGGTTATGTGATTTGTGTCTCTCAATTTATTTATGTGATATATCACATTTATTGATTTGTGGATTCTATACCATCCTTGCATCCAGGGATTAATCCCACTTGGTCATGGTGTACAATCTTTCCATTGTAATGCTGGATCTGATTTGCTAGAATTTTGTTGAGGATTTTAGCATCTATGTTCATTAAGGATATTGGCCTGTAATTCTCTTTCTTTGTAGTGATCTGGTTTTGGAATTAGGATAATGCTGGCTTCATAGACAGAGCTTGGAAATGTGCATTACTCTTGAGTTTTTTGGAATAGTTTGAGAAGGATAGGTTTTAATTCTTCTCTGAATGTTTGGTAAAACTCTCCTGTGAAGCCATCTGTCCCGAGACTTTTGTTTGCCAGAAGCTTTTTGATGACTGTTTCAATGTCATCCTTAGTTATCAGCTTGTTGAGTTTTTTTACTCTTCTTTATTGAGTTTTGAAAGGTGGTATTTTTCTAGGAATATGTCCATTTCCTCAAGGTGGTTTAGTTTGTTGGAATTGTTCAGAGTATTTTTTTACAATCTTTTGTATTCCTGTAGAGTCTATTGTTAGTTCTCCTCTTTCTTTTCTGATTTTGTTTATTTGGGATCTCTCTCTTTGCTCCTTGGTGAGCCTGGCTAGAGGTTCATCAATCTTGTTTATCCTTTCAAAGAACCAGCTCTTGGTTTCATTGATCTTTTTTATTGTTGTTTTGATCTCTATTTCATTTATTTCTGCTCTGATCTTTATTATTTCATTCCCCTGCCTACTCTGAGCTTTTCTTGTTGCTCTCTTTCTAATTCTTTCAGTTGGAGAGTGAGATAATTAATTACCAGTTTTTCTTGTTTTTTGAGGTAGGCCTGTAATGCTATGAACTTCCCCTCTCAGGACTGCTTTCACTGTGTCCCATAGGTTTTGGATTGTTGTGTTTTTATCGTCATTTGTTCCCTGGATGTTTTTAATATCTTCTTTGATCTCTTTGGTAACCCAATCATTGTTTAATAGCATGCTATTCAGCCTCCAATTGTTTTAATTTATTTATTATTTTTATTTTAGTTGATTTCTAATATTATGCCATTGTGACCTGAGAAGATGCTTGATATGATATCAATCTTCTTGAATTTGGAGAGAATTTGCCTATGACCCATTATGTGGTCTATCTTTGAAAATGTCCCATGTGCTCTTGAGAAGAATGTATATTCTGTAGCTTTGGGGTGAAATGTTCTGAAGATGTCAATTATGTCTATCTGATCTAGTTAGTCATTTAAGATTGCTGTTTGTTTGCTGATTTTTTTGTCTAGAGGATTTATCCAGTGATGTCAGTGGGGTATTAAAGTCCCCTACTATGATTGTATTGCTGTTGTTCTCTCCCTTGATATCTTCCAGGTTTTTTTTTATGTATTTGGGTGCTTCTGCATTGGGTGCATATAGGTTTACCAGATTTATATTCTCTTGTTATATTGATCCCTTTGTATTATGAAGTGGTCCTCCTTATCACTTGTTAGTTATGGCCTTCACTCTGAGGTCTGTTTTGCCAGATACAAGTATTCATACCCCATGTTTTTTTCATTTCCATTTGCCTGAAAGATATTTTTCTATCCCTTCGCTTTCTCTCTGTTTGAGTCTCTTGTTCTGAGGTGAGTCTCTTGTAGGCAGCATGTATATATGGGTAATGTTTTCTTATCTAGTCAGCCACTCGATATCTTTTGATTGGATCATTTAGGCCATTTACATTTAAACTTATTGATAGGTATTTGTTTATAGCCATTTTTATTTTTGTGCCCGTGTTCCTTTTTCCCTTCTTTTTTCTTCTTCTTCTTTTTAAAACAGTCCCCTTAACGTTTCTTGCATTGCTAGCTTGGTAGCGATAAACTCCCTTAGCCTTTTGTTGTTGTTGTTGTTGTTGTTGTCTGTAAAGCTCATTATTTCCCCTTCAATTTTGAATGATAGCTTTGCTAGATAGAGTATTCTTGGATTCAGTCCCTTGCTTTGCACCACTTAGTATACTTCCTTCCATTTCTTTCTGGCCTAATATGTTTCTGTTGA